>NW_026017110.1:13589739-13654682 GCF_020466585.1 Dendroctonus ponderosae | reverse complement strand
GCCCTTGCTCCAATCCCTCAAACGTCTTGCCCTCCAACCACTCAAATGCCATTATCATTCATAAACAAGAAATTGTCTCCTATGAGATTCAAAAGGTACGACATGGTTTTCTAAAATCTCTTGAATGTACTTCTGGGAAGTTAATGATCTTTTTCGGATCACTACAAGATACTTAATTTTGTCCATCAGCGTATTTTTTATTTAATTGCACACTAATGCTTTACTCCATATTTTGTTGCTCTAAATAAGCTATCAAATTTATGAATTAAAAGTTAATTTGAAATCATATGAAACTTGTGATTAAACCACGCTAGGAAAATTGAATTGTCGCCCAAACCGAGTACCTACTTGAGCATTATTTACTCAGCGAATACTTTGGTCGTAAATATATACCTTATTTTTCTTTTTATTTGACAATGGCAGTAAAAATGGTAAAAGTACCATAGTAAGTAAAAGTTTGCAATAAAACTACCATAGGAAATTAGTAGACGCCTCGAAATCAGATAATAAAATGTATAAAGTTTAAGTCTAGCAATTCAAAATGCGTACGCCATAAAGCTAAGCTTTAAATTGGGTGTTAACTAAAAATTGGATAAACTTGACTCAAGTACGCAAAAACCCGAAAAATATTTTATGATCGTGGAAATTCTGGCAATTTACAAGAAAAGAAAACAATTAAGCACCCTGTGAACTGTTTTGTAAAAAAATGACACTTGAAGTGGAAGAAAAAAAAATGTTTGTGTGATCGATAACGCACCGCGATATTTACTATTTGCGTTTTAAATAAAACATTTTTGTTTATTTCTTGCATATCTTGGAAACATTCATTGAATAATGAAGTACGTGTCATGATGTTCTGAATGGAATACGACATGAGGGAAATGACCACCTCGGCTTGGAGGCACAGGCGATGCTGTTTTCATGAAATGTTCAGGGACTTTTGCTCATAACCTTCGCGATATTTCACTGACACAGGGTCGTCTTCTAAAGCTTTAATAAATGTCACTTTGTTCACATAAAAGTGTGACTTTAAAATCAGAGAAGAAAAATATCCAAAGGCGTCAAGTCGCATGGTCTGGCGACTAATCCCGATCGAGAGCCCTCAAGCGAGAAAGAACACGACCAGAAAATGAATGACACAGTAAAGATGAAATGGGAAAATGATGCAGTATTTAAACTGTTTCTCTGTATGTGTGGTTTAGTGCACAGTCCTGTTGAAACCGCATGTCGCTGAGATTCATATTTTGCAAATTCGACACAAAATATTTAATTAATATTTCACGACACGATAGCAACCATTATAAACAGATAAGACCATTCACGGTTAATAATTGACCAATCGGATTTTCGATCAAGAATGATCGGGTGACTAACCAGCAACTCTTTCAATGCATCAGTTTCACAAAAATCACTAGTGGATTTTCGTAACTCCAAATTTAACAAAATCGACCCTGACACTAACAATAAGTTTTGTTGGAAAATGACCATCCAATTCTCGTTGTTCGAAAATCATATTAACAAACCAGTAAAGTTTTCCAGCTTTAGCTCTTGAGCCAATTCGACTTTGTCCTCATGAAGTCTCAAATCTTTTGTTAAAAGTAGATGCATTGTGGTTGCTAGAAGCTCGGTGTCGAATGGATGTGGCCCAACCACAATGCATCGAATATTTACACGCGCTTCTAGGATATTTCAGGTTGACATAATCAACAGATCAAGTATTCTCAATAATCATTTTTGCAATGAGAATTCGTTATTGTGTAAAGCGCTTCATTTTACTTAACTTCCTTCTGTCGATTTACAAACGACATTTTATTTTAAATCTCAAATTATGGCATCACAAATTTTTAATTTTTTTTTTATTTGTGGATGCATTTAATCTTAATTAAACAGCATTCTAAATATAACCTAAATTACCAAAAAACTAATGGGGTTTTCGGGTTTTTAGGCCGTCGTTCGGTAGAATTTCTTCTTGACGTTTCGCAAGTACGAGTGGCTTGCATCCTCAGAAGTGGTTTGCTTGAACGCTTACACTGTTCTGAGAGTTCAGAACAGTGTAAGAAGAAATTCTACCGAACGACGGCCTAAAAACCCGAAAAACCCATTAGTTTCAAGGAATGGTCTCGAAAGTCTATCTCTTTTCATAAATTGCTAAAGTTCGTTACTGTGATATTCCCAGCGGTTCATCACAGGTTTTCACATTTTTTTGCACATTAAACCTTTTTCCGAACATCACAGGGTATGTTCGGAATCAGGATCTAGATATGTGCCACGATGGAAATGTACTTAAATCCATTTCTTCTATATTTTATGAAAAACTAGAGGAAAAGTTCAACTTGTTATCCAAGCAATTAAACTTAAAATACTCGATTCAAGTTTTTCATAAAGTGTTAGTTTTTGTTTGACTCGTGTATCGTTATTAAAATATGCGCAAATTATAAATCAAAACATTTTCAGGTTCCTACTCCCGTACATGTAGCAGTACCACAACCGTACCCAGTTGAAGTCAAAACTCCGGTATACGTTTCCAAGACATACTCAACAAACACATACCTTCCAAGCAGCTCAGGACTTTACAATAGTGGTTCATCATATGGTCAGAGTTCGGGCTATGGAAATAATTACGCCAACTCATATGGATCGGGATATTCAAATTCTGGATCGTATGCCAGTTTATCTCCATATTCATCCGGATATGGAAGCGGAGCGTCAACTACAGGTCTTTTGAACTCTTACGTCCCAAGCCGCTCCGGAGGATATTCATCGTCTCACTCATCCGCTTGGTAGATTTAGAAAATTTTGAAAATTTTAGAAGGTTAATATTGTAAAGTAAATAAATTTAAATTTTCTAATGTTTAGTTTTATTACTACAGAGAAAGGTTTTACACATTTCTATTGTGTTCCCACGTTTCAATTTAGCTAAAAGGTGTTCCAAAAAGAACGACGGTTTTGAATTGCGTGCCATTTGTAGTGTCATCATTTGACATTAAAAAAGTGCGTTCGTTAGTAGACAGTAGGAGTTAAGTAAAATGGAGCGGTTCAATACACAACAACGAATCCTATTGTAATTGTAAAAAATTATTATCAAAGTGACGGAAGTTTCGCAGCCACAGTTCGGAAGATGCGTACAATTATAGACCATCGGAATGCTCCAACTGAAGCCACTTTGTGGAAAATTAATGAACAAATTTAAGCAAACTGGGTCTGTTAATGAAGTAAAAACAGAAATATGCATCCGGCCTGGTCGCTCGACTGAAAATATCGCAGCAGTTCGTTGCAGCAGCATGTTAAGGAAAGCCCAACCACATCAACTCGGCATAGAGCTCAGGAAATTGGTGTTCCCACCACCACTATGCATCGAATTTTAACAAAAGATGTGAAGCTTTATGCGTACAAAGTTGAGCTAAAGCCGGAAGACCAAGCAAAGACCTTTGGCTGATTGGATTTTGAAACAACGACAATTGGACGGTGATTTTCCGACGAAAATCATCTTTAGTGACGAGACCCATTTACATCCTGATAGCTTCGTTAATCGACGAAATTGTCGCATTTGGGGTTCCGAAAATCCACGAGTGATCGTTCAGAAACAGATGCATCAAAAAAGAGTCACTGTTTGGTATGCATTGTGCGATGGAGGCATTATCGGTCCGTTTGTGAGTGGTGTTCGTTATCGTAAAATTGCAAAATATGGATCTCAATTTGGTTTAAACAGGACGATGCAACATGCCATACAGTCAGAGAAACTGTTGAATTACTGCACGAGTCACTTCCTGGTCGCGATATTTCTTGTTTTGGAGATCGACATTGGCCGCCCAGATCATCTGATTTAACGCCTTCGGACTTTTTTAAAGTCAGAAGTATATGTGAACAAACCAACAACGATTGAAGCCTTAAAAGATGAAATTCAACGCTGTATTTCTGAAATATCGCAAAATTTATGCACAACCGTCCTTGAGAAATTGATGAAAAGAGCACGTTTGTTCCATCTCTTACTTCATTCATAACCTCATGATGTGTACTTCATTTTTCAACAAATGTTTCAAATTTATGTCACAAATATACATGTTTTATTTAATATTTAAATTCGTACACTTTATTTGCAAACAGTTTGGGTTTCCTAATCTTCGTTTATTGAATTTATAAAACCCCTATTTTCTTGATCCCCCTGGTGGAAAGTACGTACTTTTGCCACTGTTTCAACGGCGAAAGCGTCACTTTTACCCATTACAAATTGTCTTCATCTCGTGTGCAAAATGATAACTTTCGCCACGCACGCTGACAGGTTGACTTTGTCACTGACTCTATCAGCTGACTGATTTGACAACATTTTCAAAGTTTTTTTTCAAAACTTTATACTTTCCCGGCTACATCCCACCGAGGATCAAGAAAAATGGTAGAAATGGTATTCAAGAATTCACCACTTGTCAAAAACGGCTGAACTCGATTATTTCATCAAAATATGTGCCTTACATAAGAACAAATTCACAGCGAGTTTCACCAAAATACATTGTACCATTTTCCCGATATTTCAAAAAAGAAAAATTATTTGAAGAATTTTGGCCATTAATACCCGAGGAGTCAGACCTTTTTCGTTAATAAAAGTTACGTCAGAGCGTCTTCTTTTGATCCAAAGAATATCGCAGTATCCTTTTGATCATCTTCTTACGGGACAGCCTATATTATCCCTAACAGTAACCGAAAAATTTTAATGAGATGATCGATTATCACCTGAGTTTTGTGTCGCAACTTAGGATTTCCGCATGATAAGGCGCACCACACCGTAGTTGGGGATTTTTTGAATGCGTCAAATTTGTCAATATTCGACCAAGAATATCCTTCCGAAAGCAAAAGTTGAATAGGCTGAAACTCTAATTGAAACTATCGATGAATGATAAGAAAATCTAACAATAGATAGTTATTTCAAAAAACATTCACTGATGCCCACCAGCACTGAATGTTTTCAGGTTTAGTACTATACTCTACTTTTAATTTCCTGTCTTAGTAAAGTTCTTACGAGCATGGAAATTAACTTTATATTACAAGGATTTGCTTTTGTTGTTGATATTTGCGCATTCGGCCTACGAGAGGAAAAAGCATAATTGAATGGAATAATTATGATAATCAAAATCATTAATTTCAAGACGACCGTCATGAATATTGGTTAGATACTCCATTATATAATAAAGCAGATTTACTTGCCACATTGCCATGTTGTGGTCAATACTGAAATTCAAAATTTGACGTAAAAATAATTCCTTAGGTATAACAGTTGGTTATTAATTAATTAATTAATACTAAATTAAACTTAAAATTAATAAAAAATTAATACACTTATGTGATTACCTTAAATCTTCACATGCGTGCGTTAATAATATTCATATCCTACTTGTTACGTAAATGACTATTGTCATTGCCATTTGAAACTGGCAACAATCTTCCGAAAAATTACTATTCATCTTGCGGATTGTAATTCTTAAAAATCTTGGTTTTGTTTAGCATACATTTCGGACGACATATGAGTAATTCGGCCTAGACTAAATATGCTAAGCGAATAACATTCGAACCAGTCTAAATTGACATTTCTAGTATTTAATAAGTATTACATAAGAGCCCAAAGAGCTTCCAAAATCCAACTGAATTAAGTGTGATTCTTAATGGTCATTTCTCCCGTAACGAAAGGCTTTCCAAAAATTAGTACATGTTAGATCATTTGACCGATTTCTGATACAATTACTGCGCACATATTCTGCAATACATATATCTAAAATAAAAATATGACTGCAATTTAATTTTATTAAGGATTTAAAGATGTGGCTCTAAAAAGGATTAAGTTTCTCATTATTATCCCAAAGCATTTCCAATATAAAATAATCAATAATAGAAGCTACCAATTAATTAACCCAATGAGAACTTAAATGCGGACTCAAGCGTCCTTCAGGTCATCATATAAACCGGAAAATATGCAAGAAGAACTTCAGTTTTCAGCTTTTAGTGCTCGTATCAACCAACTAAAATGATTTTTTTTCTGGTATGTATTTCAGTATTAAAAAGTATTGCTTTACTTAAAAAATTGATAAATATGTGCACTTATATTAAAGTACCATGGTGGCAGCTTAAGATTTTTATAAATTAACGTTCATGAGCTATCTATAAAATATTGACTAGCGCCTTAAAAAACTTTCAAATGATTTAGAATTACACTTATGCACATTATTACAGTTATGTTTAAATGTATAAATCATGTTTAATATAAGATCAGTGATTGCATAAGACTGTAGGCGAACCAGTTGTTTCGTTTGTTGAAAACGTTCTTTTCAATTGGAATCGAAATTACTATGACCTAAAAAATAATTCATGTAAAGTTGAGCTTTACAACCCAGTGGCAGTTTGACATAGTCAAGTGTGGAATGTTAATGGTCATGCAGATAGATAACCATCTAACGGGGACCCAAGCGTTTCACGTATACGAACATTAAATGAGCATTAACCTAGGCAACGCTTCACATTCATGAATAAAATTCCTAAGTACATGTGCATTAAAGCGTTTGATTGATGCATGGGTAGTATTTATAGTGACCAACGCAAATTTAAATCTCGGTTAGCAACCAGGTTTCGAAAAAAGTCCTAAGCATTAGAGCAAATGAATAGCGAACTATAGTCTCTATTATTGAAAATATGTTTGATGTAGAACATTTAGCCGGGTACATTTAGCACACGAGGTACCGATAGTTTCAATTCATAAAAACACACCATTTAATTTAAACATTGACAAAATATAGATAATAATAGTTTATTTAATTAGCCAGCAACGTTGAGCATTGCAGAGCCATTAAAATATTTTTCTCCTGTCATCCCTTGGCTCGGTTCGTTTAAGGAAAAACTATTCAAATGCAAACCATTCGATTTCCTGAAAAGCTACTTCGGTTTTCGATATTGTCATTCAGTCATAGATTCCTTTCATTTCCCGTGGCGATATTCAACACTATTTTAATGAAACATGCAAAATTCATTTTGTTCATTGAGCCGCTCGTGGCATTTGCAAGAACAAAAGAGTATTTGTGCATAAATTTACCCCAATTGCAAAAAAACGCCTATTCGAACATTTGATCGACAATTCGTCAAACCAAACTACTTGTCTCCCAATGCCACAGCAAATTATTTCAAAATTCTTTATCAACATGACGAAAATGTTAAATTTGGAATAATTTTTTTTAATACACCATTAAAATAGTTTCTTGTTATTGTCAAAATGACTATATGTATCACAAATACACAAAATTTTGGAATAATCTTGAAGTAAACTGAGACATCTGCTTTTCTGCAAATTTTAAAACCGATAATTCTCAATGTGACCCTATCTTCTGAATCTGGATATATGCGTTAAAATATAACACAGCTGTTTTATCTCATCATTCTCGTGCATATTTAATTAGCGTTTCATATACCTGAAACCAACAGGATTACCAGCCATGAAAATGTGTCTCCAATATCCATCTCCAATTTTTTAGAACACTGAATCAAAATTAACATGCAATCTCATGTTGCAAAGAAACTGTTATAATCAAAAGTCAATTATGAGTTGAATTCAGATCAATTTGTTTGCACAGGGTTTCTAAAATGAATGTAAAACATTTACTTTGTAAGTAGGTGCGAGGAAATATGAAATATTTAAAGATCCATATACAAGGTGAATCTGAATAGACGGTAAACAAACGATTCTATTGAATTAGACTCAGGATTCACCAAAGTTCATATCGAGATGTTTTGATTTGCATCAAAAATACTTTTCCCTTGTATTTGTTGATTTGTATTTTTATGTGTGTTGTATCACAACTGACGTGTTCCCTATGAAAGACAATTTTTTAAATTAAATTTCACATGCAGGATCTTTTAAATGTATGAAGCATGGCCCCTCATCCGTCGCAAGACGTTTTCTACTGTTCGTAATCTGATCAACTAAATTTTTAAAATTCTAGTTTAGTTTCCCCAATTTTCATCATATTGTAAACATCTACTTAAGTCAATAGTTTAGGGGGCATTCGCAATAATATCTAAGCGTTACATCAATATAATTAATAAGAAAACACTAATATCGATGGAAGTTGGACCTCATTTTTTTGTCACTGATGGTCCTGTTGACTAATTTCCTATGTAGGTATTCCTCTGGTAATTATCACGCGGCTATATGTACTTGCGTTTAATAATGAAAATAATGCAATTCCAAAATTGCGTCAACGTCGAATTTGCCGTTATGCACGTTGTCTATGGGCTTACTAATGGATAAGCTTTAAAGCAACGCGAATATATCAGGAGCTTTATCCAGCGTTCCAGCCCGCCGTTCCTGATACAAGAACATTTACTACGATTCACTTTTGCGCTTGCAAAAGTGGTAAGTTCAAAATCGATAATAGATCAACCGATGCACATTGAAGCACACAATATTATTGAAGAAGAACCCGATTCAGGTGTTAAATAAATTGCAAGTAGTTTAACTATATATCAATCGAAGATTTGAAAATATGGTGTACGTACTAATGTTGAAAGAGGTGTCCCTGTTGTTGCGACAATAGATACCAATTTCATGCCATGGTCCGTGAGTTTTTTTAATTCGCGTCCATACGGAATTAAGGACATTTTAGAAATCAAATCAGTGAGTTTTGCGACGTAATACAACAGTCCATGGAAAAAACAATAGAATCATGTTTTTAGGGCCATGGAAATTTCAGCAACTAATTTAAAATTGTGACATTACATTAATATCTTACTAAAAAACGTAACATTGATGTTAAAAATTAAGAACAAACAGTTAGATAAACATCTTAGCTTGCGAAGTTCGGCTCCTTGATCTGGACCACGTCCAGTTCGGTTTTATGGCTTCATGAGCCAAGTGAACCTGATGCGAAAGCATTCTGCGTGTGACGCCCAATTTCAAAAATAATCGTCTCTAATAGAGAAAAATCGGTTTATGGTGTATACCAGTTCAGGTTTCCAATCACATACAAAACGGCAATTAAAAAAATTGGGAAAATACAATTTTTGTCAACACCTTGTAGATAGAAAAAGCATTTTAGAATATTTCTCTCTATATATATGTCGCATTGAATATGGCCCAACAGTTACCCATTTGATTTTTATACTTCCTTTCACACCCACTCTCTATTTATCTCTTTTAAAGTATTCAACAAATGAGTTTTGGTAAAATTTATGGCCTACAAAGTAAGGGTTTTGGATATATGAAAGGATATTATTTTAAAAATCTTTTCCGGCAATATTTAATAACTTAATTACGCGGTACAAGCGTAGAAGCAAATAAAACAAACTGGTAGCAAACCCAGCGACTAAGGTTACATAAGATGTCCAAAGTGGAATGTTTCTAAAACCTTTTTACCTCTCATTCGCTGACATTTTTTAGAAATTCGTAACTACGGCTCTACCAGGATATTTACAGGACTACTGATTATTTAACATAAATACAAAAAAAACATGGTTGGTTAAAATTAGGCGATGTTTCAGGTCCTAATATAGGTCTACATGTTATAACACATCTGCGTGAAAAGTTTAGGTAAAAGAAATTGAAAATTAAATGATGGCAAAATACAAATTTAAGATAGAAAATATATCAATTTCCATAGTTTGATACATTTTTCTGACTGCGTGTAATTGTTATTATATTTTTTTCTTTCCTGGGTTTCAGTCAGTGTGAAACAAAAATTTTCATATCGTTTATTTCAACGTTTCGGCGAGACAACAACGCCATAATCAAATTTAAAATTCGACACAAACTACAAACACCAATTTACAATTCAAATATGTTGTACAAAAACTATAATTTACAAAGCGTTAAAACATTCATTACTTCTTAAGAAAAAAATCTTTGGGAGAGCAAAATATTTGAAAAACTTTTCCCATAATTGGGAAATAATGGATTCTTTTAGGTCTTAAGACTAACCCAAACTAACCCAACGAATTTTTTCCTTAAGAACTAATGAATGTTATAACGCTTTGTAAATTATAGTTTTGTACAACATTTTTTTAATTGTAAATTGGTGTTTGTGGTTAGGTTGATTTTTAAATCTGATGATGGTGCTGTTGTCTCGCCGAAACTTTATATGAAATAAACGATGTGAAAATTTTTAATTTCCATAGTCATAGTCATTGAAGTTTTTATGCGGACGCATGTCTATTAACACTTTATTGGTGTAACTTGGTTCATCCCGTTTAGTATTTGTTCAATTATTTAACATCCTTAATTGTGTGTTGCATACCACCGGCGCAAATAAGAGTTTGTAGGATTTTATTTTATATAGAATTTAAAACTCATTTAAAATCCTAATTATGTATTGAAATTATATATTTTTTTAAATTTCCGCTTCGCCACATTTGATCATTCCTATTTCTCATATTTTTAGATAATTTTAGTTCCAATTTACACGCTTTACTCTTGTAGTTGCAAAGAGGTTTGATTTGATTCTTAATATGAGATGCAGGAAGTTTATAAACTTCTCGTGGCTACAATGATTTTTTCAGAATTCAAAACGTATGTCTGAATATTAGAAATCCTGTAAGAACTCAATTATGCAAATCAATAACAATTTATGACAAAAGTTTCGAAAGAAGTAAAAATTAATTTTGTTAAAAATAATTTCAAAAAATTGTATAAGTATTATAAGAAGTATCTAACTTACTTCAAATATTAATAATTCTAAAAGTTACATATTTTCGGACATTTTTATGCAGAGTAAGGATCCGAGTGTTCAATTTTAAACAAAATTGTTTTTAAAATTTTAGCATATAAGCTTAGAGACTATTTTATTAAAACAGAATTTCCTCATTGATCTATGAGTCTAGTTGATGTGTAAAATTATTTGCCATATAAAACTGAAAATGATCACGATATAAAAATAACTGTTTAGAGTTCTGCCTAAAGGTTTTTCTGAATAACTAACAATTTAAAATTCAAGACATTCTTAGAACGTTTAAATTGTGACTGCGAGGAAGAGTTGCTGATTTGCCAAATAGTTTGTAGAGCGAATTAGAATCGTCTTATTACACAGCACCCTGGAAGATAGACCTTATCAACTACTGACACTTTGTTCTAAAACACGTTGCATAAGAACTCCATTTAAAAATTTTGCACCACGTCAAAGGGGAGGGGAGTTCAAAAACAACTTTTCCTCATTGAGTCTTAACTAATTTACTTTCCAATTGTTCCGAATATTTACATAAACGGCGGTTTCCGTAATTCAACCAGACGAATTGGAACTAGTACAGCATTTTTCTGCAGTATTTATGAAATTCCTAGGGTAATGGGTGCTAAAAATTGATTGGGCACGTTGATGGGATTAATCTAAACGTATCCATTTTCCCTTTGCAGATCTGTGTATTTATTGGGTATTCATTTGCAACGACCGATGTGAATCAATCTGAACCCGTTGCAACTTCTAATGAGAAAGCACTACCTGATCCTGCTCAGTATCAGTTTCAAACATTCTCCCTCAATTCGTATGACTCGCAAATGCCCTTAATTATACGTTCAAGAATTTCCGACTCGCTGAAACATTCAGATGCTGATTTAAATAATGAAGGTAATTTAGTTCTGTAGCAGTTTTATTTGTTGTCTGTTATCCGTCTTGCAACCGAAGTCGATGGATTGCACAATAAAGAAATCCGGAGAAGCCGACGTCAGCAAGATAAATTTCGTACCTTACGCAGCTAAATTTATTTGCAGATCCGTCAGATGCAAATATTCGAAGTTCTTTTAATCTGAATCAATTAAACACTCAACTTAGCCTACCGTCGTCATACTCAGCAGAAAATGTTTTTAACGCTAATAACAATCAAGACGTGCTGGTTCAGAATATTGCATCTATATCAGAGCTGAGTCCATTTCTTTACTCCGGCAACTCTTTCGGAGTGGGGCTAATGTCGTTTGAAATCAAAGAACCTACAAGTAAGTCGCATAAACATTTCAACCAAAATATATCACAAAAGCCTACTATGCAAATTAAAAAGTAAACGAATGCCGATTTTATTAGTTTATGAACCTACTGAAGTTACACAAGCGCAGCCTAGTGGGCCCACACGTTTGATACCTGCTCAGTTGGCATATAGCAAAGTGAGTTAATTAGGACTGGCTAATTAAATTTTATTGGCTTGCGTGTGTTTCATTCAAAACCAGTCTGTTTTAGCTATTCCAGACTAATATCGAAAAAGATGAAATCAACTCCGAGGATATAAAAAAGACGCAAAATCTTCAGGAAAAAACGTCCTCTGGGTACATTATTGAAAAGGTAATTAGAAGTTTTCAAAATTATATTTAATAATTAGTTTATCATTTCCTAAGGTTCCAGAGATTGCTAGTTACAACAGGACAGGGCCATTTCAGCCATCAGATATACCATCCTACGATGAACTAGAGAATATTTTTAATTCAACCCCAAATACTACTGTAAAAAAACTTGATGATTACAGTCAAGTTTTAGAGCCAAGGACTGGAATTGATACTGATGACGCTTCAATCATTGAAAATGACTCAAAACTTGATGATTTCACTGAAATACGGATAACTGATACTTACGATAGAACAACCACTTCAGTTCCTGAAGATGAATCAATTACGACCTTACAAACTCTGATAATTGAGGAAGACGTATCGCTGCCTACCACTAACGCTCCAGAACTGTCAATATGGGATATTTTAGCAGGAAACAGCACACTGAGTCTGCAATCTAGGTCAGATGTTCAAACCAACGACTATACTCTTGCTGAAACGGAAACGAACACGGAAGCTCAAACAAACGGTCCTCTTGAAACGACAACCGACAATTTCTCAAATGAATATTTATATAAAGACGCAGAAACGACAACGATAGAACCCAATGGCACCAATTCATCCCTTCTGCTAATAAAACAAATTGCTATTTTGGAAAATATTGCTGAACTAGACAACAATAATGTTTAAATTATCCAATGTCCTTGCATGTTTCTATTACTCGAACTGTACTTCATTAGTTTGTCAAATACAATATTCTTGCATTTTGTAATTATAGATCTTAATGCTATTTGTACCAAAGTACGAAATTTCGATACATTAAATTAAATAATTAGAGCAATCAATTAAGAGTTCATCTTTGGTAAGTTATAAATTATCAAACATGATCTGTTGAACACATTCAGCACATGTGTATCTGTAGCAAACAATATCATTATTTGCGTTTATATAGCAGCGTCAAAATTGCAGTTAGTTAAACTAACTGAATCGATGTTAGCGCTCTTCCGCTAATTAAAGTTACACCCATTAACAAGCTAAAACATACAAATCCTCGAAATTCTAATATCCATTCATGCCTTGATGGACATATACTTAAACTGAGGCACGCCAATTTTTGTCGCAAAAATATTTTATTCCAACCTACGTCTTTCCAGAGTTGCCATAACTGTTCTCACTCACGTAGGTGTTTATCTGGTTTATTACTGTTATATTCCTTCAAATAAATTTCGTTTCATCTAATTTCCTGTCGAGTTATACTATTGCGATCGCTTTGCCATCGCTTTTTTCGTGTCAAATTTCCATTTTCTACATAGTCGTAAATTTCAGGTTCACTATATAAGTCGATGTTTTTAAGTATCCACTAAAAGATACTGACGCAAATGTGAATTATTATATTTTTCTCAATACTTTGTTGTTTTAATACACCCACCTTCCCAAAAATCGCCAGCAATAAAATGCCACTTAATGTTAGTGATATAAACTAAATATTAATAATAGCTCGATATACAATATACAGGGTGATTTACGTAGACCGTGCATTAGCAGTTTTCCAACTTGCAGATGTTTTAAAAGCTTGAAATTTTGTTTCCAGTCATAACGAGTCATGCTGAAACCATGTGAAATACATTTAGCCCTCTAGCTATAGAAGATGTACGAAAACTAAACTTTCTTATTTTAAATGTAAACCCCCAAAAAATTAGGAGTTTAGATTTTAGATAAGAAAGTTAGGTTACATTTTCCATACACCCTGTATTACGACGGGCTGAGAATATTTTCTAAGGTTTCATTTATTTTATAACGTTTTTTAATGTCTACAAATAATAAATGAAAAATGTCTCTCCCAAAGAAACTTGGTTTCCAAGCTCGCAAGCTAAGCTAACTTCATGAAATGACCAACGCTTTATGCTGCGTGCCTAGTTTAAATATATTTACAAGAGTACATTTTCGAATTCCTAGAAATGAAAACGATATATCAAATGAGAGTGAAATCGATTTTAAATCGCCCACCTGTGTATCTTCATAAATATTCAATATTTTAATAACAACCGAAATGGAAATAATCGTCAGAAATAAACCACAAAATTTTACTATAATAAATCAGAATTTCCAAAAATTTTAGGTATTACATAAGCAAGCCTATGAATACAAACGACAAAAATCGAATAAATTAGCTATTAAATCATTCTTAAACTTGATATTTAAATAGTTGTGCTGTATCGCATATAAATCGCTTTAACATGCTAAAACGTGTTAGACAGAAAATGCGGTTCTTAAATTATCTGATAAATGGTTGATTGATTCTTATTCTAAAAATCAAGTCAATCTTCGTTTCTGTTCTGGAACGATATCATTTTGAAATGGACTGTTTATAGTTGCTTAACTAATGAAATTGATTGTTATGGAGAAACTACTTTTGAGTTAATACTTGTTTTAAACTGTAGTATTTCATATACTTATATAATTTAAATTAAATATTTAGTCGAAATATAAATTCTATTGTATTATCATTTAGTAAGACTACTAAGCTGTATTCTGATAATGCTAAAGGCATCTTGTAACTATATGTATTGTCATGGTAGATTTTCAGATCTAATTATCATTTTAGGTCCATGCTGAACATGGTCCCTCTCTTTCCTTATAATGAAAAAACAACTACACATCGTTCTTTGTAAAAGACAAATAAAATAATTCCATTAAAACACCGAAAAACATCAATATTTTCTAACGATGTGGCGTTGGTTGAGTTATCTAATGCCACCATTTCAATATGCAGAAAAGAGCCCCTATATTACTAATTTAACCAGCTTCATAGCTATTTCTAATTAAAAATAAGTGGACAATAGTGCACATCTCATTAAAAACACTGTATATCAAGAGCAACGCTTCAGGAGATCTCGATATTTCGAAATATTTCTATTTTGAGAATGATTAAAGATATATAGAAGATTGTGAAGCTATTTCCCGGTTTTTCGGGAAAAAAGTTGCAAGGTTTTAGACCGTAAGGGTCCTGAACGCTTAATGTGCTTCTCAAAACCTAAACCAACATTAAGCTTAGCATCAATATTTTACGAGAACATATATATTTACATATTACATATACATATTTTACGAAACAACTGAAAATGACCAATCGTAAGAACCAGTTGCACAAAATACGTTATGATCATCTTTTCGTAATTAAGAATGATTAGACAAATTTACAATGTAGTAGGGGAACTAAAATCATCTATTTATTATGGCAGCTCACACTTACCAAACTAATAGACAGACATAAGCACAACGTGCCTGTATCTTAGACAAAGGAAACTTTAAAGATTGCGATGTTACAAATATTTAAAGTACTAATAGGGCCTAATGAATAATGCGTCCGAGACTAGCGATTTTAACTAGCTTTTAGCGAGATCAAAAGACTTCATATAATTGATACTTTTGGCAAGAGGCACCAAGGTAGTTTAACTGAAGCTATACAGTCACGAACACAATAGAATTGACAGTGTGTTCGATACAGAACAGTATGTAGTACTTTGATACTTCCCTGTTAAAGTCCAATAAATGTTTCCAATTTTTGGGCAATCGCGTTAGTTTCTTAGCATACATTTTAATTTATCTGACCACTTTCTGAAACTGTTCGTTTTTCCGAAAATATAATTATAAGGTGATTAATTTAGTAATATTTTTTCATGTTTTACTTAATTCATATTTGCAAAACAATTTTCTTATAACTACAGAATGAATATTCCTTCTGTATCCATCCTTGCTTTAAAAAATGCGGAACTTTGTATCTTGTGTTACTAACTCCTGTCATGCATGTAACGAAAATTGCAAGAAATATGCCGCTTAGTAACTAAATCAATTATATATTTATATCATCATTTTTGAACGTAGGTACTAATGTGATTTATCCAGGTTGTTTGACAATAATGAGCAAACACTGAGGTTGCATTGGGAACAGCAGGATTATTGGAAATAACCTGTTTAGGCTCTTTATCTGCTTTGCCTTAAGAAAAAGTTAAAACATTTCAAAACCCATAATTATTTAGGCTTTTGAGTTTTTAATTGCTCCACGATATTGATGTTTTCGTATATTTATTTATCCGCTTCTTGTATCTATTTCAACTATATGACGAATTTTATCCAAACAATATTATTGTTGTGCACACATTTGTGCTTTAATGCGCTGAGGATTACTGCTTGCCTTTTTATTTCGTTTTTTATAGATTATTGATTGGATGATTGCTGATTTATTAATTTTTTATTATTGATTATTACTAGATTGACAACTTCTTTTATTGTTACACACCAAACAACCAGAACAAAAATAAATGACAGGACGTCGAACTGGCACGTTCAGAAATGTTTTATCCGCGCCAACGATTATTTTGATTTTTTCTGCATTGTCAGCGGATTAGTAGCTTCTTTCATTAAAAAATGAAAAATAACATCTTTCATTAAAACGCAATGAACAACTATCGAACCGACAATTAGCATTTTTTTCCATTCTACCCAAACTGCAACTATTAAAGTAAACAGTTTCCTGGTTAAAAATTTTGATAAAAATTTAAATATTTAATAATTAATTAAGCAAGTTATTAACGAATGCATTTTAAAAGGATATCCATAACCTTTATATAAAGTGGTTGTGGAAGTTAAGCAACTTAATCACAAACACTAAGTTGTATTATTATTGAGTTAAAATTAGTTTACTAATTAGGCTAAAAAAGAATCTTTCGTACTGATAAAATATAAAGCGTGACATTAAATAGAATTGAAAAACAATGGCAAGATTATAACGTTAACACTTCCTAACTTTTTGGGCAGACGCCAACAAAATATAGCTTTAAAATAGATACCGCCGAAATGGTTCACTGCAGATAGCTGCTACTTATGTCATTGAAAATTGCCATGTAAAAATCTTACAAGCATGGAGTTACCCGTTTGGCAAATAGCCATAAGCTATTTGTGACATGTGCTTCCATAAAAATGGGTTAATTTAATATATATTTTCTTGGGATTTGACTAGCTCACACATACACAACACTACAACAATTTGCAGTAATTCACATATTTTTATTAGCTTATAAGTTTCGAAGACCTAATTTAAAAATTAGCAAATATTAATTTAATCAACAAATGGTACCTTTGGAAAAACAACGTAGGGTTTTTCAAGTTTTAATAGCCATCAGACAAGTAACTTAAAGTAAGAGACCAAATGATTAACGTTTGATTTAATTGCTGTTAAATCGGGTTTAGTATTGAGTCAAAGAAGCTCCGCATTTCAGCACATCCACAATCCATCTTAATTTAATATGTTGTTAGTCTATTATTTCTGTAAGTTATTTGGGACTTGCTTGAAAAAGACCATTAAAAAAATAACCTAAATTGACCTCTTGTATTTCTGTTTCCCATAACTTGTCTTCTAAGGTAAATTGTAGTGAACAATATCATTTTGACCCAGAAATCCGCAATTTTTCAGACGGTGCATATTTCGTTATTTCAGAGGATGTATTGGTCATTATTCACTTAGAAGTATGCAAATTCTGATGAATTATCTCTATTATTAACTTCGCTTCTTTTAATAAACTTTCATTTTGCAAAACAATAATTTATGTTTATATTACCACAAGAACTTCGTTTCAATTGATCCAAGTTTATTGGGATAATGCTGATATTTGAAGCATTTAGAATTTCGCATATAATAATTTATAGATGCATAAAATTTTGGTTGCTCCGATTAAACTCAGGTTAATTTGAAAACGTGAATTTGGGTAATGTAATTTTAATTGTAAGGAATTTATGGCCAACAGCATGGCGGCTATGCACATTCCTCGATTAATGAAGTGCAAGCATGCTGAAAATAAAACGCACCTAATCAAACTGCACGTTATGTATGTCTCATAATATTTAAAAAAATGCTTAGTGGCTTCTACATACAAAATATGTTATGCTAATATGCAGGCAATGTAGATAATATTGAAGCTCCGTTTTTAGTAAATATTTGAGGTATTTTATATGCAACAGGGAGGTTTACAACATTACGAACATTCCTTTAACGCTTAAACCGTCCCTACTAACTTTGAAATAAAACCAATATCTGGATCATTTAACATTTGTATAGCTATCGTTCAAAATATGAACCGGCAAATTGTCAATTATACAAATTATAATCGAAATTCGATTCCCAAACATGTATTACCTTTTCCATTGAAAACGGTACAACCAAATAAACGTAAAGTTACCTAGTTTATTATACAGTAATTTCAACAGTTTCGCCGGTAAAATTCCACTTAGACCAGAAAGTACGAAAAAGCCATTTCGTTGTTGAAAATTAAATGAAATGCTACTTCGATGCCGGCTAGTTGCTTATTAAAACTATTGTCGTACATGGTTTAATTTAACTAGGTGTATGAATCTAATTCAGTAATAATAAAAATATATATTTTGTTTGAAAATATTTTAAAGGCCTTATAATATCCTTAGTTAAGTTCATCATTCAATATTTTTCAACATTACGATATTTAACATTTTTCACTACTGTCGCGGACACTTAATTATGATCTCAACATTCACATCAGTTTAAATTGGAACGTTTTTGTTTGCTTTAACGCTTATCTTCTAGTCGCGAAAGATCGCCCAAAAAGAATAGCATCAGATTGCACGATTCTCACGACCTTCTTCAATTTAATATTTTACGAAAGTTGAATTCTAGTCTTGTACTGAAGATTAGTTCCTCCCAACATGAAGAAAATTTGTCTGGTAAGAACGTTTTTTCTTGTAGCTTCTGATGTATAGTAAATGTCTCATATTGGCTGTTATTCGATCAATATTGTGTTCACAGTTTTAATAATGGCTATATATTATAACTTCGCTAGATTCATCGAATGTAGGTTAAGTGTTTTTCACATAAGGTTATATGACGGTGATTTAGCCGACCACGTTAAATCATTATTTACAGAAATATATAATCAATTAATATGCAAATACATTTGTATAGTGCATGGAAATTAAGAACTAAATGATGTTAAGAAATAATTAATTAGAAACTTTGTGGTCGATATATCGACAAATTATGTAAAACCCCTTTATAAAATGCAGAGTTTGTCTTAGTTTCTGGCAGTTTACGTTTAATTAACACAATTTTAGAAGACGAAATAATCCGAAAGTCATTCCGGGGAAAGTAATGAATGTTCAAGCTTCCTCCGAGCGATGTGGCAAAAATGATAATTGTTCTTTCGCAAGTGCTGCACATTTCATCAATAATTGTTTGTCTGTAGGTAATTTTGTTATGTATTTGCTGCACTGCCGCTGTACCCGCAAACCAGCAGTACAGATTGAAAAGAAAAGTTACTTCTGGAAGTGAAAATGACGAAAATGTCCTAGAAGCAACCACTAAAGAAGGAACCACTGCCGCTCCAGGTGAGCAATTAAGTATTTTATTGAATTGTTAATTGTTTAAGTAACAATGTGAGTCACTTCAATGAAATTGATCAATGCCAATTCAGGTTCCTCAAGATTATTTTTTATATAAGATTAAACAAGTTTTATTTTGTTGCTTCAAAAATACACTAAATTTTGCCAAGTTGAAATTTGTAATTTTCATTAATATACTGATAATCAATATTCCAAAAGTACACTCGACTTCGGCCACGATTGTCCAACAATCGACAACCACCTTCCCAAATAATGCCACTTCTACGAAAGGGCGAGAAGATATAGCTAAAAGCGCTGTCGACTCTTCAAGCAGTCCGAGTAACCACCATTTGCAAAATGCACTGCCGAGCTCCAATTTGCTTCAAGTTGAAACGAGAGTCGGTCAAAGTGAAGGAACAGAACTACCTCTTCATGCTGATGAATTTAAGGTTGAGTTAACTCTAAAATTGCCCCTCTGGATTTTAACATGATTTTCATCGCTATTAAATGCTGGCTTTTCCAGTTATTAAACGCAAATCCACATCAACAACTTTACTGCTTTTGGTTAACTAACAGACCATCATAAAAACGATTGTGTGTATTATTAATTCACAGGCAAGAACAGATCTTTATACTAAACTAAACCAGAACTTCAAATAAGTTTATGACAAAAATGCATTCAAATATTTTAAATTCATAATAATGCACTGACATAAGACTAAGACTGATGACATTCAGTCTTAGTCGGAAAGCACGGGAGATCACTTCGCCCACTGCCTCATCGCCTTTGATAATGTTCACCGCAGTTGTGGACGGAACGTCAGGAAGAAATTCCCATAGACCACGGCTTCAAAGCCCGGAAAACATTCCTAAATGTGATTTAACCGGCCGTGAAAGCCTACATAGTCTGATAATATAAGAGTATTTTACAGTTAAAACATTTCTTGTTACATATAAGAAATCAGAAAACAAATAAATATTATATATTAATTAGCCATTTCAAAAAAGTTCAGAATATTTTCCTTGTTATCCACAATGTTAAAGAATTGGTTTAATTGTAGAATGGTGCCATACAAGTATGAATTTAGAAAATTTGTAAGCTTGAATAATGAAGTTTGTATACACTTTACTTTTTATACTGAGATGCCTTTTGAATTCACGAACGGAAATATTGAATGGTTTTAAACAGTGCACTAATTATAAAAATTTCAATATCTTGAACAGATTTTTCTAACAAGGAAAAATTTAGTTTTTATCAAACAAAAAAGTATTAATTAAACGAATTTTTGCAGGTTAAAATACTAGAACCGACCAAAACAAATCAATACTCATATCAACAAAACATTGTCAAAACCCCAGATTTCTACATCGTAAAAGTGCCTCATTACATAATAATTAAAGAATCAGATTTTCTAAGAAACCAAGATTATGGAATACCTTCGTTTACAGGTAAGTTACGAATTTCATTTAAAGGAGCAGCAAGTATGTTGGCTCTTTCTTTAACAAAAAGTTAGATAATAATTACAATTACTGCTCCATTTTTCAGTAAACAGTTTAAAAAAACAATTATTTTAAAATCACAATTTTTTTACAGAAAACAGATTTAAATAATAATCTCGTTCATTTGGTGATCTGCATAAGAAAAATTAGTTTTGTAATCTGCAGGGTGCCTGATAAAACACTGCCAGCATTAACTTTGCATGTTCAAATTACCACATTTTTTATTTATATTCATTCATTAACCCACATTTCCCTTCACTTTTAAAGTCTGCATAACATTAGCAACGACTGTTTCTTTCATCGGATTTTAGAGAAACAAATCGGCCTTGTTTTTCAAAGTTCGGTTCAGTGCTAAGGTACAAGGTCGATTTTAAAAATTAAATTATCAAAGTTCATGAATACTCTCAGTGCGTTTAGTGAGATAAAAAAGACCAAATTCCTAAATTGTCTCGACTTCACTGATTAACGCATTACTAGCATGAACAAAAAATGTCTGTCTTTGGCGTCGCTTTTCAAAATATCGATCAGAATAATAACATATTATTTTTTATGGCATTATTTTCTTGTCGGCGGTAAATCCTTTCACCGTGGAAAACTTCGGAGACACTACAAAAATGTCAAATTTAAAATTAATTGTAAAAATCAGTTTTATTAAATCAAGTCAATCTGTCACATATAAATACTTGCTTTGCTCAATCGTGATTTAAAGTATAACATAACAATAGGTTTTCATTACCCTTATTCCTTCAGGAGCGAAAGCCTTATTATCTATGCTCCTTCGGGAATATAAGCTGACACAAAATCTTCATATGATAGGATACTATTCCTTGAATTCATTTCGCACATTATTATGTACTGGTTTCAAATAAGGCGCTATTAGATAAGTACTAAAATTATTCAAGTAAAAAAATTACGAATTTAATTTAAAACAATTAGTTTTAGTCAATTACAATTATTTCAATCTTATCATTCGCAGAAAATTTAAAGCCAGAAAAAATTAGACCAATTCATTCTTTATACGCCGAGGAAAAAAACAGGTTGCTATCTATTGCCATTTGCGAGAAATGCAGTTTCAAATTACCCATTGCTCCGATTATTTCTCGCAAACAAATTAAAATCACCCGTCAACGATACGAGCAAACGTGGATACAAAATAATCGCAAATCTAATGACAAATGCAGAATTTAGTAATGAAGAGAAAAATGTGGTGTGCTATTTAAAGAAATAAAATTGACGTGAGTAGTGCTTTATGCAGATTGCAGAGTTCATTAACCACAGTATTTGAACTTTCTATCTATCTTTAACCTGTTAGAGCCCATCACATAATTTATATACACTATGGGACACCATCTATAATTTTCACTTTTGTTAAAAACTTTTGCTTGAAATAAGCTGATTTCCTGTTAAAAATGCTCGTATTGCGTCAAGGTATTATTGAATAATGACATTACAAGATCAAAATAAAATTTCAACTCCACTCTGCACTTCCAAAATTATAACATGGAAAATGGCCCAAACTTTAAATATTTTTATTTCCAGGTTCGTTTTATCCTTTTCAAGAAATTCCAAGTTTATCGCACGACTTTTCAATCGATCACAGCGGCTTTGGAATACAAGGATCTTATCCCATTTATCCATTGGAAATCCTAGAAAATGTGGAGCATTCTCCCATTATTAGTATCGGAGATCATATTCCAGGTAACAGATAACATTTTAAATCAGAAAATTTGTCCTGTTAAAGCATTAAAAATAATAATACTGTATGTGAATTTTATCAATTTAAACCAAGGAAATGAATACAGTAAATGAAAAGCAGCCCTACGAGAATGATAACCCTGAATAAAATCTGAGACAAGCTGATAAAAGCAGATAGATAGCCAAATATTCTGAAAACAAATAAACATGAAACGTTTTGACGACTTTCACGACCAGAACATTTATAAAATTAGTACAATTTATCACAAATCTTAACATTGCACTTAGCAGCGAACTAAGCGATAACGTTGTTTTATATCAATTAAATGTCAAGCGTTTTATAATTTTTCACTGACCTACATGGTCATCGTTTTTCGCCCGGTTGTCTTTTGGAAGTCTTTTCTTCCGAATTGACGAATTGAATTGAATTGAATTGTCCGATTGAGTTTGAAGAAGAAGCGACTTTCACACTAATATTTATTAAAATCCATTTGAGAGCTTTCCCGATATTGCAAAAACCTTAATTTAAGTTTTGTTAATGTAGAAACTTAATGCATGTCTAAAATTGCCAATTGGCAAAAGAACAGAAATATTTTTTTGACCAAAATCTGTGAATGCTACAACATTTTACAAAGAGGACAAAAATACCAAAAGATGATTGGTGTATCAACTCAAAATAAATCAGTTAATTGTAGCCTCCGAGCAAACAGTTCGAGTAATTTTCGTGAGAAGCTACTCAAAAATTCCCCACTTGCCCCTAGCGAATGAACTGGGTTGCGCAGATGAGCAGATATTTTTTCTCAGTAAAAGTTAGGTGAGATCATCTTTTGCTTAGTGCATTACTGCGTAAGCATTAATGCTTACGGAACGCCCTGTATATCATAAGTTTTTCGAATTATTGTGGTCGCACTGGATCACAAATAAAACAAAATTATGGACATTTTGACAGCATTAATTAAGCGGGAAGAAAATATTTGAAATCCGTGAACTTTACTATTTCTATATGTCTTTACAATGTAACCTCAGTGCGCAAGATAGGTTTAGAATGTTCAGAAACTGTATCTGCGAGCAATAAAACCAAAAGTGGCTACCTTAAAATCTCTAATAAAACCAGATAAACGGTTTTAAACCAGCATATAAAGACAAACCTCAGTTGAGCACTCCTCAAGTGGGTCTGATTCATGATATCGCCTAAAAATATCTAGAAATTATTCTTCGTAAAGAAAAATATAATCTTTGCAAAATGTTTTGACCAGGAATTAATTGATGAGTTCGACCGGCATCTTTACGGACGAAAATTTCTTATAAGGCTACATTTCGGCGTAGTGGAAGAACCGACATGTAGATAATTAATTTATCAACTGAAAATCCTCCCTGGAAGACAGACAGCACCAAAAGTTTTACGTGGCAGAACTTTTGATTTTTTGTAGGAACCGTTAACTGTAAAAATTTCCCGATTTTTATAGTATGAATTAGTTCCTGCTTTAGCTATCCTATATCCAGATCACGATGCACTTCCGCCGTCTATAACCGGAGTATCCCTATGTTATATAAAATCCTTCTGCTTGTATTTTTAAAACATACAAATGACTTTTTAAAAATTAGCTTACATTATTCGCCTTTTTGTAAATTGTTCTTTCGCCCACGAAAGCTATAATAAGTGCCCAACTTAAAGCTGTTCTTATTTTCGAATTGCAGATTGTGAAAACGGGTCACTGTCACTAACCTTCCTTAATTGTAAACCCAAGTAAAAAAAAAATTTAGGTTAATTAGTCGATAATTTCCCAATTAAATGGTTAAATTAGTGTTAATAAATTAGCAATCTTACAGAAGATGGGATTTTCAATCTGAAGCTTCAATGTTGGGCTTTGACAATTTCCGGAACTATTAGCCTCACTTATTTTCCGCAATCCTTTGGCTGCAGTAGAACAGCTTCATGAAAATTATATTGGAAAATGCAATCGTATAAATCAAAATTAGTTTGTGGTTCAATGTAAATCGACTCAATAAATTGCTCAGTTTGATAAATGCTATTTGCTGAATTAAGACGAAACATTCTCAAGTGAAAACATTGATAGCCATCAGCAGAATATGTAGTAAAAGGACAAGATGCCACAAAAATAAATGACAAAACGTCGGGTATGGGATTTGCGAATTTTACGAGTACATTTTAAGGGAAAGCCTATACTCTTAAATATTCACAGAAGCAATTGTTTAGTTGATAATAAATCAAAAGTTGAGAAATAATTACAAATGTCAGCTCATATTAAAATGTGGATTTACATCGTGTCGTACCAGGCCACACTTAAATATATTACTGAAAATAATGATAATAAAAACAAATCAGCTGTGTTCTAAATATGTCGAAGATTATTACATCAATGTAATGTTGTGTTATTCCTCTTCCTATTTTAGTCATTGTTTTTTCAGGGATATCTGATTTTGAGAGCATTACCGGAGGAGTAGAAATTCTTAATGTAGACCCAATAAATGTTGAACAGCAGAATGACCAAATTGTTGACCACGAAAACGACTCGATTGCTGTGGAGGCACTGGAGAAAGCAAACAAGAAAAAACAATCAACTAAAATTCCAGAAACTCTAACCGAAGAACCCAATAGTAAACAAAACTAAAGCAACACATTGTCCAAAAGAAACTTGAATTGTTAAAAGCCTTACTGATTGGATACTAATAATAGACATAGGAACACATACAACGTATCAATGTAAATGTATCAGCTTAAATGACCTACGAATTGAAATAAATATTTAGAATGATGTTTTTCATTTCAAATACAAAACATCCTAAAATGTGGTGAATATTGAATGAGAGAAAAACTCAGAATGTCAGATGATGTCAGAAGAGGGAAGAGTATGTGGTTTTTCAATATACTAAATAATCCATTCCAAGGGTGGATAATTCCATAAAAAAAAGTCTCAGCTGTACAGGGCGGCCATTTTCCTTCCTTTTCCGGCCTTTTCTTCCATTTTCTGAATCTTTGTATGGGTAACTTCTACATTTTGAAAGATAGAGAATCCGTTAAATGGGCTAAATTGGGCAGAATTCGATTGCCTATTCATTATCGTTTCCAAAATTTAGGTACCCGTCTTGGTTCCTGAAATATCTTAAAAAAAACAAGAAATCAACACTTTTTTAATTATCACTTATTACGTCAACTGCTTAACTTAGAAAAAAAGTTAAAACTGCCCTTAGTACAACTTTTTGCGTCGAATCCAATAAACTAGCACTCGTTATCATAGTCAACTTGATTTACGAGATAAAAAATAATCTTATGGTTTTTTAAATGGTAATCATAGTAGGCTGTGGTCCTTTTAAAATTCAATTTTTTTTCTGAATTTAACGATATAATTGTTTGTATGTTTTTCTCCTTTTGATGCCGTAAAACTTCAAAAGAAGATAAAAAATTTGTAGTAGGCTATGGAACGAAGAACTATACTATCACACAAAGCACAAAACAATAATGAATCGTTTAAATTAAGTGTTCAAATTGACTTCCGTTTACGTCCAGACATTTTTTGGCATCTTCACATTCAACTCGTGAGTTGTGTGAAGGTGCACTATTATGTTGAAAATATGCCAATTCTCGATACGATGCTAACGGAAAACTATTCAACATGTCTTCAAGTTCGTTTGGTAAACAGTGTAAATATCTTTCCATGTTTAAATTGCGATTATAAAAGAATGGACCAATAATTTTATCACTAAAAATGCCTCACCAGACATTAGTAGCCCAGTAAACATGATTGTGCCTGTTAATTATTTCATTTTTGTTTTGTGCTTTGTGTGATAATATAGTTCTTGTTTCCATAGCCGACTACAGATTTTTTATTTTCTTTTGAAGTTTTACGGCAACAAAAGGAGAAAAACATGCAAACAGTTATATCGTTAAATTCAGAAAAAAATAAGGGTTTTAAAAGGCCCAGAGCCAACTATGATTACCATTTAAAAAAACATAAGTTTATTTTTTATCTCGTAAATGAAGTTGACTATGGCAACGAGTGCTAGTTTATTGAATTCAACCCAAAAAGTTCTACAAAATACAATTTTAACTTTTTTTTCTAATTTAAGCAGTTTACGAATTACATGATAATTAAAAAAGTGTTGATTTCTTGCCTTTTCAGGATATTTCTGGACCCAAGTCGGGTACCTAAATTTGAAAACGGTAATGAATAGGCAATAGAATTCTGCCCAATTTTGCCCATTTAACGGATTCTCTATCTTTAAAAATGTAGAAGTTACCGATACAAAGATTCAGAAAATGGCCACCCTGTATAGACAAGTGAGATTTAAGGATAATCATGGGAATGAGACTATCTAGAATAAGTTTGGACCTCTTAGGCTCAAGTTTTTCTGAAAAGGGGATTGTCTTGGATAACCTCAGATGCTATTTCCGCTTCGCAATTTTATTTGGCTACTATTGAAATAAGAAATCAATAATACGACATTTTAAATTCAACAGCATTGAAGGTTGAATAAATTGGTTTGCCACAGTACGGAGTAAACGCTTTAAAATAAAAATATGTAAATTGTCTCAAAAAAGTTACAGAAAGTCTGTTCATTTGTGAATTTTTGAGAACCTGATAAACCAAATAAAATAAAATGTTAACAATTGATTAATGGAAAAACGCCATTTCTCCAAAAATCATTTTATAGTTTCTATATGGCCAATTTACCAGACAACATGTAAATGTCGCATTGGAACTCAATTTCATATAATTAAAACGTTTAGATTATAATGACAAATGCTCTACCCAATAAAAATGTTTTCTAGGTACATTTTTTTCATCAGCCGTAAAAATGTTCTTTTGTGCCTTATCTGCAAACGGATGAATGTCTGCCAGTCTGTGTGACTTATCTGAAATTGACTGACTTCCAAAGGCAGACAAACTACACATGGGACCCAAAAAGTATCATTCCTACTCAAGAAACGCAATTAATTATGTAATAATTTGGTAATGTCCGTATCTATTAATGTAGATATTCATGTACATGGCGGAATGCGTAACAAAAACTAACTAATTTTTAATTGGAAAATATTAAATACCAGGAACGCACGTTTTTCGAAACTTTATTTTATTAAATTCGTTTCGTTTCAAATAAAAATTCCCAAAGTTCAATTATTTGAATTGCCAAATCTTTATACATCAACGCGTACAACAAAGCTCATTTTTATTTCAGATACAAACAAAATATAGTTTTCAAACAAAACCTTTTATATTCCCTGGGCTTTGAAACTAGAAAGGACAAAAGAGCAACCACCATAGCTTAAAATAGTATTATAATTCGTACACAGAATTATATTTCCTTTTCAATTAGCCCTGTTCCAAATTAGCGAACAAAAGACTAATCCATTCCTGGTTCGACAAGCTGGCTGATGATCCTAGGAAAATAGGGCCATATTCTTAATTGGGTTGGCAAACATTTCTCTAATGGATTCGAATTTAATAAAAAAGCGAATTGCAATATGGATTCCTGAAAATTGTATGTTTTTAGTTATTTGTTCAGGTTAAAGGTTTATATTGTTTTAAATACTTAAGCAACAAATTCCCGCCGAAGAATTCGCGATGCTCTGTTCAAATTCCCATCACAGAAATGTGGCCGAATCATTTCATTATTAATTATTGCAAACCAAAAGTTTACACGGAATATGATCTGAAACTAAGTTTCTGGAATAGCATGCGAGCTTTCGAACCACACATGAATATTGTGGAAATTGTTGATTATATCACGTAAAAATAGAAACAGTTCAATCCCAAGACGAACTTCCATTCGTAAAAACGAACTGGTTAGCGAATTTCAGGAGCGATCTCTATTTGTCAATGAACTTTCGACAAAAACCGAGCGGTTAATTAACCGCTCGGTTTTTGGCCCTAATTATTAAATAAAATCTCCATAAAAAATGTTGGCGACACATTTCTAACATTTTTCTATTTGTACTTTTTCTAATGAGTATTTTATTTTAATAAATGTGCAAACATTGAAATTAACTTTCATTCAATTCCTGCTAATATGTATTACATATTCTCGACTACAGAAGGAAGTAGTTCTAAAATACAGGGAGTTTCAGGGTGAGTTGCACACTCTTCAATATGATATTCTACATTTGATTTTAAGCAAAAATGTTCAAATCGACTTAGATCGAGAAAACCTTCGTTTAGGATAGAAAAGACGTTGAAACTTCATTTAGACCAACATTTTAATATTTCATACACATTTATTGATATTTTAACGAAATTTGGCAGCAAATATAGGTACCTAATTATCAAATAATAAAACACTACATCTTAGACAATTACGTGATTTTATTTGACTTAATTAAGTTTCCAATAGGCAAAAGTCCATTTCCATAAAGCTCTCTTAATTTAGCGAATTCTTTAAAAGAAGCTTATTATGAGAGGGAATCGAAACAAGCAAAATATTGACATTTTTTGCATATTTAATTACAACTATTGGCAACTCAACTGGTCGAAATTTTATTGCTTTTAATGATCATCTGCCAATCGACATTAAAATCGCTATTTAAGTAACCGTTTTTGAAGTGGTAAGGGAAACATTTTCTAAATAAATTTTTATCGCCTTGTAAAATCTAAACGAACGCCCTACGGGCCTATGTTTACACTAGCAGTTATGGACTATCATTATGTCCGCTTATTCTTCATTTGAACAAATTAAACGCATGTTTTAGTCATACAGGCATATAACATAAACTTAGAAGTACCTAGTGCTAATTATGGCAATTTACGAACTGACAATCAGCCAATTGCTAATTACCAAACTTTCACGATGCCTTGAAAAATCAAAAATAGTGAAAATATTAATATTTGTATAAAATAACTCATATAAGTGATACACGAAGTGGGAGGTCTCGGCGAACGGAGTATATTATACAAATAATTTACAATGATTCTTATTCGTCGTTAAGAGAAAGGCTTGAAGATCTATTGAAGAGATTTGACTATATTTACCCTTCTTCTAAATAGATTCAGATATTTAAGAACATTTATAAAAAGGTCCACCTAATTAGGAACTGTTCGTAATCCTACTACACGAAAAAATTATTAATTAAACTAGCAATGTAAGGTATAAGGTCAGAAAGTTTCATTTACCCAGACTGCAACACAATAATGAAACTGTATGATTTTTTAATCAAACATTATTACGACAAGGAATCTAATCTGGGTCATATAGAACTTGAACTATTAGTCAGTTCTGAAAATTACCTCCACATAACTAGGTTAACAGGCTTAAGAATTTTCGCAATTTGTTATATAAAAATTACCGGAGTTTTAATAATAGTCATATATTTCCTCAAACCAGGAAAGCCAGTATAATGGTGGCACGAAATATACAACGATAATTTACATGCGCAATATTTAGTCCAAGAAATATAGAAACCAGTAATGCGATTCTGAGCTTCTGGGTGCTAATGATTTATGACCATCACAAATGCGCGATTCTATAGTTTATTTTGCTTTATGAGTTATACTTTTTTTCGATTGTTAGTACGGTTATCTCGGAAACTGCTGCAGATTCCCGATGTAAAGCAATTAAATTCTACTTTATAAAAAAAGCTAAGTCTAGATTTTGACAAATTAATTTCTTTTCGCGAAAATAATTTAACTTTTCCAAATGTTAACAGTTGTCAAGGTGTTCGATTATTAAATATACTGATTTTAAGTAAACTTTTATATTTATTTCTTATTATCTGACACCGTTGCAACTTTTGCATTTAAACTATACCTACATGTTTCTTTAACAGATATCTAATTGTCAGTTAAAACATGGGACTCACGGTTTCTTATACTTTATATTATTTGATATGTGATATTAAAGTTTATCGATCAGCTCGTGGGCTTCGTCAATTTTCAATCCTTAAAATTGAAAAAGTTTATAGTCATACGCACCTAAATTGAAAAGCACGTTTCTCTTTATCAAGAATTACAGAACATCTTTTCTTAACTTTTTGGGCTAAAAATATTAAAATTTTCTTGAAAAACTAGTAATTAAAAAAATAATATAGAAATCAAACAATGTCTTCAATAACTCCAAACAAGCGGGATAAAAAAATTCACTGACTATTAGAATTTATTGCATTTTTGTGTTTAGTTCTCTTTGCAACCACCGAAAAACCGATTCCTGCTACTTAGATGAATAAGTATATATGTTTTGAAAAACAAGGAGATCCGCAATACACTTTCTTTGTATTTCGTTATTTGAAAGAGATAAGCTTTTTCCCGATTCTGTTTGCATACTTGATTTTCGGGCTTAAAGTTCAAAGAATTCCCATAAAACTTCCGAGATTACAAATGTACGTTACTACCAATAAAGTTCTACGTAATCTAGTTCAGCAGACGGTGCTTTGGCAGTGCTGGTTTTAAAACCTGAATAAAAGCATCATAACATTGCATTACCTAGAACATGTAACAGATTGTTCCATAATTTCAGAATCTACAGGAAAGGTTATTTCAACAATGTTCATATAAGATGCGAATTTCTGACATGCTTAAAAATCATCGAATCAGATTTAAAATAAATGGCATCCGCTAATGCAATTTAACATTGAAACTGTTTTGCCAATATAATATTAACTTTATGGTGAACGAAATATTTTGCAAGAAAACATTATGATAATATATTTTTTATTTCAAGTAATAAGAGGAAACCGTGGTGCAAGCTCGGCAATGCACAGCAAATTATTATTTTACATAATATTGCACAACCGCACTACTTTTGCAGTTTTCACCTTCTAAAAATCGAGATGTATTAATTTTCATGTTAGGCCAGGAGAGTGACGACGAAATTTTTCAAATATGGCTCTAACGGGAGGTAACTTAGATAAATATTGGAATCGCTCGGGAATGATCTGAAAATATCGAGGAGCAATTTTTCAATAGCAATTTTCTCCAATTTCTCGACAAGTTTCTTCACTGTTTGTGGGCGTGTACATTGTACATCCACTTTTCCTACTCGAACTTACTTTTCGGTTAACATTGAATGTTTGCCTGAACAGCTTAATAACGTTTGGTACGGTCGATCTATGAACTTGTACCTCTGTGGATATTTTTCGGTGGGTCCACAATGGATTTTCATAAAAAATTATAATTATTAATTCACGCACTTCTAATTCAGATGTAATTTCTCTACCAAAACATATGTACAGTTCGATGCTTAATATGTCAAAATCATTTAGAGGATCTAAGGAAGAACCTCCTATGATTGGAATTTTGAGTTTTGCTTTTGTGAAGAGTTAGAACGGTTTTTGTGTCTAGCGATTTTTCTGACTCAATCCTTAGTTGAAACCATAGACGATCATTGCCAAAGACGAGGTGCTCCCGACTTACATGCAATCCAGCTTTTCCCGGTATGGTAGTATCTTGCAATAATTGTAAATAATTGGCGCCATTTAGTATACCTTTGACAAAACCAGGCCAATTATTCAAAATACCTACCATCCCGCCTTGTACAATGACTTTCTGCGACCGTTATGTATGCGATCGCACTATCAAGTGTAAACGTTTAGATGTCCAACATCTACAGTTCTGCTCGTAAAGAGAATCTTTGAAAGATACAGTTACTTCAACCGTAAAAACTACGCAATTCAAAAATTGCAGGTCGTTATGACTTTTTATTAGAAATTAGACTTTTCCATCAAAATAATCCGCATTAAGTTTTCTACCAATTAAACTTTGTATGGCTCGCACTTGTTCAGTGTTCCGCTTGAGAGCTTGAGAGCTGAAAACCCACGATTTTCTTATCCCCGCTGCATTCTGTCTGTATACGCGATTGAAGGTGTTTTCTTCCACTGTGATTAAAACCTGATGTCCTGATTTTTTCTTCAGAGACTGCCAAACGCCCTGGTTTAGACTATCTTATACATGATTAAAGGTCCCAAATTTGCCATGCATCTTAAACATCATTAAACAATTCATGTGATTTTGTGCCTGGATCATATCTCCACAACTGATCACTATGAAAATTTCAGCTTTTTAAACTTTAACGCATTCGCTCATCGTTTCACTTAAACGCATCATTTTTTTTTGAAAGCAATCAAAATACAACTAAACTTAATCCACTGCAGGCAGCATTTGGTATTTTTCACGATAGTAACAGAAACTGAACTTGTTTGCCGTTGTTAAAAGAAAGCAAAATGTATTTTTAAAAGAAAGTACTGACAACAGAAGAATGGTTTTTTTAAAGAAATTATGTAACTTGTGAGAACTCCAATCATCTTCAATGAATAATTTCTCGATCTTCCAAATCACGGAATCAATCTGAGATTTCCATTAAAAATTTAAGTATGACGTCATATTTACTGCCTCAGTGACATAATGAGAATTACCTTTATATCAAAAACTGCGCATTGACAAATGAAGTTTAATGCATCCGAGCAGGTTTTTTTTTTGTTTCATCTCTATAACCTTAATTTAATATGTTCCATTTTTACATATGATATCATTGAAGCTAAATGTTACGAAGGTAATCTCACAGAAACTTATTTTAATTGGTTATTAAATTTGAAGTTGTTCTTTTTGTTACTGTGCCTTGCAAATGTATTTACCATAAACAGATGAAATTCATCAGATTTATTCATTCATCGAGCTTTGATATAATCATGCGTTCTATGATAATACAGGAACTAAATACGGTGCCCATACTGGAAGCCATCACAAATAAACCTAAATCAACTATGTCATATAGATTGAGCTTGAATTGACGCTGACCATAAATAACAACTAGCAGATTAGCAAAAACGATTTGAAAGTGACGTTCATGTAATTAGTTTGAAGGTATTACATTAAATCTTTCAATTTTTCAATGACAATCCCCTGTAATTGGACAAAAATTTCCAATGTATGAAAAATAAATCGAAACTAAATATTGGATTTTATAATTTCGTTTCGTTGCTACGTTGATAGCTAGTTCTATTTTTATGTCTTTTTATAACATAACTTGGCTTTTAGGACCCTTAAAGTAATAATTCAACTATCTCAAAAGTAAATCGGAAACATGATCGCCTCAAGGCAATGGAAGGGAACTCGATCGTTCTACTTAAAGTTACTGATAGAGGTTTCTTCGCTTTTTCATTAAATTTGCCCAATTTCACATTTTCACATTTTTCCCCCATGGAAACCCTAATTCGACTATCAATATTTCAGCTCCTTAAAACATATAAAAACGACCAGTTTCTGATGCAGTCTGAATTTAACTAATTCAGTTAATTAACATATAAACATTTTTGAAATAATTACTGTCAGACAAATTAAAAGATTTGATTTAGAATATCGGGTGTCCTCAAATAGAGCAGTCCATCAAATCTCAAGAACAGGGAGCAAAAATAATAGATTTTTCATGACATATTTTATATGCATAATACGTGATTTATTTTCATTATACAGCGTCTGAAAGAAAGTTCGAATTTTAAATGAACTAGCAACGAAAATAAAGAATGTACTACTGTATTCTTAAGCACTCAGGATTTTGCGATGGGTGGAAATTACCTCACTACAAATAATTGTCGACGTATAGACATCCATCCATTAAACGATTTGCTTCAGAAGAAAGCAAACAATAATTATGTTGATTTTGGGCAAGCGATAGATTAGGCACACCGTGATTTAATGCGACAAGACGCAAAAAATAACAACAAAAATGATTATTATAAGAACATTTCTTTCCTTAGTTCGAAACTTCAACAAAATATTGCAATTTGTATATTCTTACTTCATCTTTTATTTGGACTATGTTAAATAGATTAACAGTTAGAGTTTAGTTTATAAGCTAGAGTTTTTAATCACGCACTTTTAGGAGATTTACTGATATTTTATGCGTGTTTTATATTTTGCGGTGTACAATTGCCATATTGAAATTCATCAAAAAAACTGGAAATCAGCAAATAAAATCATTGTTTATTTTTATAAATTTTGGCGCACGGTTCTTTTCTAATTTATATTTTAAAAAGCAGGTTTCCATCATCAGGATGGAACCAGAAAATATTTAACTAAACAATGTATGGGAACAAACCGAATAAAACTATTTAATTTCCAACCGCTTTTTTTAAATTTGAGAGAACAAAATCATGTGATTTGGATTTTTCTGAGGAAAATTATCATAAAACTCGTTTTCATTTTGAGAATATATTTTTTTGGATTTATTGATTTACGACAGGCCAGAAATTTTTAAAATATAAAAAAAATGTAATAAAAATACCTTGCTATATCATACACAACAAAATTGAAATTACATCTAGCATTTTACTAATTACGTCTTTTTCGTAAGTTTAATGATGTTTGTACAATGTGATGGTGATTTGTAAAAAAATTACTTTATTTAATTTATTACTGTTTCGCAAGGTAAGACGAATCGTTATCGAGTAAGTCGAGTATTACATCATCAAAGTAAGGAACCCTTTTCAACATCTCAGACTAAAGTTTTCTAAAAAGCATACAATTAAAATTATCAACTTCACAACCCACACAATCAAACATTTAATGCATCTACATAAACTAGAATGGAAAATGATTTATAGATTATGAATATTTTCAAGGAAATGTCTGGTAACAACAATTTAGATCCTCTAAAAGCGCGTAAGTTTGCACTGAATTTCAGCGAAAGTTTTCCTAAAAGTCGTCTTTCTCTTTTCTTGCCTTCTTAAACACGCCAAGCAATGCCACAGAATGCTATACAATGCAATGAAATAAAAGGCATAAATTCTTGACGCTGTTTTCTTACTTAATCTAGGTGTTAAGGGATTTTAATTTGCATGTATAGTTAAGATTAAAAAGCAAATAATATTATAATCAATATTTTCTCAGAATGTTCTGAAGTAGGAAGGGTTTATTATTATCATTTCACGTCAACTAGCAAAATTTAATATTAAAATAAGTACAAACGTGTGGGAGTTTGGAAATAATGGCATGGCAAATTCAATGCATATGCAGTTTTAATCTTGTTTCTAGCTCAATGCTAATCGGCCAAAACACATTTACATTAATAAGTGAAACTGAGAAAAGCATATTTTATGATGTAAATTTTATGGCATGGTTTCATAATTTGATAGTCGGTTTCTTTATCACAATCATGCATTTTTTCAACTGCTAATCCGATATTTTCTACGTTTCCGCTTAAAACAGAGAAAACACTGAATTAACAGTTTTCTATCTGAATATTTTAGGTGAAAGTTTTTAATATTCGTATTGGTATTAATGAATAATCGGAATGCCCCAGATAATTAAAATTATAAGCAAAAACATTTGACACTAAAAGTAAGTTGACAATAAAGTAAGAAATTTAAAATATCTTGAAACTCGAATATTTCTCATTTAAGGTCACTTTGAGTCTTTCTCTCTAATAATCTTTTTGTGCTTTTGCGAACGGTTAAACCATTATTTTTTCAAACAATTTAATTTCGCAAAAATACGAGCCACTTCATAAAAACTCGAATTAAGATATTTTTTCAAATATCTGCTAAATGCAACTTAGCAGACGGTTTCAAATGATAAAAGTTACTACTGATTTTTCCTTTAAAACATCCTGTGTCATAATTATAATAACATTTAACTATTTCACGCGGTATCAAGGCAAAGAAGCCGACTTTACCTAAATGCAAAATTTAACGTTGAGGACCATCTTGTATCATCTCATAAATTTTGTAATAAGTCGAGAAAGTGGCAAATTTAGCCCGAAGAGGTGTGGTTCCTTATAAAATCGTCGGCCTTGTCTCATCTGAATCAGTTCATCTTTCACTTCCATATATGTGACATTTTTAAAATGCTGGGTGTAAGTATCGTTTTTAGTCTCGATTTAAGGTTTAAGTAAGTTAAGGGTAAAAATTTATTTTTATTTTGAACCTATTTTGAAACTCAATTAGTAAAGTTAATAGTGTTTACCAAGATTTTATAGTGACGACTTTACTAATTTAATTTGTACTTAATTAAACTTACTTAGATTAGCATAACTAATAACTTAATAGAATAGCATATCAGCTTGCATTACGTGATTATAATACATTTGCCTTGTATCTCAACTCCTCAAGGACAATGACTCAGTTATAATGTTTACAAGTTCACGAGTATTTCCGATTATCTGACCAGAGCAAACTTTAAAGCAAATTAAATTTTCTCCGGTTAGAAAAACGTGCAAGTTTCTATTTCATTTGCCTCTAAAATTGCAGCACTTTTTTAAATTATCACTGAACAAGTAATGTAAATATCAACACATTTTCTGCTGTTAACAATTTGAATGTTCTCGTTGTTTTAATGAGACGACAGAAGCGGAACAAAGCTTATTTAGATACTGGCATTTGTTCTCCATTACAGCAATTTATTTAAATTGAACAAAATCTGAATTAATAAACAGAAATACAAAAGTTAATCATATTCTATTAACCGAATGCACCGAATTGCCTCAAAAATAATCATTTAGAATTATCAAAAACAKATATCTAGTTAATATTAAAGTTTCAACTTCTTGAGAGATGAGTTTAATATATTATCTATCATTAACCCATTAAAATCAAAATAGAAAGCGTGTTGATAATATGGTAAAACAGAAGGCATAAATAATAAACATTTGTAAAAAAACAAAATGTACTATTAATATCCCTTTAAAATACTTGTTTTGCTCATTTAGTATCTCGTTTAGGCTCTATAAAGCAATAATGACGTGTCCCGTTTTCATATGTTTGTCATATTTATTAACTCTCTTCTATTCAAAATCGAATTAATTATTAAATTCAAATGAGAAATATTCTAATGTGTCTAGAGCGTATATTATGTGCAACCTCAATGCAATAAATTTTGTACTTTCTTTCGGTAAGCTGACATTTTCAAGCGAGTCGTCTTTTGATCAAAAAGAATTAGTCCCATCGAATCGTTTCCGCGTTTACCTCTGAATTTCGGCAAAATGATGCAACTGCAAGTTAAAACCGTTTTCTCAGCGAAGGCGTTTCTTGATGCCTTAAAGTATTGGTCCTATAAAATAAGGTCAAATGCGCTATAAATCGCCCAAAGAAATTTCGTTTCTTATTCAGGGCGCGGTCAAAATTGCCCGAATACTTTTGTGAGATATGCTGATATGAAAGTCACAATAAAACATCTGCCGTACAATTATTTTCGTCGCTTTTATACAATCGCTTGTGAGGCGAATGGCATATTTTAAACAATTTTTTTTGCAGAAACTCTACGTTGTTCTAGCCGCAGCTACAGTAGCAAACTGCGGATTTTTAAACGGAGACATACATGGCGACCTCAGTCCTCCATCTGCTGGTCTGCAGTTCAGCACTGGATATGGAGATGGCGCACCCAGCATTCCTTTGGGTGCCAACCTACAACCAGCAATTGAATCACATGGAGTAGAATCGTACTCATCCTCCGGTTCATTAGGTGGCGGCTTTGAAGCCCATTCTGTTCCCGCTCCATCAGTTATCGAAGGCCCTGCTATAAGTAGTGGATATTCATCAATTGGAGGATATGCATCAGGTGGAGGATATGCATCAGGTGCTGGATATGCATCCGGTGTTGGATATGCATCCAGTGGAGGAGTGGCATCAGGTGTTGATTACGCATCCAGTGGAGGAGTGTCATCAGGCGGCGGATATGCAGTAGGAGGCGGTTTTGCCTCAAATAGCGGATTCGGAGCTGGTTCGGGAATAGTAGGAGGCGGGGGAGCATTTGCTAGTGGGCCAATCGTCTCAGGAAATGCAATTGTGGGTGGCGCTGCCATAGGAATATCTGGTGGTGGAGATCTTCAAAACCATGGTCCACTAAACGATGCTGGTACTACTTATGATCATCGGTACGAACGAGTCCTCGTACCACAACCCGTTCCAGTTCCAGTCAACGTGGACAGACCATATCCCGTTCCAGTACCAGTACCCAGACACGTAGACGTTCCTCGACCTGTAAGAGTAGAAGTACCCACTCCAGTGCAAGTTGAAGTGAGAAGACCAGTACCGGTTCCAGTACCCCGACAAGTGCCCGTTCCAGTAAAAACTCCAGTTTACCACAAAATCCCCACACCCGTACACGTTAGAGTTCCAAGGCCTTATCCCGTGGTGATTGCCAGACCATACCCAGTTCATGTGCCTGTTAAGGTTGCAGTTAAAATACCGGTGCCGGTAGGAGTCCACTCAACTGGACCAGTTGGAGTGCACGCTCAAGGTGGATACGTTACTTTGAGGAATCAAGGGCATGGAGGCTGGTCTAATGGCTGGTCTAGCGGCGGCGGATGGTAATGCGCTCAATTTTTCAAGACATCCATTTTTGTTACCTGTTCTAGTCTGACTTAGTTTCATAGTTTTTGTTGAGTTTGTTTGTTATGAAATTGCTTAATACACTTTATTGAAATACATTTTGGTTTATTTTTATTAATTCCGCTTTCATTCGAAATATTATCGCGTATTCGAAAAATTGCTTATGTGTGGATAGTGAGGAGTAGAACGAAAGCGCTTGGTAAAGTCTAAGAAGGAACTGTACCTACCGAGCATTAATTTCAAAACTTACCATCTCGGATATTTTTGTAGCAAAATAAAATATTCTAAGTAAAATACACGTCAAATTTAGATATCAAGAGGGACGTTTAAATCAGTGGGGGTTGTATTTTAGATATCACCCCATTGGTTCCAGGCGCCCCTGACCAAATTTAGCCTGGTACTCGCGCACTTTTAGCGCCTTACTTAAAATGTCTCAAAAACAGTATTTATAAGCGTCTAAAAAATTGAAAACGATTGATAAAATCGCAAATCTAATAGTTCCGTTAGTTCCTAAAAAAACACAAATTCCACCCGTAAAAATTATCAGTATCCCAATTGTCTAACATAATATTCGTGCACCAATAAAACACAATTGACAAATTGTGGTACTTATGTTTAATCGACACAATGAACATCTTTGCAATTAAACAAATCCCTACCACGTTGAGCAAAGCAAACCACAAATTAAATTTGTATTGTTCGTTTGGTGCTGAATGGTCCATTTATTTTTTTATGGCACCTTAAGTGGAAGTCGCTATATTCAGTTCTTTAGGAATGATCTGGATATTATGTTGGAGGATTAAGTTGCTCATAACACAATGGCACCCCTCCGCATATTTTTTTCCGAGGGCAGAATCACCTGGACGAAAAATTTCTTGGTGCATGGATTCGAAGAAACGGACCTATTTTATGGCCACCCCGATCACCGGATCTTTGAGTTTTTCAGTTCACGTAAAAAGATTTTAAGAAAGTAAAGTTTGATAATTTAAATGAACTTAAAGAAGCTGCTAGAGAAATTTATTCAGTTTTAAACCGTTGCAATATTTGCATTAATAATAATTGTAATTAATTGATGTTATTGTCAATTTGATGTAGTTGTCGAAATAAATATTGAAGCATATTAATATTATTTGCTACTATTGAAACAATGCTGTATGCCTTATACTATTTGCCATGGCTAACTTCATTCCGTTCAGAGCATTCAAAACTGCAATTTTCTGTCCATTTAACCTTTTGTCGTATCTGCTGTAGTTTCCAAGATCCCTGTACTAGTCCTCTAAAATCACTTACCCTGTATATAACGTCAGTAAAATACTATAAATAATATAATATAATTGTCGAAAAACTTCACAATAGAGACCTTTGTAAACAGCATATAGGACGTTAATTTCCGAATCGCATTCCGATCGAGGTCTCCATGTCTGGCGTTCTACTGCCTTTCCCTTTCATCCGAGGCCTTAATTATAGCCTAATAAAGCACTCGGATTGATACTGCAAAATCGTTTTCACATGTTTTAAAATCTGATACTTTAATAATTAAATAAATTAGTATTAATAACGGAGTTATTTTTGTTATACAACACGGAATACATAATAAATTATACGACATCTAAGACGATTGGTTTTATGAATACCCGATGTACAATAAAACAAAGGTTTGTTAGTTCATAAATACTCATTCCAAAGAGTAAAATTGTATATGTGTAATCAAATCTTTTATGTACATATCAGCATATATCCGGTTATCGAATCAGAACCAATGAAGCGATTTAATTAAAGCTTACGGCATTTGAGATGATCTGAAATTGGGGACAAATTGAAGCGCATGAATTCTCTACATTTATATTGAATCTCGAAACATAATTTTAGATTAGACTTACTAATAGGTGTACGTTTCCTGCACTTTCGCAAACATCAGACTTCCATAAACATATATTTAAATAGAATAAAAATATTAGACTTCTATCATCATATGTTTAAATAAATAAAATGAAAAAAAACAAAATTAAAGGTTAGTGGGGCTCACTTGCATAAGATAGGATCAATGTCGAAAAGTTGAGTTTATTTCTCCTATATTTAATATATGAAATGTTCGTGTCACAGTTAGGTACCATACTCCAAACCATACCAGAAATGTTTTATATGGCAAAACAACGTTTGCCGGGTCAGCTAGTATTAGACATAAGTATATGGCCACTTATGCCTACTATTCTTATAAAATAAGACGCCGTAACGTTTCTGCTAGGATCAGCATGATTTAACAATAAAACACACAGCAGGAACGAACGTTCAGTAAAAAGTTCATAAAAATTGAGTATCAGATAGTATCAATCTAAATATAGTAGTATTAAGATTTACGGTCTAAGAGTCATAAGTCATAATTAAGGTTCGGTTACAACTAAAATCTATTGTTTGTATTAATTTGGAAATAAATTGTTTTTAATAAGCAAACTTTTACATTAATCGATAAAATTATATTGAAAGCATTGCTTTGCTGTTTGTGTTGACTTTGCTAATGCTTGAAACTGGTGAGTTTTTCTGGCTTTCTGGCCGTCGTGGAAAATAGTATCTTCCTGACGTTACGCAAGCACGATTTATGTACATCTCCAGAGGTGTTTTAGCTCGAAAGCTGATACTCATACTCATCAGTCCAGTGCAAGCTTTGGAGCGCAAAAACAACTAAAGATAGAACTTAATAGTCCTTGCAAAACGTCAGATAGAGAATCCCTTGAAAGACGTAACAGCCCGGAAAACTCACGAATTTCAATTAACTGTCTATTTCCCATTTGAAAAAACAATCACTGTACGATTACAACAATTTTAATATTACACATTTAATAAATCTCCTTGCCAAGATTCATATTAATATTACGCTATTTTAATTTCTACACACACACTGTTATAACAATGTTTATTGATATTATTGCAAAATTTCCGATCGATTTCTAGTCAAGGAAACTAGTAATAATAAGGTCCAGTTTAATAATTCCCATTTATCCGCTACAGGCATTTACCATCCGGGTCTGAATTGATCCGGATTCTAACCCGAATATTAATTAAAATTAGGTCTATTTACAGAATTATTATTACAAAAAGTCTATTCATCACAAAATCATAACAAAATGCAAAAAAATGTCTATTGAAAATGCATAGCACATGGAAGTTTATACAGTTTACATTGCAAAAATTGTTACGGAATGCATCTGTGCAATGATGAGCGGAACTTTGCCAAATTTCAATGTTATTATAAATTTGGAAACTTGCCACGGCCTTTTGAGGGCGTCTCCAGATTCCGTCGCTTCAGCATAAGTCCGCCAATACACGTTTTAAAGACATGCCATTTTCACTCATTTCATATTTAATAACTAAAGCGATACAGCGGAAATTTTAGAAGGAATAACAAAATTTTCAACTTGTTGAATTTCGATTATTTTTGTTCGAAATGATACCTACATACAATGATGCTTAATAGCCATTTCTATGTGTGACACCAACGTCCGTCTGACGTATATATTGATCGTAGTAGATAGACAAAATAATATATAAATCCGTGATAATAGAAACTATTATTATAGAGTAAAAAGCAATAATTTAACTAATTTGACTACTTGTAATATAAGCCGCTTTTTATGACGCTGTTAGATCGTAAATATGCGCTTTTTTAATGAGAAGCTCTGTGAACACTTTTATGTAAAGTGTTAAGCAACACGTTTTGTTCTTTGCTAATCGGGCCAAGAGTATGCAACAGTTTATTCAATGTTCTGGAATTACAAGTTTGCCGGTAAATAACTTTACCAGACGCTCTAATATTTAGAGTAGTTACAAGAACTTCCAAATTGATATTAAGGTGCAATGACACAGTCATTATCAAGTTTATAGATAAACACACAACTAACTTTTAACACCAATTACTTGTAACATTTTTAACAGTTAATAATATTTAATCAATCAAAAATATGCCAAGTTTATTAAGTATCTTGCAGGTTCTGAAGTCATAATTGTCCATATACTAACAAACATGATCGCATAACTTTCATAAGTGCAAACCCCTGTACTATTAAAGCCTAAATAATTGCAGAATAAGTAGGTAAATGTAAGCATGCGGTACCCACCTGTATAAATAAAATCAAAAAGTGATTATGTCCTTAAAATATCGTGATTATGACGTCAAAATATCGTGAATATACGTCATCAAAATAACTAAAATCATGTGATCAAAATTCGTCATTTACTGTCAATGCTAACTAATGATGATCAAATGATGACGTCAAATTTACGTGAGGTTGCTACCTAGGTAGTAGAGCTGAGATCAAATCAGAAGCTAAATCAGGGAGCAAAGCGCACATATGGAAGACATAGCGATAAACGAAGAACACGTAACACGTAGAAAATGTGGCACTAAATGCGGTGAAACTTGAAACTTTTCAACACTTGTTTTTTGGAATTATGTTAATCAGGTTCTTCAAGTGATGTTCTCACCATTTATACAGCTCATATTTGTAAAAATGGCCGCATAGAAGAATACGCGCATTATTTTCAATTAGGACCATTGTGCTCGATATACAGAGTGTCAAAGTATAAATTTAATTTCCAATAACTTTGTGTTGCTTCTTAATTGGTTCCGGTACCGCCACACAGTTTTGAAATCGGGGATTTTCGATTTCAGGAATTCAATTTTCCCAACGGTGCTAGATTTCTATTGAATCTCTGTTCTACCACCACCACGAACTAATAAAATTAGTAACAAATAAAAAAAGTTTAATGGCAAGATAAACCTTGCAAAACTCAATTAAATTGAAAAAGTTAGCTGCATCGGAATTTTATTTACAAAACCTAATAAAAGAAGATGAAATTCGGCATTATTTTAGAGCTTTATAGCAATATAATATAGTTAAGTACTTTTCTTTTCAATATTTCAATACTCAAATTCAATATTTTCAGTTTTTCAGTATATGTACTTATATTTAAAAAATTGCCCGTATCTTTTTTAAATGCTCGTAGTAAAGTCTATAGGTATGTGTGTATTCATCAAAATTTGTCAGTTTCCCAATAAGATTTCAAGATATTTTGATAGAAGACTGTATTTCAATTATGGACGTTTGCGAAGTATTTCCATAAAGTCTAATTTACCTTTGATATAAAATTCATGGTCTTATTTACTGCTTTCACTTGTTGACACTTGAGAACGAAAATCTTTTTCAGATGGTGCTCATATTTGTGACTTACCTAATAATGCTTGGAAGAGTCGAGACTTGAAGATCTTAATAACCCGTTCGATGGCCTGCCTCAAAGTTTGATCCTGCGGACGAACCAATTTTGAGTGGTAATCTTCCAGTAACTCCAATGCACGATGAGCTTCTACAAGAATAAATAATTTACAATTTACTTGGAAATGAAACAACTTGGTTAACATCGTTTAGATTTCCATTGCAGTGTTACCAGATCAACTTATTTACCTGCGATTTAAAAGGAAAAATGGGAAAAATCCATCTAAACTGATAATTACGTGTTTGTTTGGCTTTACAAGTACAACTCGTTGGTTCTCCAGATAACTTCATTATTATAATGAAAGTTATGGTACTAACAAACGAATTTTGGGAATATCTTTTATTAAGATGCAAGTATTTAACCGCGCTGTAAAATCACATTATTTTAAGCATTTTAAATTCAAAATAAAACCATTGTATCATTTTAAACTATTCACAAAGTTCGTGAAGTGGGTCTGAATTCCTCAACTTTCGGTCTGTTCGTCAACGTGCAGATTATGGTGCTCGGTATAGACGCCCACAATACAATCCCTCATATACAATTTGATAAACAAGATATATATTTAGGTACAATTACAAATTGATGCAGATTTGTTAGAAACTTTATTCGTTTATCTCCACGTGTTTTTATCTTAAATTTGGAATACGCCAAAATATTGTTCTTTCATAATAACCTAATAACAGCAGCACTAATGTTTTACGAAAATTAATCTTCATTAAACGTTTGTGGCACACAAAGTCTCCGTCATAATTAGGAAGTTGCATGCCCAGCTTCAAACTTCCCACGAAACAATTTCTATGTATATGTAATTTAATTTTGCTTCACCAGAAGTTTCTCAAAATACGTTATGTTTAAAACTTTGGTTTCAGCGAAAAAATATCTTCGCGTGATTATAGATGTTTGGACTTAAAGTACATGGACATAGATTTTTTGGTTTATTATCTCAGAGTTTAGACGACTTTTTCATTCAAAATTGCTAGATTCCAATTCGCATGTAAACTTTCACAATTAAACTTGTTGGTCAGTTCCAAAAGTACTTAAGCTTTAGACGATCATATAGCAAAAGCTTATAAAATTGCATGAAACTGACCAAAAGCAGTTTTATCCGTTCGCTGCTCTAAAGCTTAAATAGTTAAAATAAATATTCAGATTAATTTTAATTTCTTCAATATTCTCTAAATGCGGATAATGCCGCTTCACTGAAAGAATTAAATATAATGTTTACGTATTAGCCCTGTGGACAAAATTAAATTTAAATTCACTGTAATCAAAGTTTATTTAGGCTTAGACTATATAAAATATTAACACCGTCAAAAGCCAAAAGCCCTGAAAAGGCAATAACAACAAACAAAATGATTAAAACAATTTGACTGTGTTCAGTTAATTAATATTTAAACCTACATTATCGTGTTCTTATATGTCTGTTTAATATTGAATTTTACTGTGTTCGACTCTGTTAATAACTTCCACAGCTCTGTACGTCCGATTCCCAGTCACCTAAAGAGAAGGAACAGTGAACGTTAAAGTGAGCAAATGGTTGATTAATGAATTTGCTTTGGCCAAGAAAATTGTGTTTTACTTTAACCCATTTATATCAGTTACCGTAAATCGACATCAATTAATGTTTAAACTGGAATTAGAAGTCTCATTTAGCCTAACTAAATATCTCTTTAGCAAAGTAAGACGAAATGGTTTACTGAAAGTCGCATTAATATAATTTGTAAATTCTGCAACAAGTAGATTATTTTTCATTAATTAAACATGTTCTTGTATTACCAACTACCAAAATAAATTTTTAAAATTCTTCTATTTCTCTGTTTGGAAAATTTAACATCAATAAACGTGTCTACTTTAGACGATCGTAATTTTACTTCTCAAGTAGTTCTGTGGTCGATTACCAATAGACATGTCTGTTGAAGTTGAACAGTTTTGTTATCAATTATGGATAGACACGTTTACAACTGGTTTAATGGTTGTTCACAAATTAACTTTGAAACATGAACTTGAAAACAACTCTTCGGAACTGATTAGTGTAACAAAGTTAGTCCATTTAGTAAAATGATGTCGTTTTTTCATCTGTTACGTTTGTCGATTTACGCACAAATCAAAACGTTTTTAGGCAAAAAAACGAATAAAAAAAAGAAGTTTGCGAGTGTGAATCGAAAGCACGGCGCAACAGTTATTCATTTAGCTTTTCTGCAAAATCTCAGTTTTTATTAAAACTAATGGTTTTTTATTTTTTCTGATCTCTGCCTCGAGAGCAAGACACCAGTTTAAAATCAGCCGATATAACTAAAATGATCAAACCACTAATGCAAAATATATGTTTCAGATAATTCGTTTTTTAAAATAATTAACTTAAAACTGTAAAAGAAATAGAGCTAGCTGGCACAAGCAAGAATAATTCACTTAAGGTTTACTCAATCATGGTAATTCCTGAGAAGGCCCAACTGATTAATGCAAAACCGTATTTCTAATAATTTAAAAGCTTCATAAATGTTGCATCTTTTTTCTTTCATTTACAAATAATTAATAATTAATTTTTATAAAAGTCGTTTATAGTAAGTTTTAGAAATGGATTATACCTACATGGAATTAAGATATAGCGCAAAATTTTATACTCGTAACTTGCTTTGCAACTTATCCAATAAAAGACACATTAGATCATGTTCTTTGAAAATTGCAATATCAGCTATTTTACCACCATAAATCCACTCTTTGTGTCCCTGAAGGCAATGGATTGGCATTATATCGCTCTATTAGTTACAACGATAGGTGTTCAATATTTCACGTTCTGTGTCTCCCTAGTTTCCCCTAAAACTGCAATGTGTTATTAATTTAAACATTTTTATTTGTAATGTTAAAACCTATTTCAGTTGTTTGGAATTTGGAAGGTAGCTTAGAAAGATTTAGATGCAGAGCTAAAATCACATCATAAATTTGATTTAATACACATAGAGAAAAATTCTAAAAGAGTAACTAGTTAAGTTGCGAAACTATTTTGAGTACGTAAGCAAATGTTTAAAAAGCCACCGTTTCTTAAATCGAAATATTATATTTGTCACTATACAGGGTGAGTCAGCTTATAGTAGCAGGAATTTAACGATCGATAGATATATCTAATTTTAAGATGAATATATCATACAAACATATATTTAAAACGGCTTCGTTTTTGAGGTACAAGGTGGAAAAGTAAACATTTTGTTTCAATTTTTTTATAATTCACGCAAATCTTAAGATAACTGTAATTAAATTATAGATATATTCTGGGACTTATCGCAATGCCACATCGAATTATGGAAAAATTACTTTACAAATAAAAAATTGATTAACTTGAGTTTGTATTTTGTTTGTGATTCACTTGCAAATAAACTGTTTTTTGAAAAAATACCTGTCTTACGTAAATATTAACGGAAAATTATTGTATTTTAAAATGAGGTTGATACGGGTAGGCTGAAATAAGTTATTTAAAAATTAAATATGAATGCCATGTGGCACCCTCTGAAAATTTGACGAAAGCGTGGACAGGATTGGATGTAGTATTGCGATAGATCCTAGAATTTAAAATTTTATTGCACTTCTTTTCACATCCTCTTAATATTTGCGTGAATCATTTCTAAAAAATTAAAATAAAATGTTAACTTTGCCACCCTGTACATAAAAAAACGAAGCGGTTTTCAATGTACGTTTGTATGATATTTTCATCTAAGAATTTATCTCTCTTTCTTCTATCGACCCTTAAAGTCCTACTACTATGAACTGACTCAAGTCTGTACATGTTTTGTGTCCAGATTATAATAGTTATTTACGTTATCAGTAGGATATGAATATTATTATTACACGCATGTGAAGATTTGCACGCCGAGGCTCTAAGCCGAGTTCTGTAATCACATAAGGGACGTTAATTATATAATATCCTACGTGATACGTACAGTATTTCATTTACAACTATAACAATTATTTGAATAAAAATAATTAGTTATAAAATTGAATACAGAACCCAGGTAATGATAATTTGTCAGTGTCGTCAGAACATTGTCAAAGTTGCGTTCTAAAAGTACCCATTTTATAATGAGTTCTAGACTAGACTAGACTAGACCCAGAAAGATCTAGTGCCAGAAAAACCAAAAAACGAAGCAGCTTTTGATCGGTACCAGAAATGGGGCAGTGAACGAAAGATACTCAACTTAACAAGCGAGAAAGGACTAGATGTTAGTAGATTTTAAACAAAGTAAACAAAGTACATAAACCCTCATCCCTTTGGTACTCGATGTTCTTTGTGTGTGTTCTTTCTTCATCTTCGATCTTTCGCTTACTGCACCATTTCTGGTACCGATCAAAACTTCTTGGAATTTATTTCTTCCGTGATTTATCTGGCACAAGATCCAGAACAACATTAAAAACTTCGTTCTCAATATCAGATATCTAATACCTCGTACTCATCGCTTGAACTTATTCTAAAATTTAATATTTTAAGACACAATGTTGACAATAATAGACATGTTTATTAGCGTACTAGTGCGGTAATAAATTGAAAAAAGCACTAGTGCGATAATAAACATCATTATGACTTTTGAAAGAGTGTCAAATCATAGTCATTATATTACAGTTGTAGTTACACTTTTCAAAAGCAAGTAACAAGATCTCGTAAATCTCTATTTTGTTCGAGCAGGTTTCGTAATAAAATCGATTTTACAATTTTTAAATTCTTGATATTAGAAAAAATGCAAATATAAATTTACAGACAGATACAAATGCATGTTCAATGAATTTCAGTGTGATTCTTGAAAGTCAAACTAGCAATCTCATTGGTTCAGAAGTTGGTTGAAGAACTCGTAACACCAAATATGAAAAATTGCAAATAAAAATTAGATACTTCAAAAATGGCTTTTAATTTTGTAATCACTGTAATACTTTCGTATTATTGAACATAAGTGCTGTTTAACTTCAAGTGTTTTTTTATATTTTACCTTACTTAAAATTTTCCTCTGCCCTCTGGAGAGAAACGCGCATTGTCTCCCAGATAGAACAATAACAGATTTTTATTAAATATTATGTAAAAATTTTACGAAAATGTTTTTTTACCAATTTTAAATATTATGTAAAGAAAGGAAATAAAATATCCAAAAGAAGATAGTGCAATTACTGACTATATGTAAATAATCTTTATTTCCTACAGAAAAAGGCTATCGACCCAATCGGTGCCTATATTGTCGTAATAGTCACGTTTGAATTGTAAAGACTTTTACGGATACGACCGTAAACTGGATTTCTAATGCTTGATAAATATTAACATAAGCCTCACGTTACTGTAGTTAACTGCAACAAAAGTCGTTATACAGAAGACAAATAGCAGTAAGGCTCTAAAGAAACTACCGTCCTATTATCCAACCTACTTCTAACAGGGTTGGATGGGTGCTTTGCTCTTGCAGTTCAATCCTAGTGCAAGAGTTTTTCCAGCTGATATGTGTTTCAAACAGATATATTGTTGCTTATCCATCACCACAGACTAATTGTAATTCGTGTTAGTTCCCTCTTATTACTTTAGTTTGTTTATTTGTGCTACTTTAGAAGTGTTGAATTGAAATGTACGAAAAAATTACTAAAGCGAGATGTAAATATCTTTCTGATAAGAGCTGATATAAGTCTACCAAATACAGTTTCAATAAATTACAGCTTACAAAACGCAAATTTAAATTTTGAAGCCACCAAAATATTTTATCCATACTAGATTTTGTAAAATGCTCGCATGGACTTTCCTTTGACTTTGTTTGTGAGGTGCATGTTACAATATTTTGTGGTTATTTTGGATTATGTTTTTAAAAAATAATCAAGCGCATCTAAGAAAACGTTCAGATAAGTTGATATATACGGACCCTTAATGCTAACAGCAATAATTAACACTGAGAATTTTTCCAATCTTATATGACCTGGTTAAAATCTCTGAAATCTATTTAAATCAGAGAAGACAAACGAAGTGAAACATGTAAGTCATAAAATTCCGGGTGAGTGTAATAAATTTTACAAAATAAAAACCTCAAGACTTCTAAATAATAGATCAGACAATCGTAGAAGGTACAGTAAAAATTAGAAACTTTACAGATTCCACGCATTTGATACTTGTGTCTGAACTCAATTTTTGTTCAAATTGGCTACCAGTTCTTACTTTCGGAAGTAAGTTCAAGTTTAAAAATGAATTTTTTTTTCCTAAAGGATTTAGTGAACTGTGACTATCGTTGAAATTTGAGGCACCAATAAGTCGAACATTTTAAGTAGCAAACATACCAAATTAAATAAAACTAAACTTACGACGAAGAAAAATAGTTTATCGTTGGCACACTATTCTGTCACTCGAGAACTTTTCCATTTTCTATTTCAGGAAAGCTTTCACAGTAGATTGATAGATCTAGGTGACAAATAGTCTTTATGGACGATTCTCCTTATAAATATATTATAACTTGTTTCCGTTTTCTGGACAGGGTTTCGCAGAAATCACCCGACTAATGCTGTCGTAAATGTGATGAAACTAAAATACTACTGAAAAATGAAACTATATTGCATGAAAATGAAATATTAGCCTGTCTACAATGCTAGAGATTTGAATTCGAATGAATAGAGTACCTAATTATGGCCTTAAGGAATGAAACAAAAATCGGCTTTGTGTTGTAGTAAACAGAATATAAATATGTTTTGTTTTGTATTACATAAGTTTTGTTTTACACAAAAATAATTTTAAAAAGCGTTAGTGTATAATTGAAATTTTATTTCTGTTTGATGTTATTGTATGTTTTATTTTATTTGCGCTGAGCCGGAATTTGTAGCACTAGTTACTTTGTTAGTTAAGTATATTTCTCGTATATATCAATCATGTTCCGAAAACACTCAACCTACGACTTACAAAGTGTTCAAATAAAAGTGTATATAGAGAATGTTTTTTGGGACAAGGGAGGGTTTTTGAATAAACTACGCTGCAAATTTCGCGCATAGGTTAAATATTCCGTAACTTTTGTCTGTGAATATTTTCTCAATCAGTAATCGAATTTGAACAATTTTTTTAAAGAATTATAGTTCTTAAAAAAATGTAAGCTAAAAACTTGCAAAAAATGAATAGACATAGACATATTGGTCACAGTGTGTAAATAATGAAATGGTTTCTTGGTCAAAGTTTAAATCTTCCTACGGGGTGGCCCAGAGAGAAAACGGGTATACGATGTTATATGCCTGATGTATTCTGAGTAATATGGGTCTTTAATCGTCTGTTTCTCTTGAGCCATGTAAGAGATATTTATTTTTTCATAACCGCTCAAACTTTTCGCACGAAATGTATTTCTTAATTCGGAAGAAAAATGTGTAAATAAAATGTTATTACAAGCTTAAGAAGCTGTCAACTTCTATTTATTTTGTTACATACGTAACTCAGTAAAGGAATGAAACAAAAACAATATTCTTAGGCGTGAAAATAAGAATATTTATTCTTAGGAAAACAAATATGTTAACAACTTAATTTAGAGAGCACAAAATTAACAAAGCAACAACTTGCTATGAAATTTTATTCGAAGAACCTTTTGGGCAGATATTTTATATAAATAAAAAAAGTTTAAGTAGCTTTGGCACGGATAATGTGACCGTCCACAAAAAAAGTGTATCTCGAATGATTTGACATAAATATACGGTTACAGATCCAATGTATTCCACAGAAAGATTTAAACATTGACCAAGGAAACATCACAGTATTTAAACAACCTGTTCAATAAATTAATTTAATTCTTTTCTGATGAATTAAATTTTGAATAAGAATGAAGCTCCGATTTGACGAAAAATGATTTAAAGTCTAAAGTTAGAAAATATTTAAGATATGCGATAGACTTGCGGCGCAGCGTACAAACATTAATTAGCAAATCTTTAAATTACAATTCTTAACTAAATTATATTTCACTACTTCTAAGTCTTTAATAAATTCTTTAGTTATGAGATCCTGTAGATCGGAAACAAACGGTTTCTTTCTTGATGAGTTTGAACGTGTTTTGAGAATATGTAATATTAAAGAAATACATCTAAACTTTCTTGTGCTAAAAGCTGTTGCACGAAATACATCGACTTTCCAAGCATCCTGTATGATATGCAAGCAACTCCCATATAAAACCCCATAGAAAAATGTATGAAAGTCCTCATTGCAATATGCAAGGTTCATAGCTGAAAGGTTAGCAAATTTCCATCGGTATTGGCTTGTCTTTGCTGTACGATCAGCAAAACTGTGAAATAAATTTTGGAATAAAATTAATAATGGAACGCCGAGACAAAATGTATTTATCTCAAGATTCGTTGATGTGCCAGGCGCCTTTTATCACAATTTCATTCCGTACACTCTCTTATTTTAGTCTATTTGGTGAATTCGGGCTTTTTCGACATAATGATAAAAACATAAAAAGTTTGTTAGAGCTTCATATGCGGAAAACGATGATGATAAAATTGTACTACACGCTTTGTCTGATAATGTAGCTCTTCGTTTATGGTTCACGTTATTATTTGGACATTCATCCATTTTGTGAGTATAAAAACAGTAATTTTTCTTTACATCCGAGTTTTCAAAGTGAAATATTTTTACCGTCCGTGATAACGGCTTGGCTATTGGTGCAACTCTCTAATGCACATGAAAGTACGTTGAAAAGATTTATTATAAACAGGAATTTTCGAATATAAAATAAAACGATCCCTTTACAACACTATAAACGAACAATCCAAAACATTTGTCGGCTGTGGCATTTACCAATTCGGAAATTTTCCAATTATGTTTGGTCGCGCTCAGTGAACTAGCGCACCAGTTAAAGTTTCAAGACGACAATGCCTAAACATGCATTAGTTTCGAAACTTAAAATTAGATCCGTACTTCAAGCTTTCAACTCATTAATTTTCCCTTGCAAGTTGAAAATCTGAAATTAGAACTCCCATTTGTTATACTTAGTTTGCAACTAAGCAGACGAAGTGTTTGTTTTAGGCGCATATTTGCGGTCGGTTGTCGTTTACGCTGAACTGTTGATTTCACTGGAGTGGACTGTATCAATTTTGTTAGGACACTTGCAAGTTTCTTCATATGATTTGGAATCAAACGTTGCAAGGGCAATAAACTAAACTTTATTGTTCTAGAGCGTTCGAATGAGTGAGTGCTTTTACGGATTCAGGCTTCAGATCCGCCAGAAGGGTAGTGGTTAAGGTTACCGTCTGACGGATTTACAAAGTAAAGCCTGAACCACGTTACAAAGGCGTTTTAGATAAGGATGGGCGCAAACAACCTTTTTTGCAAATATTTTTTACGACCCCAATGTTGAAGTTACAGCACAAACATCACTTTTCATGTATAAAACTCAACGTAATCAATTTTAACACTGGCAATCGCTCATATTTAACTTTAAACTATACTCAACTCTAACAAAAGATATCCCGGGTGTTTTTTTTTTTAATAAAAGGCGCTAACATCTCTATAGTGATTGTTAGTTTCCGTCATATTTCTTCTGAAAATCCTTGGCTTCAGAAAATGATTGGTCATGGCAGTCGATAGTGATTGATGAATCGCGCCTTAATTCACTTCGAAAGAAAACGTACTCTGAAGCTAAACATTCTAATTCTTAAAAGCAGACTAATTAATCGTGCTGTGATAGTGTGTAGAATTTGGTATTTAAACAAAAAATATGTTTTTAAAAATATTGTATTAATGTTCATTTGTGTCAGGTTAACGAGAAAAACACCATTCCCCATCCAATAAATACTTGCAAGCAAAATTTCGGATTAAATTTTCTGTAGATACCAGTTTTCGATTAGAAATAGAGAACAAAGCAGTTGCTGGTCCAGATAGAATACCGTCAGCCATCGTAGAGGTGCCCTTCTGCAAGTTTATAACACACTTCTACAAAAGGGGAGTTTTCCACAGTAATGGAAGACAGCGCAATTGATTCTTGTTCAGAAACATGACTCTAATTATTGAGAAACATGACACGAAATTCAGGCCAATCTGTCTATTGGACGTACTTAATGGACGGAATGGAATGCTAGTTCTATATTTTGCCGTTCTAGGAAAATGAGAAGCCATGAGAGGGGAGGTTTTAGTCGAGGCGGGTCCGACACTACCTTGGTGTGCATAATGCATTTTCCTCCTCCTTAGACAACATATACCCCAGAGAATACCTACAGAAGAATAACGTAAATTTTAGCTACCTGAAGAAATATGTCGTATTTTCTTTTATAGAGGGTGGGCCATCTACATGTTGACTTTTAAACTACCAGCTATTAATGACGCTGTCAACTTGAGCGCTATGAATTGTTGATAGCTACTTAGATTTAACTTTCCCTTGTCAGAATTTGTATCGTTTTAATTTCGATCAACGTTTTGAAATACTCAAAACTTACTTTGAGTGTGGCTCTGTGGTTGCCGAGATCGCACGAAATTCGCATAGAAAGTTTAGAAGGAATGAAGCGCCGTCAAACCAAGGAAGTAAGAATTTTATTGATAATTGCGTGCCGAGAAAGAACCGTCCCAAATCGCACATTTGCATTAGTAGTTATACTTTTCTAAACGTAAAGACAAATAAATATGTCTTAATTGGCGAAGTATGTTAATTTAGGATACGGGCAATGGATTATAAATGACGCAGTGTTCTAAAGATATAATTTTAAATTTTATAAGAGGGATCCAGGATTCAAAAAATATCTGCTGGACCCAGAAAATCTGAGCAAGGCCATAGAAGCCATTAAATGAACGAACAGGTTGGCTTGCAAAGAGCAAACGATTTATTACTAACGACCAATCCGATCAAGGAGGTGAAAATAGAAATTAAATTGTTATTAAACCCAGTGATCCTATATGGAAGATATGAAAACGTAAATGTTTCACTAAACGTCTTCAGTGCATCTTCAACGTCGTTAGTAATGAGAAAGTCAGTATTTTAAAAATCCGGGTTAACGAAATCTTATCTCCGGAAAGAACAGAGTAATGTAGTGGGATTGCCGGTGAATGGATTGCGGCCCAGAACTTTTGAAAGACCTATTAGAAAATGCGGCTACAAGTATCTTCTGTGAAGAAATGATAAGTCAAAAGTATCGGTTTGCTTAAACTTTTTTTATACACCCATAAAATTTCTGCAGGGCGGTTAACTCGTACGCAGAATGCTGAAACACCTGGAACTGATCGTCATGGGAAGATGCCTGGAGCTTCAAGAGGTGCACAGAAAGTAGCATCATGCATTTTAGTCGATATGGAGGATAGGACTACTCAAAAACACGTAATAACATTGACATGGATGAAAATTGCTCAGTCATCAACTAATAATATTGAGACATTAGAGCATACATCTTTGGTATCGTGTCATTCCTTTCTACCGAATGGCCGTGATTTTGGGTTGATTGAAATGAAGATAGAGGAAGCAAATTACTTAAACAACCCTGAGAATTACTTTGAATTTATTCAAGTGTTGAATAAGAAATGCATTTTCCATAAAACGGATGTCGCAGCCGGATTTAATTACAACAAAATTACTAGAAGAGGCAACAACAAGAAGAGTAAAAAAATACAGCGAGTGAATCTGTCTTTTGTCTGCAAATAGAATGGATGAGATTCTTGAAAAATTAACCATATAAAATATTCTGTAAAACGTCTTGAGTTGATTCTAAATTTCACGTTGCAGATCTTTCACCTAAAAGAGGAAGACCAGAAAGACTGTTAAGCTACTTCCATTATACACCACCACTGGACCATTAAGAAAAGACAAACATAGAAACGTTACGTGTTTACTAACATACATTCCTCCAGTTTCAGTTTTTCAGGAGCATTTTAAGAATCTTAATAACTGATACGAAAAACAAAATGATAAAAAATTTCCTTTTTAAAACCTTTTTAAAAGAATTAATAAATGTTCATCAATTATTTTTGAAATTGGTCTAGGTCAATTCCAACTTTAAAACAACATTTTCCAATAAAAATGACACAAAATTCCATATTGATAATAAATTTCGATTAATCAAGACGAATAAAATTCAAAATAAAAAGGTCGCATAATGTAAAAATATTTTTTAATTTATTTCAATTCATTAAATATCTCGAAACAAAAAATATATGACTTAGACCACTTTGATATTTCTAGGCACATTTCAATTAAGCGTAATAATGACTTTTTGTTCTATTAGGTTTGAACAATATCATAGATATAATGAAGTTAGTGGTCTATTATGGAAAACCCATTTTAAAAGGGTTTTAATAAAAAAATTGAATTATATAGCCAGGTTTTCAACCACCTTCTTATTTTCATATCATATCAAAAGATATCTATCCAAACTATCTATACAAACTATGTACAAACAAGTTCATAAAGTTAATATTTAATTTTATAATGTAGATCATTATTAAAATAAAATAAAATCTAGTTTCATGAATATCTATTTCAATTTCGAGAACGCTTTACATCCAATATTCCTCAAAAGATTTTATAATAACGTTCAATCGATGCATTAAAATATCGAATGAACCGTTATCTATTAGCATTATAAAATTAATTGTTCAAAATCATCTGTGTCGAACATTTTAATGGAAAAAGCTTGTTCAGGTTCTCTGGGAAAATAGAAAAGTTTCCATTCACAATTGCTTAGTAATTTGATTAATATCCTCTTTCTGAGCTAAACAAACTGCTAATATTCAGCAAGACTTAATCAGATTATTTGAACTGAAGCAGACACTCCAATAACCCATTTGATAAAAATATAATATTACTGCGAGTTGAAAAGCATGTTTTCCAGAAACTGGCCCTACCAATTAGGAATCCTAAACTTGTGGAAAAGGTAAAAAAACTTGGGTACAGAAATTGGATGGGTTTTTGCCCTATGTCTCTTATATAAGACCTAATTTCGTGTTGAAATTAAATTAATTGTGATGAAATTTTTTTAGAAGAGGTGTTCGTAATTTATCGCAGTTGGAGAGACGATAACCGTAGTCAATGTGCAAATTGCGCAAAGTAGTAGCGATTCTGCAAAATGCTTAGCGAGTTCGGACATTGCCGGTAACATATACAAAATCGATATTATTTTATTGGGCATATTCATTAAAATAATTTAGAATTAGCTTCATTTCTCAGAAATGTTATGTTGTCTGCTGTTATTTAAGTAGTTAAACTGAAAAACTAGAGAAAAAATAAAATAAATAAAAAATAAATATTAAATAAATAAAACACAGACTTATAAAAGCTTAATGATAAATTTGCCACAAATGTTTTTGATCCGCCTCTATAACGATGATTGTTGATTTATACTGACATCTACAGCAATAAGTGAAATTGACACGCAGATGAAGAAGATTATTTTTCTAATGAAATTATAACTTTATGGGCAGAAAGACCGATTGGGTCGATAGCCTTTTTCTGTAGGAAATAAGGATTATTTATATATATACAGGGTGTCGCAATAAGGATGGTAAGCGGCTGTATCTCGGAAAGTATGTGTTGTAGAGTGATCGGAAAAAAAATTGATAACAAACTTGAAGAAAATAAATTGCTGGAAATTATTTTGAAATTTCTCAGATGACCACTAGATGGCGTAATTGCAAACGGTATTTTAAGAAGTCGATTTTATACAAAAATTGTCCCGATAAGTTAAACATCTGGTAAGTTTAGTCAAAAGACCATGAAAAACCGTTCTACTTTCCTGATGAACTTGTTTCCTAACTTGTCAAATGAAGGGTGAGGACCAAGGAGTCAAACCGCTTAATTCAAAGAAACCTGTAACTCCGAAATGACTTAACCGATTTCAAAGTTTTTGCTATCTCCAATATATAATCCATCTTTAGATTTTTGTCTCCACAACTCTGAAACATCCTATATTACCAAAAGCTTTGATCTTTAATACCGTGATTTGTTTACATAATTTTATTGCGTTTTGATAAAACATAATATTTCAATTTGGTGTCCTTTTATCTACCGCTAACAGATTTAATTACAATTACCCGACAGCTATGACGTGAATTTAATTGAAGCAAAGTCAATGGAACCGAGAAATAATAGTATTTTATTGCTCACTGGATTTTAAGCGAATAAAGCAAAGTAGTCAAAGATAAAAAAAATTATCGTTGTAAAAAGTAATTGTTGTAAAATTTAAGCGGTATTAAAAGAAAATACAGTAATCAAGATTATTAAGCATACTTAATTAAGTGATTTAAATTTTGCGTTATTTCTGTGGAGATGTTGTGTGGAGTTAGTATGTAGTACAACAAAAATAACGAAAATGTTCATTAAATTTATCTTTTCGAGATTTATGACGTAATTTATTTAATACATAAAATTGTATTTATATTGTAACGACATTGAATGAAAATTACTTGTGCGAACTAATCATACTCAGGTCGGAACAATTAGAATTGGACCAAGAAATGTTTCTAATTTCCGACTTTGTATGAAAAATAAGTTGCACTTTCTCAAGAAGTATTTATACACTTAATCAAAATTATTTAGTTTTACATTCAAAAAACTGGAATTTGAAGAAACAACTTGAATTTGTGAGTACTACTTGCACGAACTTTCACGCCATTACTTAAAGAACCATTTTCTCAAACACTTTTTCAACAAGACTTATAACCTACCCCTCGTCTTGGTTCTTAGTTATGGGACCATCTAAAATTTATAGATAGAAGGTTAACTACTTACGCGAATATTATAACTCCAGTGCCTACTAAAAAATAAATACGACCCGCCATTTTCAGATCAGTATTACAGGATTTATTGAATAGATTCAGCCGGTGTGGTAGCAGGTGTGGGACAATGATGAAAACATCACTATTCAATTATCTGCCGACGTTTCGACCTTTATTGGGGTCTTCTTCAAGGCTCAAATTATGTGTGAACGTTCTGTCGTATGTAGATTCATTCAGAGTAAATACATCCTCATGGCCAGGCTCTCATTATCTTTGAAATTCGTAATTATATGGCCATAATATCGGTCTTCAGTGTAGAATTAAACGAATTAAACACTGCAGACCGATATTATGACCATATAATTACGAATTTCAAAGATAATGAGGGCTTTGCCATGGGGGTGCATACACTCTAATGAATCTACTTAGAACGTTCACACATAATTTGACCTTTGAAGAAGACCCCAATAAACGTCGAAACATCGGCAGATAATTGAACAGTGACGTTTTCATCATTGTCCCACACCTGCTACCTTCACTTTAATTTTCCAATTCGGACGCAAAAAAGCGAAACGAAATTCTATAGGTTATAGAACTAATGTGTCCATTTTGGAAGAAATTTACAACTTAGTTACTGGACTAGGAAATTGTAATTTAAAAAGTCAGATTCAATCAAATCAAGCAAGTGTGTCAAGGATGACGTGATGCTTGTAAGTAGGTGCTCAATTATTAGTTCATTCAAATAAAATAATTATAACGCATTAGCACAGCTAGACATATTTTACATGTGTGCTTTATGCATTTTCCATAATTCTTTTTCCCATTGTTTGATTAACATTTGTACAAAAACATTGCACAAAAATCTGTTGGGGTCTTTATCGAAAAACGCATTAGTTTCGTTTCCATTTGCAAAGGAAATCTGAAAATTGTGTGGTTTAGTCGTCTAGATCGAGCTGGTTTTAAGGAATTTTGTAAATTATGATCGGGATAATCGCTAAAGTAATTAGAGGCTCAAACCTGTAATTCGGTACAGGCGACATCGAGTTAAAGGTTGATAGAGCCTACGTGGACTGGATGCGGTGCACTCGTAGTCGAAATACATCACGTGGATTGACAGATGACGTAATTCTCCACGTTTATTTTCTCCAGATGGAGAATCCGGAATGGCGAGCAGCCGCGCCGTAACTCCGGAGAATTTGGGAAACTGTTGTGGTCTGCTGGAGGCGAAAGTTGTCGAGTAACAACGACTCCAGCCGAGTTTTCGAAGCAGGTGAAAAGTTATATTTGAGGAAAGACATATTCCACCAAGCACCACTATTTTTCGTCCCATTTTCATGGCATAGCCACATTTCAATATGCTAAACAGTAAACTAATCAGGGTTTCGTGACTTTGATTAATTTCCAACAGTTCCACTTCACACATATTCAATATACAGCGTGATTCCTAATGATATAATTGGCTATTTTGTTATTTTTTAAATTCAAAATCGTATTATGCCTGAGTTGATTAGAGCTCGACTGTAGCTTGACTGTAGGCGGCTGACTACTCACTAAAAAGTAGTCCACAGGTGACAATATTAAAATAATATTTTTCAAGTGTAGTTTCCAACTTGAGAACAAAGTTCTCAATTCTCAATCTCAAGTTCTCAGTTCTCAGTTGTCAATCATAAAGGCTCAATGTCAAAGACAATTAAATCCCGTAAAAAGAAATGAGTGGATGTGGTTTAAATTTAAGTCCGCCAATGCGCGCTCTTCAATTGCTCTCGTGAATAAGACTGAAGTTCAAAAGAATAATACTGAAAGTTCTAATTTATTGATCAAGTTGACGTCCGTTAGTGTTAAGATTCTGTCCTGAAAACTGCAGCATAGTAGAGGAATACAGAAACATATTTCCTAATAGCTTTGTCTTTTATCATAAGACATTTGTGAAATGTTGAACAGGAAACTTCAGAAACTAATTCATATTAGCAAGGCTGGAAGACGTAGTGCGTGTCAATCGTGCACAGTCAATTCACAAAATGAACATCTTTTCCTTTGAAGTGCTTTTGAAAAGCTTACTTAATCGTCACTGTTTGAATCTGTATAATTATAAATATTACCATGCATTTATTGAACATAATAGATTTGAACTTTAGACGAAGAGTGCATTTATGTGTCATAGTTAGTAAACATGTTTTTGAACAATATCATAATAGTGTTCTTTTGACTCTGCACCAGTTTGCCTGCAAAATTGTTCAAGATGAATAAATAAATTTTGATTGCGTAACAGAAAATCTTCTTGCTAATAATCTAGCCTTAAGTCGCGTTTCCAAAACTCTGAAAAAAGTCGATTTAAATTTGATAAGCAGCTTACTTTACAAAGGTTTATTTTCTTTGTTCAATTTCGTTGGTTTTACACGCTATTTTTCACTAAACTGGGACTCTAGAAAAAGAAAAATTGAGGAGCAGTTGCAGCATGGCCTATGCGAATTCTAATATTGACTTGTTACATACTCGTTTAGTTTTATCTGAAAGCTCCGGGATAAATAAAACTGTAAAAGGTTTACTTTGATTATGCAATATCAATAAATCATTTATCGATCAAAAATTTCGATAATTTCTAAAATGTAAAACTTTTTTGTTTGATAAAAGTAGATCTTCCGACTAAATTTTTTACAATGACTTTCTTTACCATTATCGAGTGATTGAATTAAAATTTACATATCGATTTGTAGATTCAAGATACCAAATATTCGAAATTATTTAAAATGTTCCTAATTTGTATATGGGTAACATAAATTTAATAGTTTTGTTCTTTTTTAATAGAGTATTTAATTGATGTTTCTTTATTGCTAAGATATGATAAGAGTTGATCAAGTTTTTGTTGATCCATGATCATAAACTGAAAGTACATAATCAGTATATCGTCAGCAAATTATCGGTTTAAATTTCTAATTATTCATGAATTTTGTTTCAAGAATTTTCATAAAACTTTTACTGAAAATTGCTGTAACGGCGAATACAAGTAATAATAAGTACGAGCAATTTTTTTTTCAAAAACGTTTACTTGCAACCCGCATTTTCTGCTGAGCAATCAGTCAAAGACCCATTTTTATACCAATATATGTCGCAAATTTGCTTATCACATGCTCAATTCCTTTGTATTCAGTAAAATTGGATATTGAATGTTATATGTACATTTAATTTGGTAAAATATTACTGTCATATTGAACTTATGCACATTTTCTTTAATTTCATGCTTAATATCCCAGGCAAAATCGAAATTAAATAACTGTCCGAGCAACGAAGATTCATTCTGAATTATGTTTCATAGTTAATAGCTAGATTAGCTTAATAGTCCCTACATACATAGATACTTGGATAAAAGCGTACATTTGAAGTAAATTAATGTAAAGCACGTTACCTATAAAAGCACAACAGGAGAATACTCGTATAATAAAGTATGCAGAGAAAGAAAAAAGTTCAAATAAAGGTGGAAGACCCTACAATAATCTAATCGTACGCTATATTGTTGAAACAAATGCATTTTTGCTGACGCCAATAGCTCCTTAACACCAGTTCCCTGCGGTTATTATCTGCACCCGAATAATTAGCAAAGAATTTTCTAATTTTCGTAATTATTTCATTTAGAAAAAATTGATCAAACCAAACCATAGGAAACGTACTAAAAAATCGCAGAAATACGTTCATCTATTTGCATTTGCAATTCCGCTTGATGTCGAATTATACTCGTCGGCAAACATACACAGAAATAGGCAATGATAACCACTTTATGAAAAATAAACTGTATTTACAAAAGCACTGCAGCATTAAATAAAGGAATTAGTGTTAACCAATAAAAGTCGGAACATCATACGATGCGTTATTATGAATTAAAATTTCTTAAAAGAACATGACAACAGAAATGGTAATGTGTGAATTTAATTATGAAACCAATGGTAAGAATATAAAAATAATTACAAAATGTGCTAAATGATCAGCTACTTAAGTACATTTGAGGTCCATCACTAATACATTTTCATCTGCTTGCTCTAAAGAGTAATATGTATTCAAAAGATTTACAGGGTGTACGAAACAAGACAAAAACTGCAATTTTTTTTCCTAAGCTTTCAAAATGTGTAGCCAGTTGCTACTTGCAGAGGCTGTTATTTTTTAGTATCCTTAAAATAATTTGTACTTTAAGTATGAAATATTTTTTGTTGTATACCTAAATAAGGTTATTTATTAAAAAATATGAAAAAGTGGAAGGTTTTTAAATTGTTCACCTAATGACGCTGCTATATCTGGAAAACGGCAATCACAAGTGAAATCATATTCACAGGTTAAATTCACAGTTTTAAAAAATCACATTCAATCACATCATGACCTAATGATGCCTAATCATCTAATGACGCTGCTATATCTCGAAAACGGCAATCACAAGTAAAATCACATTCACAGGTTAAATGCTCAGTTTTAAAAATCACATTTTTAGTTATAACAGTGATTTTAAAATCACGCTTTAGCTTATCTCTAATAGCTATTGCTCTCTAAGCCGCATCGGTTTTTATATATTTGAAGTCTACTTTTATTGTTTTTTTACAATCTTAATCTTTTTTAGAAAATAATAAAACTACAGAAGTTGTTAAGTTAAATTTAGTATTTTGATAAAGATTCCTACAGGCAGATTACCAAAAGAGTAATAAACTGGAAATTAAATTGTGACGATGAAAATCGACGTTAGGATACGTTTCCTAAATTTCTGTAATTTAAATAATTACGGAAAATGCTCAATTAGCCAATATTTTAAATAGATGCGTACCGAGCTTTAAATGAAAATATTGATAAATTTCCCGTTAAATTAAAGTATCAGGCTAAAAAAGATACTAAAAGTATCTACCATCTCAAACCATACACTTATCACCTTAAATACTTTTTAAAAATTGACTTATGCACATTTTACAATTTGCATCAGAAGCAGCTCTCAAAGAAGTCAGCCTGCATTATTTTAACTACATATTCTATGACTAAAAATAAGATAACACTTTTATATAAAGATACGCTTCGCAAGCAAAAAATCAGCTTTTTCTATACAGCTTATGAGATAATTAGCTCAAGCTTGAAATAAAAGCGGGCTTATTAGGGTCGCATACTTAATATCACCAAATGATTACGACTGAATGAATAATTACTTCTGAATCGAGACGGTGTAATTTTTTCAAGCTTTATGGTAATTTTTTCCTGCACAATTTCTGATGTGGAGCTGCACTAAACATTTGAATTTGCTTCTTATCCTAATGCAACTAATGCGAATACACGTACCAAAGGAAACGAATAATGAAAGAACAAACCATATTGCAACTTGAAATTGCAACAACGAAACAAAATACCGTTGAAATTAAGTAAAACATAGCTGAACAGAGCAAAGCGCACAGAAAATTTTTGCGCATTTCCAAATATCTGCGTCTCGTACACTCTGTATATAACAAAGAGTTTATGACCCTTTGGTTATGTGAACTTTTTATATTACTCTTTGGACATATAATATTCAGTTAAATTTAAGTAACCCACTTTTAGATATCCCTATATACCTATTTTACATTAAAAATGATCAAAATGTTGCATTGCAATATCTGAATTGAAAAACCGTTCACTACAGACGTACCCGTGCACATAAAGGGCATAGTTCGTCCTATTAAATCCTCAAACAAAGCTTATGTCGTATCATCATTATCTCCTTGATTATTTTGCGATTAGGGCAATTTACAGCCCCTATTAAATACACGTTCTCGGCTATTTTACTTACTTAACCCCAAACATGTTCACAAGCACTCGCGGGATTCAGAAAAACTTCGGACAGATGAATATACTGAATGAAAAGTTTGCATTAAATA
>NW_026017110.1:13580875-13589307 GCF_020466585.1 Dendroctonus ponderosae | reverse complement strand
ATGCCGTTGCTCAAATTGTTTTTCGATTAACAATTTCTTAGTTGCTTGGTGCCATCTTCGAGACGACGAGTCAATTATTATGTAAACTTTTGCTCAGGAATATCCCGAGAATTTATTGATTCGTTAGAGGTTTAGCTTAATAAAAGAAAATATTTGTAAGAAACTTACTTAAGACAGATTCGTAGCCAGGGCGCCTAATCTAAGATATAGATCTTGTTCTAAGATTAGGGAAAGAGGAAAATGTACATGGTTCGATTTTAATCTACTAGACTTTAAACAGTAAAATCACTGATTTAGGGGCACTTAAAATATTGAACGTGCGCTTTCTCACCAAATATTTGTTACCTAATTTCGTAGCAAAATAAAAAGTAATTTTATAAAAAAAAGAAAGTAAAATTTTCGAAAGTATTTATTAATTTAAAGAAAAAAATAACATGCATTGAAATCAGAATAGACGTTCCAAACTTTGGACAATATCCTGAGCGGTCTTCAAATTTCCGAAACGGATTTTATAAAAATGCGTCCGGCATTTGCAGTAATATATTCTATATGTAAGCCATATATTGGAGGGTTCCTGCAGGATGTAATATTTTTTATCTCAACAGCCGGACGAGGGTTTCAATAATTTAACAAGATAGGCAGTTTTGTAAAAAATGCAGGGTGCGTTGTTTAACATGTTAATAGAATATAACGGCTCTTTTGATAACAAAAAACGATGAACCTTTATCTTTAGGCGTTGTTTTAAAACAAAAGAAGATTGGATAATTGGTTGGCACCAAATAAACATTATAATTTGATATTTTCATCTCCTAACCCTCTAGAAATTTACCGGTTATTATTCTAGTAAATGTTTTTTGTTTGGGAAATGCTCTTTCATGCACTCCCAGAGCTGGTGGTCTGTCGCTCTGATTTGTGTGGGACTCCAGCTAAGCTGTTTACCCACAAAACCCTTTCCTCACCGCCGGGGTGGTGTTTGGCCTTGCACCGCGGTCATTTCTGTCCTATTGTGCCCTCGTACTTTTACTCCCTCAGTATCCCTGTATATTCAATGAATTCCAGAAGAATCTTGAGGGGAGTTCGCATGATCTGATCTGGTGGAATTTCATCCCCTTCCAGGAGTCTTCGTCTATCTGTTGCATATGACGTGCAGTGACACATAACATGCAGAGTAGTTTCGTCCTCTAATTCGCAACCCCTGCAGGTCGGTTGATCGCTCAGTCCCATCCTGAAGAGGTGTTTTTTGCAGGGGGCGTGTCCTGTTAAAAAGGCCACTATCCTCCTTATTTTTTGCCTGCTGAAACCTAGCAGTTCGTTTTTACGTACTGGTTGTGGAGGTCCCACCAACTGCTTTGCGGTATGGAGTCGCGGTGTCTCCTCCCAGTACTTTCTGTGTTGTTCCAAGATCCACTGCCCAACTGCCACCCTAACGTGGGCATGAGATATACCGCAAGCAGGTTCTTGGTTGGTCAGTGGTTTCTCGGTCCCTGCCTTAGCAAGTTCCGCAGCAATCTCGTTTTCTTTGTTCCTGTTCGTACCAGTTGCCCAGTAAAAAGTAGTAAATGTTAGTAGCTTAACTATCTCTTTCTGCAAAGCCAAGAAAAGCAGACCTTTCAATTTTTTTTCAATCTGATCTAATACAATCAGTGCCTTTTTGTTTTTTCAAACTTTATAACTGTTTGTTCGTGTTTTCGTATACATGCACATTATGTTTTGCGGTGGTAATCAGTTATAGTTGAATAATCAGTTATAGTTATAGTAAAATGAAATACTCTAATTTTATTTTACGTCTGATCAATCTGTAATAAAAACGTGAGGAAATACTGTATTTTATTACGGATTGATAAATTATGCTCTTATTTCACAATAAAAAATTGAATTCATTATCAAAAAGTAAAAAAGTAATCAAGAGCTATGACCTACTACACACTTTGAGTCAAGCTGCAAGATAAAATGTAATTAGTAAAAAAATTAATTGAGGAAAGCTTTTAGGAAAAATAGCCAACAAAACATTTTGAAAATCTGCAAGTTGCACTCTCCGATCAGAAAACAAATATATTTCAAAATTGGGATAAAAAATCAATTTGCTTTTATAATCTTGTTTGAATTTAGATGCACTTGCTTGAGGTATTTGTGTAATACTCACCAACTTGTGGCACACTTTGCACCTAATACGTATTAATCCGCTTAATGTCATAAATATTCATCTTAAGGTCTATGATTCACACATTCTTAAAGCAAGTGTTTTGTGTGTACTAGTGCATGTGGTTTCTCGTGATAAAAATTATTAATATGAAAAAACTGTAGGTATGTTCTATAGTGGAGGATTAATTTTTTCACAAACTGTTTGTTGGGTATTTTGCCTCAAAACATTTTCTCTTTAAAAAAGACAGAAATTCCTCACGACTTTTATTACAGATTGATAAACAGTGCTCTTATTTCGCAATAATAGCGAATTATTTATCAAAAAGTAATCAAGAACTATCACAGAAAATATAAGGTATCCTGCCGCACAGACTCAAGCTGTAAAAGAAAATTCAAATTAGTAAAGAAATTAATTTTTAAAAATACCTTGACGTTTCGATGGCTATTTTCTGCTATCGTTATTAAAAAAACCTAAATGAACCTTAACAAGGGTATGTTAATAAATTGCGTAACAATAGTAGGAGAATACGCTCTGAAAATTCGTCTGTACAAATTGTTAATTATTTTATTTTATCAAAAGTTAAATAATTGACAATTTGTGCACACAAATTATCACAACGAATTTTTACATATTGTATTCTCCAACTATTGTTATACAATTTTCAACATACTCTTTTTTAGGTTCATTTAGGTTCTGTCTTTTTTAAAGAGAAAAATTTTTGAGGCAAAATACCCAACAAACAGTTTATTTCAAGATCATTTAAAAAAATCTAAATATTGCATATTTCTAAGTAGCTCCAACAAGTCCAACTAAAGCTTCGTTTACATTAGAACAAACAAATTGCCATAAGTCGGACGATAGTTGCATTTCACCTATTACAGTTAATACCAGGCTTACGCTATAATTTAGAGCTGAAAATACATGAATTCACAATTTTTCTTTCGGTACATATGAGAAATTAACGGTTATGGTTAAATTAAGTAATGTTATATAAAAATGAAATTGTTAATGCTATTATGGATATCGATTAAAGCATTGGTGATTTTCAGGTTATTAATGTAATGAACCCATACCGAAAATGGACTAGATAATAGCCAAACACAAAAATATAGACCATTACATTCTTCCCCATGCTGAGTAAAGTGTTTGAACATCTTAAAAGAGCTGATCATTTTGTTCTTTATAAGGTTGAGAAAAGTATTCCAACAACTCAATAAAGAATTTAAAACTTAATAAAAGCAGATTTCAGGAACTAGCTGGAAATTATTTACCAAGAAACCAACTTTAAAACAAATCCCTATTTGTCTTAACAAATAACATAAAAAAACGCTTTTGAACGGTAGAAAAATTAATTTGTATAATAAACCTATTTGAAAACAGACAACTTGTAGAGTGCATTGAATGATGTAACTATGCACCTTAGGATTGAGATATTTGAGAAAGATAAGTTTTACTTGTAAATATTTATTGGCAGGCTTTACAACAGCCTATTGCAAAACTATATTACCAGCAAAGTCGGATGTCGTAACTTCAAATATTATGCTACATTTGAACCATCAGACTGGAAAAATCGGAAAAATAACCTATGAATAATTTATTTTACACACATTTTTTAAGTGTTTTGAATTACACCAGTTTCTATGTTCTAAAGGTGAAAAGTAGAAAAAAGTTTAACTTTTATTAAGCTCGGCCTGACGATCAATGTTATTTGCTATTTTGAGCAAAGTTTAAAATCTTCTATTGATTCTATTGCTTAACTTTGTAACCACGTATATTATATTCGGAAACCTTAAAAACAAAGAAATTTAAAGCCTATATTTATCTTGTTGGTTAGAGCTTAATTGCATTTGTTCTAAAGCTTTGAGCAAAATTAGCAAGTTTCTGTCAAATATCCGCATCTACAGTGAGGTGTGTATTTAAATACTATTGCCATTTCGAGACATAAATTCTTATAACCATCAATGAACTGTAAAAATGCTGTACATAATTTGCTCAATTATTAACCCATTCTGAAACAAGTATTTTATGTGTTTTTTTTGTTTTACTTTTTATTTATCTCGGTTAGCGGTTTCTCCCCAAACTTTCCCTTCCTTGATCAGTTTACCCTTCTTTTTAGAAAAAAATGTTATTATGCTATTGATCATCATTGAATCATCAATAAGTTCTACTATGAGCTTGGGTTAAATGGTCCTTTCCTTAGTTTACTGTAGAGAGTGTACGCATTGTAATTGCTTGAGAAACTTAATTAAAACCAGGTAAATTTCGACACATCAAAAATTTCTTATCTTATGAGAACGAGAAATTAGGATAAAATTTCTTCTTAATTGTCCTCTTCATTTTTTTCCATTGACTTTGATAATTTACGCGTTGAGTTGAATCATGAATCCTGTATGATTTAGTTTTTTGTAAATGCATCATTTTTAGCATATATTTTTTCTTTCTCAATTTTTCTTTGAAATCCCTAAATACGACTAAACAACCACATATTTCAGATGAAGACTGCCAACTTTGAATCAACGAAAATAGTAAAATTAAAAAACAGAAAATAGAATAATTTGTTATATATTTGAAACTTATCTCGAAGAGCCAAATATATATATCCTAGCTATTGATCCTAGACATATGGATAGTAATCAATAACATAATCTACAAAGATTACAAATCAGACAAATATTATATAGTATTGTTAAAAGAAGGTGCGAATGAGAACTCGGCAAATAGCCGAAATAATTCAGTGGTAAAGCCAGTTCTGATTGCACAGCCGGAAAAGTCAAAATGATCAGACCAACGTGGATTGCATATAGTCGAAAATAAATAAAATCTTGTATCAAAACCGGGCAACGTGCAAATGTGAGGAAATCTCGGTATGCTGCTTTGGAGCAGAAATGCATTTAAATATATATCCCTTCAAGTATGTAAAAAAAATACTTTTTATTGAAAGTACACTTTGTGAATGTATGTGACGGGCTTAATTTACTCCATATGCAAAAATACGCAAATATGTACTTCGCACTTGCAAATATTTTGTAAATCAATTAATCCCCACAAAAATATCTCGGTGTGAAAAAGAAATTGTGTAGCCGACAAATATATGATAGGAAGAATCACAGGCTATAAATTTGTACTTACGGAAAAAAGATGAAACATTATAGGGGCGAAACGGTTTCCGTATAGCTTCTTCTTATGGATTCCAAATCAAAGTTTAATATTATATTCTGCTGCTTTACGTGTACATAGAAGCTGAAGTTTATTTTAAATATGTAACTTATAATTCAATATTCTCAAGATAGTCTCAACTGAAAATAAATATCAGACAGAGAGAAAAGACAAACATTAGAAGGAGAAGTAGACATAGTTAAACTACTTCATTAACAAAACTTGTTTTTAAAAAAACTTCTATTTTGATTTTTACAATAATTATATTTAAGCAATGAATCGCAAATAGCGATTAACCGCAGCGAAGCTCATGAATAGATATTTGGCATAAATAAATTTTAAAATATAAAATTACTAGTGAAAATGAGTTCAATACATTCCTTTATACAAATCTAAACGACGAAATACCTACTAAATGGACGAATATGCAAACATCCTGCTGAGATAAAGCCGATCCTTCCCGAAATGCAGAGCACTAAAACCAAAGCGCTAATGACTTGCTATCTGCAAATTGGCGAAAATATTTTGTATATAAAGCAGTATCAAAATTGCATTAAAGCTAGAACTTTATGAAATATTCTCAACCAAGAACACGAATTGTTTTCAAAGTCCCTATGGAACAAGTAATTTAAGCAACATGTCCGAAATCAAGGCAAGGGAAAAATCCACTAGGCAGGCATTATTCTCGCAAAAAATGCCTTCTATTTGTTATGCTCATCGTCAATAGATTTGTAAGTTGATATGTTGGTATGGTCAAACACAGAGAAATTCAATCTTCACATCTGTATGTATGTATGTACGATATGCACTAAAGCTCCGCCTCTAAGGATTTTTGGGTTCGGAATACGGCAATGGAGAAAACTACTGAATAGTAAAGGAGTTAAAGTTTGAGGTTTAACATCCTTTCGTGTTGATATAGTCTTTGTAGAACCGAGACGTGTGAGTGTATTGGTAGTATATGATCCAAATTTCTCAGTATTGTATAGTAGCGATTATGAGTGAAGTGAAAATGTATAGAAACATTTAAAACGCGACTTTTATATAAATTTAAGAGTATTGTCTAGATTGTTTCATGCATGAAAACGTGTACATTCCTTTTCAGTTGCTAATTTTTCAATCACATTGGGACGCTTATTCTACCCTATTGCCATTTTTTTAAATTCAGAGGTTAAACTCAAAGTCTTAGTAGCAAACGGACAGAAAAAATATGGTTTTAGAGATGGCCGCGTACTTTTGTATGTATACATACTTGGTTTGTTGCATACATTTTGTCACACAAATATTTCATTGGGGATACATTTTAGCAAATAATTAATTTGAGTGAAATGTATCTTTAGCGCAGAAATTACACCGTCAATCAAATACTTATAACGATTTTCGAGAAAATTAGCTTTCCTTCAGGCATTCACGTTATACTCAGCAGAGAAAACACAACAATGCCAAACGGGAAGAGTATTACATAATTCAAGAAACGCATACCGAGGCAAGGCAGAAACCGTAAAGGTGAAATCTGTAAAAATAAATAATTTTCATAGAGGGCAAAATTTATTTAAAAACCAAAAAAGTATCATATCGCATCAGGATACTTCAGGGCTGAGCATACTGAACAAAAATTAAAAGTATATTTTCTTGAACTGGAAACAACTTCAAATAATTGAGTAGGCCATTTAAAATATTGGCGTTATTTCATTTTAACGTCCCTGTAAAACTGTATCTGCTGAGTTTTTTTTATGTAATACTGATAGTCAAAGCGCGAACAAACTTTCATAAAATTAAAGACGTTGTAGGGCATGGACCTAAAAATGGACCCCAAATCCGACGTAGGATGTGTTTTGTACTCGTAGAAATCTATTATGGAATAGCCGATGGAAAAATGAGATACGAAAAGACTCAAAAGCTTCGAGCTGTGGATTTTCTGTCACATGTTGAGAATATCATAGATAAACAGACTGTATCTTTAACGGTTAAACATAATACAAATATCTGTTATATATCTGCAAAATTAATTAAAAACAAAACAATTAATCCAATTTCACTTAAGTTGCAAACGCTGACCCACAACAACAGTATCAGAGCACACAATATTATTGTTTTTTATTTCAATAACATTCTGTTAACAGGAAACGACAAAATACATACTTTGTAGCTTATTTCCAACTGCTGTTAAGTTCTTATGTTTACCGCTAAGCTATCAATCATCCTATTTTTATTCGGGTTTCCACAAATAGTTTCTAGGAAGATCTGTGGAGCTTTTAATGTATTATCGCGAGAAATAAAATTACTATTTATCGTCGTCTATGTATCTGTGAAACGTTTATAGTATCATACTAAATGTTTTCTAGCACCAATTTCACCTTTATGAGTTTTCCAGCTAATGGATGGATGTTTCAAAGATCTTTAAGTTTTCTATATGTTAAGTACTTTGTTTTATTCTTAAACTACTTATAAAACTACTACTGTATAAATTATCCACCGCGTTAGTAAGGTTCAGGTGTATAGAAATAATTGAAACAAACAACATTTTTAAATAATTTCCGTGAAAAAACTTAAAAATGTGAAAGTTGCATCGATTTTTCGCAAAATAAGTCCACAATTCTGTTTAGCTGAAAAAAGGTGTTCAAAAATCGGTTTTTCTATTATTGTTGCTGCCTCCTGCTCTATGCGTCGAATTGGAAATTCTCGTGTATTCACCTGCTACATTCAAACGAAACTTCGCATGAAACTTCACAGGAAAAAGTAGCGAAGGTTTAGGTCAGGCAACCTTGCGGCCCAAGCAACGGGTCCATTTCGGTCTATACAGGGTGATTCAAAATTGGCGTCATTCCTTTTAAGGGGTGATGGAGGCTCACTTGGGGAATACGAGAAAAATAATGAAAAATTTTTTTTCGGAAATTTCTAGAAGATATTAACAGCTGAAGATCGAATTTCAACTTTGCTATTAAGCATTATTTTGAAATTGTTCCATGTTTAATTGGTACCATATTGGAATACTTAAGCATTCAAAAAGAAAAATTACGATCTTTGCTTCAAATTACGAAAATTTTCGATATTGAAAAATTTCTGTTCTACAATTTTTTGATGAAAAGGCACAGCGCCAATGATGTTTTTTGCCATTAACAGTTACAGGTAAATA
>NW_026017110.1:13566932-13580825 GCF_020466585.1 Dendroctonus ponderosae | reverse complement strand
CCCTTGTCAATAATAACAATAATCTGTCAAACTGTGACTTACTTTGAATTTTCTTTCACGAATTTGCGGATCTGCGATTAGTTCAGGGGAAATGCTATAGTAACAAAGCAGAAGCTGAAAGAACTCACGCCAACAAAGAGCGAGGAGAGTGGTTCCAGGAAGATAGTGGACGACAATCGATGTTCGGGTTCCAAGCACAGAGGAACAAGTATTGGACATAATCGAATCAGGGCCTTCCAGGGGCACTCAGAGCACAATAACTGACACTTTCCCAAGCACCAAATAAATACCGACTACATTCCTACCACGTTTGTACGATACACACAGCACAAAGAGATACAAATGGAGCGAGTTAATTAACTGAATACGAGAAGCTGCTTGATAAGAATGGATAATAAGGAGATTACACAGGCACTAGCTCGTTTGCAGTTAACCATTCAAATGTTTGGTGTTGTATTCCGCAGAATTCGAGGTTATGAGAACAGGTTGACATTTCGAAATAGGTTCCGTCATTCAACGATTCCTGTTGAATTTACCGTTTATCCTTGTCTATCTTATTGTCACTCTCTATTTATCCATGGTAACCAGAATTTTAAATAATTACGAAGCAACAGGTATTTGCGCAATGTTAATTAGGCAAATTACCTTGAAAAACATTGCTGCCGTATTTCTGATATAGTTTTTTGCAAATTTCTCAGTTTTTAATGACAATTAATTTATTTTACTAGTTTTTCTGTACTTCTATAACACCGCCAGATAACACCCCCAGAGGAATGACGCCAATTTAGAATCACCCTGTATGTATACTTACCTATTCGAAAAAGTATTGTAAAAAATTGTCCGACTTCACCTCGAACGACGGTATGTTCTACAATATCGCTGGATCCTTTTGAAACAATTGATGTAACTTTTTAATTTTTTCCAAAACGCCATATTCAAAAATGTTGTTTGTTTCCAATACTTCTATATACAGGTGAAAAAGTATCACTTACAAATCGCCCTGGATTGTTCAAAGCCAAAATTACAGCAAAAGTTTTGATATGTTTAATAATTAACTTGTGCACGCTTAATGCAATAAACAATATCATACTTTGTTATTATACTTTTCTTATATGCCTGAATATTTTTTACAACTACATTTTCCCTGCGACATAGGCATATTTATGAATCAGATTTTTCTAGAACATTATTCAATTATACAGACTCATTCAACTCGCAACTTTTTAAAGAAGTATTTTCGGTTTTTTTCGAATCTGCAACAGGAATTAGCATGAGCAAGCGTTTGAAGATTTAGCGCTTAAAAATGTTTTATCTTAGGAATGCCGTTTCGTATAGGTATCTATGCAAACACTTGTTATTAGCTGTGGCTATAAACAGTGAGCTAAAACGGACAAATCTCATCTGAAGAACAGATAACTGCTTGAAGTGTTCCTGATTTTCGCTAATCAAAAAAATATATTCAGTACTTAAAGTACTGTCCAGTACCTAAAGTTATTTTATTCAAAAATATGTGTCACTGCAAAATAATTAACAACTCTTAAAAATTTAAAGAACCAGTAGGACATTACAGTTTTTTTGAAAAAAGCTTATATCGGAAAGCAAAAAAATTATTGCAACTTTAGAAAAATTTTGACAAACATACTTGATATAATTGATATATTAAATCAAACCAAATCGACAGAACCGTCTGCCTAAGACAGAAATGACATAAATGTAAAAAAAAATTAATAGAAAATGAACCATTAAGACAAATTTCAAAAAACTTAAGGCTTCATGTGTTTTAATCGTCGATTTTGCAGAAACCTAAGTGAGTATTACTATGGTATAATCATATATTATATATATATTATATCAAATATACATAAAGCTACATATAACTCCATCGCCTACAGTTATTTATTACTTAATAAAACCGCCAAAAAAAGGTTGAATGTGTGTTATTTTTCCACCGTTAAATATCTATAAATTAAACGAGCTATACGTTTGTGTAATTTTTCACTTTTCAGCCAAGCGAGTTTGCTTTTGAAAATCATTATTTGTGATTAAAAGTGTCTTCGTAAATAAAATTCAATTGGTAACATAATAGAATGTTATTTCCATGAGTAAATGAACGAAAATTTGCCATGCAATATATTTATCAAATGTGGTATAAAATAGTTGCATATTTTCAACTAGGTTAAGAAGGGGCTATTCTAGAACTTTTCGGCGTGACAAAACATATTCATTCGCTAATATAATTTTAATTTAAATTCACTAAGATAAATTTCTACGAAGCGTAAAAATCGGGGATTTTGCAATCATTCAACTTTTAATAGATTAACTAATTTGAATAATTGAAGTAAATTATTAAAAATGGGGGGTAAGGGGTGACGGCACAACAACAGATAATTCCGACCCTATTGTCAACCTCGCCTGCACGTTGGTACCCCCTGCTAGAAAACCAAAGAGGCTCTGACGACCAAGTCATGGCGGTATAACCATTACAACAGAGAACTAAGGAAATTAATTATCAACTCTACCAACCCGCTCTGGCCAGCGTGGTATAGCAAATGGCTAAAACCCCCGTAATGATAGTACATCAAAACACACGGCTCTCAGTCGGCGTATTTTAAGATTTGAGAATAATTCTAATAAACAAAGCAGAGATAAATAAACGACTCTTATTTACTTCTCTGTGTTAAATAATTATTTCGTGACGAATTTTATACTTTACTTTTTCAATAATTAATATCCTAAACATAGTTAATTTTGCTATACACGGCGTTATAAAGATTAGATTTTGATTAAGAAGCAAACTAATAAGTTTATATCGTTTAATAAATTTACACTGTACGTTTCCTAAATCACAATATTTCTGAGTAATCATTTAAATAATTAATATAATCAATAATTCCTATTTACATGCTTAACATGGAGTTTATAATTGAATTATCGCGACTTGACAATGCATAATCTTATTAGTAAATCGAATAAGTTAATTAATTACTTTCTGCTTTATTGCTTCAGCTCCAATAGAGCGGATGTTTTGTTCACTAAAGCTTTCTGGAAATCGACACAATATCATCTAATATACAATATAATGAAATTAGATAGGTTACGTAGGGATAAAGTACGGACAAAAATAGGGCGGAGATAAAGTAAATGTTGTGAGAAGCCAACTGCTCTCCAAAGAAACGTGTGTAGAAAATGTTCAACAAATAAGTGATCAATTTACGATCCAAGTTCTAATGAAGAGGTAATTTGTCCCACATAAACTGTCCCTTTTAAAATTATATCCGAATTTTACGTTGATTTGCAGATTTTTAGTAACTTAGTCGCATTACTAGAATACATTTTTGAAAAATGTTAATCTTGTTAACTTCAACACATTGATTAAGTTTTGTATAAATTGTATGCTAATTAGAATGAGGCCAGTCACTCGTAGTATGTCAACTGCTTATAATGTAATTAATTGTATCCAGATTGCACCAAAGCATATTTGACAGTTTCTCAGTGTAAATAGCTTAAGTACGTAATACCTTGATTAATTAAACGTTTGGACATATTGCTGTTCGAATGATGTTAGTTCAGACATACTAATATTGAAATACTGACGTTTGGACCCAAACAAGTAGGTAGATTGATGATAAAACAATAGTTAAAATATTTGTGTATCGTAACGTATCATTTCTAGATTAATGTCCACCCAAAATATTACATTTTTCAGGCGCCACTTTATTCGTTGAGATTTACGAATTTCGTTTATTTTCTGTCAAGTGAAACGCTTTCGGCAAAAAATCGTAATAATGCAATGGAACGTTATATCTTAATTCGTATTTAATTTATAACTTTTCTTGAGTCACATTGTGTAATTCTAACAATGTATCTCACATCACCATTTCCTTAACAGTTTGAAATAATTTTGGAAAACTTAAGCAATCTAAAATCGGGATATTTATTACTGAACTTAACCACTATTGGTAATTTGAATACGGCTATTGCCCAACTTGTAAATAATGCCGTAAATGTGGCCTGGAGTTGATTGCTATTCAGTTTAACTGTTCCATGGCCAATAATCGATTTTTTTAAAGAAATTGATGAATCTCGATAACGAGAGCACTGTAAAAGTTTGTTCTAAATTGAATTAATTTGTAACTCAGTGAGTGCTTTATCCAATATTCTTTGCTGCTATAGCGGCGGAGCATTCTCTATTCGTTTACCCGTTTGTGTGGAAACTCTTTAGCTAAAAACGCATTGGACTGTGATTGCAGCTCTTATGGACAAATGAACGATTTAGCGGATAACCCGACTAATGCGATTAAGCGGTCAAATTGAGTTGAAACATATTTACTTGACAATGTATGAGGCCCAAATAGGAAGGAGTTTCTCAGGAAAAATGGTCTTGATGGGTCAATCACCAAGCTGCTGCAATAGTTTACAGTTATTTAAAGCTTTAAAAAGATTAATAATCTATTCAAGAGCATAACTCTCAATCAAACAAATACTAAATAATTAAAGTTGCTGTCACGGAAAACGTGCATAAATCTTCATTCGAAACTAGAGGAAATTTGGCAAATTGTAAAATACCCTTAACTTGTCTCAGGCGAAGTTCAAAGAACAGCCATCCACAGATTTATGAACTGAGTGTGGGTGCCTTATAGAGCAAGCGGAAGATGTTTCCTGCTATTCGTTTTAGAAATATCACAATGCGCTTCTACTAAATGAAACGGCTATTATGTTATAGTGGGATTTTAGTTCTTTTGCTTAAGTTTTTTATTTTAGTCCAGTCATATTAGTGGTTTCAGTTCGGAATCCATGATAGGCTGTAAACTCGTATAAACTTTTATTTTAGCATCCTAAAACTTGTCTCAAAACCTACTTATCATAGTGTGAACGCGACTGCGATAACTGATGTCAAAGGTCCAAAAATCGTGTTTTCGCGCATTTCTTGAAAATATCTGGTTTCCTGTAAGTTTTATGCTATTTCTATTTATTATAAATATTGTAGTGGATTAAATTCTCTGCAACTTTTGTTTCAAAAATTATTTTATACTTTAAACCGTTTTAGAGATAGAGGGCGGAGAGCGCGCAGTGTTTAACTATGAACGGTATCATTCAAGTTCAACCTGTAGTAATTTCATCAAAATACATTTCACCTTGAAATGTGTTCAGTTCTTTCTGAAATGTTTATTTCATTCAAATTGATGTTTTTGGCATTTGTTACAGTTAATATTTATTATTTCAGTGCCGTTTTCAACTTTGCGAAGAAGAAAGTTTTGAAAACATATAATTAATTGTTTATTATTTAGATTTATATCTAATATAAAGATAATGAAAAGCAAAGGCCTAACATTCCATCAAAATATACAGGATGGTCCTCTACTAATGTGACAAATTCAATGGCATATTGTTTAAGCAAAAATATTGCGTTCCAGGCAAAATTGTCTTATTTGAAAGTTAGTAGTTTTCGAAGTACAGGGGTGAAAATATAAAACAAAAAATGTATACAGGGTGGCCATTTTCTGAATCTTTTTATGAGTAACTTCTACATTTTTAAAGATAGAGAATCCGTTAAATGGGCAAAATTGGGCAAAATTCGATTGCTTGTTCATTACCGTTTTCAAAATTTAGGTACCCGACTTGGTTTCCGAAATATTCTGAAAAGACATAACATAAATACATACTTTACAATAAATCAAAACTTTTTTAATTATAACATATGACGTAAACTGCTTAACTTAGAAAAGAAGTTAAAATTGCCCTTGGTAGAACTTTTTGCGGTGAATCCAACAAACTAGCACTCGTTGTCATAGTCAACTTGATTTACGAGATAAAAAATAAATTTATGTTTTTTAAAATTGTAATCATGGCTTGTTGGCTATAGGCCTTTCAAAATCCTGATTTTTTCTGAGTTTAACGATATAAGTGTTACTATGTTTATCTCTTTTTTTAACCGTAAAAATTCAACAGAACATTAAAAATGTGTAGTAGGCTCTGGAAACAAGAAATTTGATGATGGAAATTTAGTGATAAAATTATTGGAGATTCTTTTATAATCAAAATTTAAATAGCAAAAGATATTTACACTTTTTGCAAAATTGTAAAAAAATTACCGTTAGCAGCGTATCGATAATGGGCATATTTTCAACATGATGGTGCACCTCCACACAACTCACGAGTTGTATGTGAATATTTACAACAACATTTTCCTGGTTGGATTCCCAATGCAGGATCCATTCGGTGGCCAGCACGTTCACCGGACTTAACACCTCTGGATTATTTTCTGTGGGGTACCCTTAAAAACAAGATCTACATGACAAACACCAATGGCATTGAAGAGCTAGTAAATGGAATACGTTCAGCAATAAGAAGTATCCGTGCACAAATCATAAGAAATGTGTCATTAAAAATTATTAGAAAATGCCAAAAGTGCCTGGACGTAAACGGAAGTCAATTTGAACATTTAATTTAAACGATTCGTTGGTTCATTTTTGTTTTCTGCTTTGTGTGATAATATCGTTCTTGTTTCCAGAGCCTACTACACATTGCTAATGTTCTTTTGCATTTTTACGGTTAAAAAAGAGATAAACATAGGAACAGTTATATCGTTAAGTTCAGAAAAAAATTAGGATTTTAAGAGGCCCATCGCCAACTATAATTTCCAATTATATTTCAATTATTAATTATTATTTCATAATAATTATTTAAACAGAACTCCTCTGACTTTAATTATATTAATTAATTAAATATAAAATGATTATAATTAATATAAAATATTTAGATAGAATTAATAGGTAAATGATTGTCGTATTGATCAAACTAAATTGTTGTTTGGGAAATCTTATGCAGCATTTAATTTATTTTGTGCATAAAAACAAACTATTTTGCCCATTTCTTTTTTAGCTTTCAAAACGTTAATTTAAGACAATATTAGGGATCCAACTTGAGTTAATTTAAAAAATCACTTGGGGTTTTAATGTGAAATGGGTATCTCGAAAACAGTGAGATATATCTACTTGAACCAACAAAACCTTTTTTAATAACAAAATATCAGAGAACGAGACATTGCCAACAGGAAAACGATAGTTAGAAACCCAAAACGTGTCGGATGTTTTAAATGGCTCCATACTATTCCAGCTAAGGCCATCATCTACGATCTACAAGCGAAGTAAAAGAAAATTTGGATTCCTCGATTTAAAAAATATTGAATAAGAGAATATAGATCTGGAGGATCGCTAAAATGTGAGGCTAAAACTTTTTTGATTTCTAGAAAAGATAAGGGGTTTCGTAAGATATTTAGTTTAGATTTAATTAGAGCTGCTCTTTCGCGTAGCTTATTATCAAATGGGAATGACTAAAATAGTAATTCGAGCGCGCGTGGACATATTATTAGCGCAATCATTAGCATTCACAACAATGTGCAAAATAGTTTGGCCTCCGTCGTATTCAGGGATAACTGAAAATATTTGTTCTACTTCAGCATTATTATCATTATTAGCCACTTTTTAATTTATTTTATAAGAATAAATATGAACTACGGTAATATTTAATAACCGAACGAGGAAAGTATGTGTGAACAAAAACGTAAAATTGTTCACTGTTATTGTGCAAAGGCTTTGTTGGTGAATTATCCAATTATTAACTAATGCTTACCGCCCTGGCAAGTGTGTATTGTGTGATAAAATTGATAAATTTTACAGCGATTTTAGTTTATTGAGTAGGTCTTCACTCATGGTAGTTCTTGTCATTTGCATCATGAGCCCAGTTCTGTAGATATTTTAAAATTGGACTCGATTCTTCTTACAAATATCGGTAAATCATCTAGTGCCCAGAAATGTTAAGGAGCAGAAAATTTTTTAGAACAAATGGTTTAATTTTTTACACCAAAATTTGATTAATGTGCTTTCACATCAAAATCTTAAGAAACCATTTGACCGTAGAATGATGTTATTTTCAATTTATTTCCATTCAAGTCGTTGCAGTTGCTCTTATGAAAAACATTCTTACAGCATTGACCGGCCGCACAAATGTGAATCGGGCCATGGCGAAGGTTCATCTTCAAAGAGTTCCTTAGGAAGCACTTTTTGATAAGTCGACTAATAATAATAGGTCAGATCAACATGAAATAATCTCGGGCATTTGCTGTTCGCTTGTCCGTCGTGTTTCCAGATAATCTGTATTACTGTTCGACAAGCTAATTTTACTTTCAAGATTCTCAAAATAAAGTTCTGGATTACGTTGAATGAGCCCAAAGATTCTGGTACAGACCTTTCCACGCCACGATTGTTCTTATATCTTACTAGAGTATGAAGGTCTTAAGAGAGCAATATATTTATATTAGTTGTTCACAATTGTTTTTCAAAACCTTGTTACTTACAAATTCCATGTTTTATAATAATTAACCTCTGGCAACAAACCATTATAATTTTCAAAATATATTGAGAGAAATCTACGTATATTTGATTTAGGGGCATTTAGACTTACTATAAGTAAATATTCAACCGAGCTACAAGTTTTTTAATTATGCTTGTGTTTGGACGACCTACATAAAAATTTTGTTTGCATCAGTGACATGTAACCGCTCCAGCTTTGAAACCAGGTTGCAAATAGCAAATAATGCTAGCTGCACAACTCTGGTTTCAATACAGAGCGATAAGTTTCCTATAGAAAAGGGACCGAATGCAGGAGACATATCAGATGAAAACTCTCAACTCCCATCGTCAATGCTTCTGTTTCTACATTCGGTTTAGTTTTATCAGTTGGTGCCGTTTACTGGTCGTTTCACTGCCGCTATATCCAGCTAAATTGTATTCTGAAATAGGACTAGAAATATAAAGTAATTTTGCTGGAAAATACTGGCATTGATAAATGGCCTAAGAATAAAATATGTTATTTAACTAATTTAATATGCTCGTTTTATCGAAACGTCAAAGTAACTTTTTGAAATTAATGTCTTATATAATCGATTTTTTTCTCTTTCCGCTTGCCTATAGTGTGTCGCAGAATAGATATCCTCTAGCTGATAGTTCTTAATTACCCTGGCGTATTTTCTTCATCATTGAGCAGTTTGCAGAAGTATTTCTTCCAAGTATTTAGAATCTCCTTTTCGTTATTTAGAATTTGAAGAAGCATTAAAAAACATAATAATATACAGGGTGTCCCACCGGGAACCGCCGCGATCGATATCTGGAAAATTGATATTAGGAGAAACTTGCAAATTGAACCATGTGCCGAAGTCATTGGGGGCAAGCGATCTAAAATATTTTCAAGACGGCCACACTTCCGGGTCATTTTGAAACGTATTTTTTGAACACTTTGTACTAATACTTATCAAAATTTTGTCGAAATTCCATTAAAGTAAGTCATTTTCAACAGTAAATACGACTTAAATTAAGCAGAATATGTTCCCTGATAAGAAAAACGAATAATTATTCAAGTGGCTGCAACTGTAATGTTTAACACAAAATTTCAAATATGTAAAAAACGGTATAGCATAATATACATATAAGATATATTTCGAATTTGGAGTGGAATTTAAAAATGTAATAATATATAGAATGTTCCATTTGAAATAAGCAAATTGATACCTACTTCCGGTATAACCGGAAGTATGGCCATCTTGAAAATATTTTAGACCCTTTGCCCTCAATGACTTCGACAGACTGTCCAATTTTGAAATTCCTCCTAATTACAGTTTGCCAGATATCGATCCGCGGCTGTTCCGGTGGGACACCTTGTATAGGGCATATAGAGGCATATTGAGGCTATATCATCTAATGCAGCGTTACTCAAAGTGTGCTCCGCAAAGTCTACGGTAGGGCTCCACAGACAATAAAATTAATACCCACATATATTAAAGAGGAATCTATAAGAATAAAGTTACCTAAGATAAAAATAAACTACCGAAAAAAAGTGCCTACTTATAGATTTTACGGGTACATAATAATACAGAGTGATTCACGTAGCCCGTTCGTTAGAAAAAATGTCATTTCCCGAAATCTTATTAATATGAAATTTGGCAGGCAACCATAATCGGTTGCTGCAAGTCTAAATACGGCACTTCCGGAATTACTATCTAGGAATTTTTTAATGGAAACGTTGGTGTACGTTCCTCTAAAGTCGTTTATGAGTTATTGACATTTTTTGGAAGAAATATTAGATACTGTTTTCTTATACTTCTTTCTTCTTCTTCAGTAGTCGGCTATGGAAGTAATCCGTAAATTTGAATCAGAAATTGTAATGGAGGCATTTTTTGATTGTCAACTTTGAAACACCGCAACACACGCATGAATAACAAAAGTGTCGGAATCAATGCAAAATGGCGACCAAACCCTTGAAAAATTGAGTAAAAAAATTGGAATGGTTCAGGAGTTATGATTTTTCAAATTAACCTCTGCATCCCTGTTTTTTTTTCAGTAAATGTTACATATGCCAAAAACTATGACAGGCAAGTGTCGACAAATGGACGTTTTAAACTCAAAATTTAATGGTGAATACAAATATGAAATGAAAATAGGGACTTTCCATTTAAAAAAACCAAGATATCGAAGATTTTCGATGTTTCCGGAAGCGTCGCCATTTTGAAAAAAACGATATTTATACTTGCAGCAGCCGATTATGGCTGCCTAGCAATTTTCATTTCATTACAAAAAACCTTTTTTTTGTAGGTACCTATGCTTATTAATAAACGATACACATATAACTCGTTTTGTTTTTAGTTTAGTTGGGGTTTAGGGCTCCGTTAAAAATTTAGTTCTTTAAAAGGGTTCCGTCACCAAAAAAGTTTGAGAACCGCTGATCTAAAATATTTGCAAGTGGGTTGCACTTCCAGTTATACCGGAAGTAGGTACTTACTCGCTTATTTTAAATGGAACACCCTGTATATTATAACATTTTTGTATTCTTTGTCGGATTTTTACGTCATTTTGTTAAATGAAATGGGTACAAAATTCCAACTGTTGTGGAATAATATCCATTCTTCCAAAAAAATTGACAGATGCATACTTGGAAATAATTCGTGGTTCCGCCTATTTAGGGCAATAAATTTGAATATAACTTTAGCTTGTTGTAGGCAAAGGTGCCATGACTCAATGTGCAGAAACTGAGTTTTGCATCTCTCATAAAAAAGACGTTATGGAACATTGAACTTGACTGTCAAAAAAGGAATATTATCCAAAAAATTCAAATGGAAACCCCTATGTTGTCCTATTCAGATCGATTTGGCGGCAAAAATTAAAGTAAGTTTATAAAAGAGTTTATGTAGCTAAACGTAACAGTTTCATAGTTATTTTCAATAAACAACCAATTTTTATATCTGGGCTAAAAAACAAGGCGATATAAATATGTACCGAGTTATTGATTGAACTTTGGCCACCCCGTTTTAACATCTACTTTATACTACTTATATTTAATGATACAGGGTGTCTCAAATTAAAAATTCTCCATAAATGATAAATAAGTTTAAATAATCTTCGTTTGTATAGTTTAAGCGCCCGGGCATGATTACTGATTATTTTCAAAAGGTAACTGACAGCAGTCAGCATTCCTTTGGCATTTGATTATATTAAAAATGGCCGCTTTCGTCATGGGAACTAAGAGTGACAGGATTTAAAAGAAGATGCTGCAAAATAGCCATATGAAAACATTAAATTGGCAATATTTCGAAAACTAAACACTTTTGGAATAGACATCGTTACACAAACTTACACTTATTTTTAATACTGAATATGACAAAATTACCAAAAATGGGGGTTTCCATTTGAAAAAAATTATTTTGGCCGGTATTCTCAACTGGATTGTAAACTTATTTTTTTAACCCTTTGTATTAATAGTTTTCAAAATGTTCGAAATTCCATTAAAGTAAGTCCTTTTCAACAATAAATGCAACTCAAACTAAGTATGACAAATTCCCTTATAGGAAAAATGAATAATTATTCGAGTGGCTGCAACTGTAATTTTTTACATAAAATTTCAAATATCTCAAAAACGATTAGACTTAGGTATAGGATAGTACACACGAAATACATTTAGAATTTGGAGTAGAATTCAAAAATGCAATAATATATAGGATGTTCCATTTAAAATAAGCAAGTTGATACGCACTTCCGGTACAACCGGAAGTGTGGCAATCTTGAAAATATTTTAGGCGGCTTGCCCCCAATGACCTCGGCACACTGACAATTTTCAAATTTCTGCTAATTACATTGTGCCAGATATCGGTCGCGGCGGTTCGCGGTGGGACACCCTGTAGAGAACATTACACCCTGTATCCATTGATACAGGGTGTATTTTAGCAGAAACCAAGATTAGTATCAAAGATTTGAAACCTCCATATTATTAGTATTATAATTTCCAAACTTTTTTCCTATCTAACCAATTACGGTTTCCGAGAACCCCCACAATCCCTTCTTATCTTGGCCACAGTGTATAGATATCTACTATTTTCATATCGTACATAACTTTGACTGCTTTTTAAGTCTAATTTAAGTCCTGCAAACAGTTTCTTACTGAAAAAAGAAGCGATTAGAAATTAAAACGTTACAGGTTTGCAAAAGCGGGACATATAGCTAAATTGACTGATAACAATCGCATTCTTCCTCGATTAACATAACAGCATTTCAGCAAATATCCAACAAATTTCTAATTATTTAAGTACACGTATACATGTGAGCCAAACAGAATTACTATCGATCAGTGTTTGAGTAGGAAAACAGGTCGCCGGTGTGATCAGACCGAGATTGTTCTTTCGAGCGACTTTCACCCCTCCATAGTCACCCTCTGGTTTATCCCCCACTATATTTCAAGCACGTGCTCGCAGTACAACATGCGGTATTGACGAAAGAACAGCCGTACCGATTATTCGCTCTAAATAAAATAAAAGGCAACGCACTCTACATTGTCCCAGTTTAGGCTGACTGCCTTCTCTCATGTCATGTCATTATTCGATCAAAGATCAAAGTAAATCTGACAGTGGAACTTACCTTGCTTCCTAACTGGCATCTCGAGGTAGTCCTCGATCAGTCGAAATTCGTACGAATCCAGTTCACTGCCAGAAATCACACTTAAATAGTAAACACTTTACGCGAATCGTACAACTTGCCCGGAAAAAAGTCCACAACGCTGCAGGTGAAAAATCGACGAAAATTTCAAAACAGCACAAAATTTATAATATTTAGAAACGCGATTAGATCGAAATGAATGCCCTAAATAAGGGAATAGCGTGATTTTATAAGTCAGAGACGTCAAACTGAAGTGAGTGGCTATGGGGTGGATTGATGCGGCAACAATGCAGAACGTCGCGACGCCGTCCGATGCCTCTGGATAAAATTAGTTTTAAATGGGAAGGAAGGCGCCATCTCGGGGTGTTTGTGTTGCCTACATTACGTAACAATTGAGAAATCTCACATTCCCACAATGCTTCAAATGTAGGAAAAATTTTAATTGAATGATAAAAGTACAACTGTCCATAAAATCGAAATTGTTTTAAAACCGGCACATCTTTATAGCGGAAGGTTTGTCGATTGAAACACAATTTTAATTAATAAAGATTAGGTGCATACTACAAATCGATCAAATTTTATAGGATCCAATGTACATTAAAGTAAGTAAAGAGCGAAGTAATACCAAGACTTGCATCGTCTTGCAATACTCTGTGGCGCACTTCTTCTTCTTCTGTTAAATAAGAGGTAAAATTGAATAAAATTAATGCAATAATACTAAGATTAAAAGATAATAATATCCAATTCACAACAATAAAATTATAGATAAGTTCTATATTGTTGAGGCGGATTCATTTTTTTACAAACTTCTTTTTGGGTATTTCACCTCAAAAATGTTTGTCTTTAAAAAAGACAGAATTTTCTCACGTCTTTTATTACAGATTGATAAATAGTGCTCCTATTTCGCAATAAGAAC
>NW_026017110.1:13537330-13565933 GCF_020466585.1 Dendroctonus ponderosae | reverse complement strand
AAGTTTGTAAAAAAATAAAATTATCTCAGGGTGTGTGCTGTTTGATTTTCTTATTAATCGCAAAATATGAAGTTCTCGAAAATACAACAATTTAATTTTTTTTGTAATTCATTATTATGGACGTATACATTTTCATTGCCTAAAAGTCCAACAGACAGTCCCTACCCAACTTCAGTGTAAACTGTGTCCAAGGTAATAAGGAATATAATCGAAAACCGTAAGTGGTACGCAGTTGATTGATTGGGAAAAAAGTCGGGCAATTGCAAGACTAATAAAATGGGGCTTTTAATTATTTGATAAGAGTCGTTTCTGAATGATTTGAAAAAAACTGAAAATTTCGAAATTCAATATTACTTTTTTCTGGCTTAATATCAAAGTTGGAGCAAAACCCACTAGACTTTCTCATAGCAACATTCATTAAGTCAGCGTTAATACTACCATATCAGCTTTTTTTGGCTCACCGTTTCGTTTTCAAGAAATGCCTATCAACTAATTTTTTTTAAATACGGCCCTGTTTTTTGTTATCAAATTCTCAAAGCCCCTTTTAAATTGATTTTAATGACATATTGACAATTAGTTATGTTTTGATCGGCTTTTTAATAAATCTTCGAGAACTTGTAAATACGTGCCTGCATTTTCAACACTCCAAGAGCAATTGTCAAATTGCAACAGGTTTTTTTCGAATGAATGAAAAACCGCCATTTTTCGACCAGAAGCGACGATCAAATAGAAGCACTTTTCCCGACTGTTCATTTGTTTTACTTTTACGCAAGGACTTTTACGCACATGTGCGCAAAAGTAAATGTGACGAATTGAACACTGTCATAATATTTTTTTAAATATCATAAAAATAAAGTATTTTCATTAAAAAGTGACCGACAGGCATTTTTCATGAATTACGCAGGTTTATAGACAACTATTGATCATAATTTAATGTTTACTTACAATTCGTAAATTATAACTTTGTTGCAAGTTCAGTCTCAAAGTCGTTCTAATGGTCTATTTTTTTGCGCTCGCCGATGTTGCCACACGCGAAGCATGATCTTTTTAAATAGCGCAAATGTCTTGCAAGATATGCAACTTATACAAACACCATACCATGCAAGCAGCACTCGAATTTTCTCTTGTATATGCTTACAAAAGTACGCTTTTGAAAAATTATAAACGTCAAAACGTGACAATTTAAAAAATGGCATTGAAATTAAATTTTAAATATGAAGTCGAGGCCTTTTATTTTTGGCAACTCTTTGGAACTCCTGACGGAATGACACCCTCGACATAGTCGCGGGTGTCAAACGCCGTCGTCGTTCGAAAAACGACACTTTTCGCCCTTGTATGGAAAAAGTTTTAAATATTTAAAATAAAATCTAAAAAATACTTTAAGATATTCTTCTTCAAACAACTGTTCAAAATTTTTACCCTCGTTTTCTAAACACAAATAGCATTTGTTTCTGCCCTTACAAGGTGGCTCAAAAAATATGTTCCCTTAAAATTAGTGAAAATGAAATATTCAGTAATATTTCGATTTACCATTTGAAATAACCCGTCGGATAACGGAAATACGTAATTCCCATCTGGGTATCCATCTGGTCCCATCAGACCTGGGTAACACAGTGTTGAGTTGCGCGTCTATCATCACTCCTCGAATTGCGCTTGTGGAGAAATAATTCTTGAAATCAGAACTTTTAAAGGGCATTTTTAATTAGTTTTTAGGAATTTCGTTGGCTTCTATCATTACGCAGGAATTGAGCAACAGTTGCATTTTTAAGTGATTTCTCCGCGGTTTTTTTGTTTAGTCAATATTTTTAGAAAATTATATTTAATTCGATTATTCGTTTTAGTTTTGGCGTTGTGTTTTGATCACTGCAGCTGAGTGAAATTCAGACAAACATAAATGGCTTTAAATGTAAAATTAAATTAGTGAAAGATCGGCACTTGGATCGTTTTTCGTTTAGTTGCAGTTGACTCTCGCCGTCGTTGAGAAGTTGAAACGTGAAATTTGCCTTTAGAAATATTGCCGTGCGAACAGGCACTTTGTACTTGGCACAACTGCCAAGTAAAGCATGAATCATCGAAAGGGCGCCCAATTAAATTATTAAATAATCATGTTTATTCTGTAGTTCGGTGTCTTTTTCTAAAAAATGTGAATAAATGTTCAGTTTACTACGGACAGTAGACGAAGTCAGTCAATAATCGCATTCTTAGATGGGAAATATAGAATTATTGTGGCCCTTATGGCCAATGCGGTAGTTTGTGAAAGTGTAGTGTGAAACTTAATGGTGACGTTAGAAAATGGAGAATGGGGCGCCAGCTGGCAAAAAGCTAGTAAGTAATAACTATAAAAATTTAATAAAACTATAAATAATTTAGCTTGAACTGAGTTTAGTTTTCCGACAAGCAGCTGAAGTTTTGTGAACTCTTTATATTTCTCTCTCTTTGCATTGCTGATTTCAAATAAGGTTGGCTTTGGACATATTTCCTGCTGTTATTAGCTTTATTGCGGTAGCGATTCAGGATCGGTTCAGACCCGATAAGGAACCAAATTAGGGCGCAGATCGGTTCAGGACCTGTTCAGAACCGATTCCTCCGTTCCGCGAACGCGTTTAGAACCAGCTTTTAGTAGTACCAACTAGTTATTTTGTGCCTAACAGTAATTTCCTTAAACGGAAATGCAATGGAGTGAAAGTGGAAAGACGGATTTGCTGTGTTTTTATATCATCATGGTTTCTCTGCGAAAAGTGGTAGTTGTATTTTTCTGAATAGAAAATAATTATTGACCTTTTTTATCGCATTTAATTAATTAATTTAAAAAGCCACTGCACAAACGCAGATCTTACCTCTGCTGTAGTTGACCTGCATTTTTTTGAACATTCACCGCTGGTGGTACAATTGGTACCACCGACCACCTTTTCTCTGCATCCCGTTCCTTAATTCAAATTTATAGCTTTGTCCATTCACCCTGAGGCTAAAAATTACATGTTTATTATTTAGTTATTAGTTTTTTTTACATTGGCGTTCTGATCAAAATTAGTTAATTAAATGCGATAAACATAAAAAACTTAATAATTCGTAAACTTAACAGTGATTTACAAATTATTATAAAATTAAAAATATTTTATTTTTTTATTTTTCTGTGGCAAAATCACTTATCAAATCGTCAAAACCAATTGATCGGAGTAGAAGAATAGACAAATAAAGCCATAAATTTGAATTAGAAAAAATAATGTAATGCTGGTGGCACCAGGCGATAAAAAGTCGCCCGCAAACAAAAGTGTCCAATCTCTCCTAACAAATAAAATAAATTATTATACCGGGAGCTAGTCCCGATGCCGATCCAACCTTATGTTTTGTTTGTTCTGCGGTAACGAACGAGTTCTGAACCGGTTCTTATTGTACCGCGAACACCCAGTGTTTTCCCCAATAAAGCTATTTTCATTTTCATATACACACATTTTCTTCTTTCGTTCTAGGTGGCACTAAGCAGCTTTCGGTAAGATTAGCATTACTTTGCCGCTGGTTGCCATGTACATGTAGAACTTTTAACCCAGATTCATCAACTGACTCACCGGGTGGATGTGGTATCGATTCCACTATTGGTTCTTTCGTAGTTCATTATTAAACTTTGAGAATATTTTGGCCGGGTTTGTATTTTTATATTAAGCTCATCTGAAGCTTTTCGCTAAAGAACCGCTTCAGATATGGAAATGTGGGTTCCAGTATTCAATGCAATTAGTATCAGCTTACTGGTATTGTGGATTTGGTTCCGATTAAACCATTGATTCCCTCACAAGACTTTTTAAACTTTGGGAATATTTTGGGTGACTTTCAGGATTTCATGCGATTTGAATGAACTTTAACGACATTTAGAGCACACTCTACTTTACTGAAGGCACAACTCTGAAGTTATAGAGTATTTTTCGTTTCTCAGAAATGTATTTTCAAAAAACTCGATGCAACAGTATTTTCAAATTCTAAGGAAATTTTCTTAACGAAAATGTGTCGTCATTTAGAGCGCACTCTACTTTACTGAACACACAACTTTGAACTTGTTGCGTATTTTTCGTAAAAGCGTAAAAGCATAGATGAAGACAAGTGCGAAAAAGTGGGTTTATAGGTTAAAATCGCGTTCATTGTCACCTACACGATGAGTCAAAATGGTTGTTTTTTTCAGCCAGAAATAATCGCATATGAGAACTATTGAATTTCAACTTTGTCCGACACCTTTCAAATCGTCCGATTATTCGGAACATTTTCTACATACATACTTTGCACAAATTTTCTAGTTAAAAACGTTCTTTCCTTGAGAAACATCTTTGGGGGTTTACCTTTCGTTTTCGACAAAAATGTTAATATGAATATTCAGAAGATAAAAATCAGACAATCATTTAGAAATATTGAACATATTTATTTATTTACAAATTATTTATAACTTTGTCCAATTCGACATAAACCATTAATATATGTTTTAACTTTAACATTTGGTATATCATTAATAATAATTATTATTATTAGTATTTAGATTACCATACTGTATAAAAAATCAGTCACTTAAATGCCCCCAACAAATCAAATAACAATAAATCTACATTTACAATGCAATTTTGCAAAATGAAAGTATAATGCAGGCGATATTAAAGGCAAATTATAAAGAAAGTTGTTCTTATTTTATCAAATTAAATCTACCGGTATGAAACCGGTGCGGTATGATTACCGCACTTTTGATTAAGAACAACACTCAGTAAAAGAATGTAGAATGGCGAATTCGGTATAAAACCATAATAAAACAAAGTAAAACTGCGAAATCGAATTGCTTATCCATCAAAGACATACAACGTCTAAATATCTCGACAAATTTATTGCGCTTTTAAACTACTTAGGATATTGTTACCTTAAAAGTAGACGATATAAAAAGACTGAGTATTTTATTGAACGTCCACTCATATTCAGGTTTATTTATTTTGCACACGATACCAATCTTATTTAAGAGCAATTGTGACGCAGAAGAGCCTTTTTACTTGAGCGAGCATTTTGTTTATTAAGTTAAATATTTCAAAAAGTAAGTATGTATTTTAATTAAAAAACATAGATATACGAACAGTTTCATATTGAGAGCAAAATAAATAGACCCAAATATTGTTTACTTCCGTCTAAATGTAATTAAATATATATGCATATTATAGGAATTATCATAAAACAGGCTGAAAAAGCATATTAACCACTTTACAAAGCAACTGTAAATTTAAAAGCAGTCACTAGAAGTGTATTAACTGTGATTTAACGTTTTGGGTAATGAGCTGGCAAATAGCCCAGAGGAGCTGCGCCATTTGAGTAAAGAAGAAGAACGTTTTGGGTAGCAATCATGAAAGCTAACCCGTGGTCAACATTGTTAGTATAATAAATATGTTTTATCAAGACGAGATATTATGATTATAAAATTTATTTGCTCATTTTGTTCAAAAAATTGTTGTCCCTGATTTTTGTATGCGTATTCGGCTTGCATCTATCTATACTGCGGTTAAGTCCACAACTCAACTTTGTCATATAAATTTTGGGTGTTTGCCTGTAGTTACTGCTTTTAAATCTACCGGCAAGCAATTAATAAAAAAACATGTTTTTGGTCCAGCAGTTTATCATGAATATTTAGCATCAAAATGATACCTTTCAAAATGTTTCCATTTGGAAACATAATTATTGGTTCTGAATAACTTTCAGTTTATATTTCTAACTTTTTTATATTAATGGAAACGAATATAGAACATTAACAAACAAGAATTAGTGAACTCAAATCTACTCTGGAATTACATCTTCGCTAAAGTTGGATTAAAATCAAATGTACTCCTAAAATCACTTTCAAATAACATATCAGATAATATTTATGACTAAGATTTAAACATTACGCACCTTTAAATCACATTTTTCGGATAAACAATTAATTGCTTTTTAACAATATAGATTAAAGATAATTACATATATACAAGAAACCATACAGTTAAAAAAAACGATCAAATCTGGACTTCTTGCAACCAAACCATCCATAATGAATGTGTACAAATTAACTTACATTAAGTGTTATACATATATGAAAGAGATTGAAAAGTCTTAGACCTGGAAATGTGGGGAGGTTTTATTTTAAAAGCAAAATTAGGCACAAGCCGCTTCATAGATAGAATTATATTATTATTAACGAACCACGTGACACTTGATTTTTAATTTTGCGAAAGATTTAAGCATTGGCTTTTTTAATTTACTCTCATACTTAGACGGCGAAATGAGACAAGCCATGCAGCAAATAACACAAAATATAACAAATACAATGATCTATCTGTCACCATCATATTACTTTATTGAGCAAACCAGTTCGTGCATTTCTATGTCCAAAATATTTGAGCAAACACTTGGGGAGAAAATTCATCTAAATTATGTTATTTAGCGGTTTAATATAATTGATAAATACTGAATACGAATGACAAGTAGTGCTTAGATATGGCAATGGTACGACAGAAAAAATATGTAATGAAAAAAGTAATAATATAAGCATTAATATAAGCAATAAATGTTGGTAAAACAGAAAACAATGTTTACATTTTTTTATAATTTTTTATGTGGTCGTAACAAATCCAGTGAAGATCCGCTTGAACTTATTAATATGCGCACGAAATCAACATAGCATTAATAGGAAATTTTAATAGCCACCACTTAAAAAGGTAAACATTTATGTCTGAAAAATAGGTGAAGGTGGAAAGTGCAAATATAGAGTACAAACAAAAAAAACACATTTATGTTCACATATAAATTTTAACTTTCTGCTAATTGTAACATTGGTTGCTGAAATAATTTCATAATTCAGTTTTGTCCTGTTCTTGTCGTAGGATTGCCTAAATCAAAAATGTTGATGCATACTTGGACTCCAGAAGTATAAGTAAAGACGTAAATGTCCTTTCTAGTATTGCAACGTTTTCAGATAATCGCTCGAATTATCGACTTCTTATTGCAGTTTTATGAGTTTCATCTCAACATTTAAACTTAGTCATGCAATTTCAATGTTAGTAATTAGTAAGTTGGAACTTCTGCAAACAAAATAAACTAACATGGTATTCTAATATAATCTATTATAAAAAAACTAACAAACGTGATTATTTCTGCCACCAAGTAGTGGAATAGTAAATAGGGGTTCTAGATCCTTTGAATTGTCTATAATAATGCATATCAGAAGACACACTTGAAAACGGATAAATTAATAGACTTCTGGAAAGAGAAAAATACACTATATACATATTATAATGTACATACTATTACCATTAGTAGTGGTAGTTAAAAGGATTTTTAACACATAGATTAAATGAGAGCTAACATAAAAAACAATAAATTTAGCAATAAGCGTAACTGCATGGCACTATTTTCTAAACAGTAAGTAAAATATCCATACACCATCAAATCACAATCGCGATGTAAAATAATACTTTAACTGTCATGGTTTAGGCGGCTTTTATCATAACATCTGATTGCAATTAAGAAAAAAATTACTAAATTAAAAAAGCAAATGTGCTAGAGTTCATATACAAAAAAAAAAACAGCCTATGGTACAATGATTTTAAAATATAAATTTGATCTGCTAAGATACACAGTCGCCATTATATGTACATCTGTTCAGACACTATTTATACTTTATACAATCACAAAAAATTGAGAACCATTAAATTTTGATTTTAACACCATGCGATCGGGTTCATAAAGTATTCAAAGATTGGACGACAAATATGCATTGTTGAAGCAGTAGTTGTTGCATTGTAACTACTCAGTTATTTTATTACTATAAGATTTAACAGTATTAACACAAAAACCACTTGGATCACTCATCGGCTTATTCAAATTAGTTATTAAATATATCCATAATGTGTCCATAATATATCCCTTACTTCGACAATGCTAGTTCTGTTATGTTTCATCCTATTTTTAACTGAATAAATGTAACGAAATCGTTTATACTTACTTCATGTACAACACAAGTATTGAATGAGAACAATATCAACTGGTGTGTTGTATGTATCTTATACCATTACATCACAGTCCTCCACCAATTTTCCACTGGCGTCTGAAGAAGATTGCCACTTGATTTTCGGAAGAATATTCTGTTTCGAGTCTCCAGACGATATTGATCTCACTACAGGTTTAGCCTTGTTCTTCTCACCACCTGAAAAAACAATTGCTGATGCAGTCGATATCATTCTTACAAGTCAAACACTATGAGAAGTTTTCACAATAAACTAACCATACTGTGACAATTCGGTTTTTCAATCAATCTTCAGATTTTCATTCTAGCTCACATGAAAAACATGCTAATTTTACAGATTATTATTAGAATAGCATTATTTTTGCGTTCTACTGTTGCTTTAAGCAACTGGGACACAACTATGTAATGTTTCAGTGATATAACGATATTTTTTTGCACTTTGTAATAGTAGTTTTCGATACAAGGGCGAAAAGTGTCGTTTTTCGAACGACGACGGCGTTTGACACCCGAGACGAAGTCGAGTTCATTCTTCGAATTCGCGCGATACTTTTCAAGTTGCTTCCTGTTTTCACTTGAATTTGTCATGGTGCATCTTTTGTTGGACCTACAGATCTTTACAAACACGACGTAAGTAAAACGTCAGTAAATAATACGGGGTCCGCCTGAACTTTTACCGAAACGAACCTGAACGAACAGCAACACTAGCAGTCTCCCAGAACTTTTTTTTATAACACAACTAACAATATTTAGGACATTTGAAACTTTCTGCACTGATTTGTCTTTACTGTATTGAGAAATTAGTTTCTCGTAGCCTTTTATCTGTTGCAACACAACGCATATTTTTTCCATGCATTTATGTGAAAATATGAAATTTATCCAACTCAAACTGGCATATAATAAACTAAGCACACTAAGGTTATTAACAGACGCATGCGTAATATAGGTTTTCCTGGCCAATCAAATACACGTTCGAATATTTATTTGTCACAAAATTTATTACATTTCTGCATTTTTACCTTGTTGTTGTTGAAAAATGAAAAACGTAATTCGTTAACATCTTATTGTATGATAAGTAACGTGTATGAGGCCCTATTTTTCCACTGCAAAGAAAAAAATATTTAAACTCAACATTATGATTATTCAATTAGAATTTTGGGCGTCGTCCGAACATATAGTTGCTCGTACATTCTTTGATACGAAACGGACCATTGTGAGAACTTCAAGTCTACGAAAAATGTTTCAATCTTTTGACATGATGACGACAAATACGTTTGCCTCTCGAGTATCCATATATTATGACACGGAAAACCACGGAAACTTACCTAAGCAAGTAAGGTCATCTAAACTGCCATCTCCATCGGTCGATAGCATATCGTCATCTGATGTGGCGTGACTTAAAGTAGGCAAGTTTGAGGTCAAATGTTCTTTTTCCTTCTGAATCTCCTGTATATGATCCACTAGAAGATGTTCTTCGTCATCTGTTTGTTGCTCGGATGGTTGGCTGCTGGGCAGCAACTCGTCCGGGCTAAATACCTTTGAACTTCGCAGTGAAGACAATCGATTCGACGCCGCTTGACAAGCTGTGTCTAGAGTATCTATATCGTCTAGTGTTAGTCGTAGTTTCTTGAGCTGGACCCTAGTTGTAAATAATTCCTTCGTCAATAACTCTAAATCATATCACTATATATAGTATCACACGAGTAAATATTTTGATGTCCCAGTGAGCATTTTATTCTGAAAAAGGAAGTCACGATTACCTTATTTCGAGTCAAATTTCACACAAAATATTGAATGACGTCATGGTGAGTGCCTAATTATACGCTAGATATGAATTATGTCTACTGTTACACATTGTAGGCTTTAAATTGGCACCCAGCGCATTGTTGCCTGAATCGAAGTAATCGACCGCAACGTTTAGGATTTGTGTTAAAGTAACTCCTTAACAGCTATGTTAACCTAAGACCCAAATATGAAACGGGGGGTACAACAAGTTTGGTACTGTTTTCTTTCAATCACAATCTTTATTTGCGTATTTCGAAAAGAAGGAATTACTCTTAAATCTGCATCTCGACAACGGTAAGGACTAGTGGCTTGGGGAAAAATCTCCTTAGAAGTAAAGTTCAGTAAAGACATCGCTCTGCAGATTGTCTATATATCTCGACGCAATTGCAATATTTTCCAAACAATCGAAACAAATACGCAACATATCATACGCTTCCGCGTTAGTAAAATGAATATTTTTTACAAAAACTAGCGCACCAAGTAAAATATAATGTGATTTGTGTCTGACTCTGTCAACTTGATCCGATTTTCGAACAAAAACGAAAAATATTTACATTCTCTTCTGTAAAGTGAGAACGACTGAAGATATCACGATGCGGTTTTCATTAAAATGTAGGTAATTTCAAGATGTGTAACCGTGCGTTGTATAAAAAGTATCGTTTTATTCAACCATTTTCCAAAAATCACAAAAATTTGTTCCTCATCTCCCCACTTTTCCGAGACACCAAAACTTTTTAGTTTTGGGGTAGAAGCTACGCCCCCCTAACGGTCGGTCGAGCTACGAACTTCCAATACATTTTGCAGCCATTTCTTATCCCAACTTTACCTGCAAGGATTTTCCCCCAAACCGCTAGTCCTTACCGTTGTCGAGATACAGCCGATCTTTACCCTTATCGGGACGCCCTGTATATGCGGAAGTGAGTAGGAAATGTTTCGGAGTTGAACCAGTATGTCAAGAAACAACTGCAATCAAAATTCCAAATGTTATCCTAAATTGTGCCGTGCTACGGTGCTTTACTTAACACTTCACTTCACTAAACAGTAGCCGCAAATAGGCACAAATTTTGCACACAATTGCAGTGTATCCCTATTCGAGTGAAAAATGTGCTCACTGGGCGTAATTGGTAATTGTTGCAGAGTCTCAATTAATTGTTTGTTATTAAAAGAAAACTTACTTGATAATGGTTTCAATGCAGCGAGTCTGACTGGTAATATCATGTAAGCTTTCTTGAGCAGGTACGCGTTTATTGGTTCTCAAAACACAAGGAGCAAATACAATAGCCAATGATGATGAACTCATTCGATTCGTCTCCTCATGTAAAGCCACTCGTGCTAAGTGAAAGACTAGACGCTCCATCAAGTCGTAGTTTGGAGATGGCAACTTTTTCAAAATATCGTATAATGTAGTTATCCTATCGTTGTCGTTTTCCAGATTTGCCGCCGTAATAAAGTTTTCATAATATTCGAACGTAAGTAGCGGTTCAGACATTTCACGCAGGAAAGTCTAAAAACAAAATTCAGTGTCATTCATTTCACAGGTCTAAAACCAAAACATAATAATCAAATTAGTTCTTCCGCGTTGTTAAGCATACTCATTTTCGAATGTTCATTCATTCCCCTGACTTGTTTGATTGGTTCATTTATGAACAGAGCTCCAAATATGTTCTAAAACTATTTCACTTCACAATATATTTTCAGCATCACGATTAATGCCCCTTTATCCCCGAGGTGAGATATTTAAACAAGCGAAAAGGTTTAAAAAGTACATTTATCTCTAAAATAAGAAGTGCTTACCTTTAAAACTGATGCCAACACATGTACCTGATACTTCTCAAATTCACAGCTTTCTGGATTTTCATCCAATTGATTTTTGAGCTCCGTAATTTTCGATTTTACGCCCGATTTCCTGTAAATGCCTTCGGTATATAAACCCTTAACTTCTATCGTATATATAAGTTTCTCTATGACTAATGGAATTTTGTTTTCGTCAGTCACAAGGGTTACTAACGCAACACCGAATATTCTCTTATTTTCACCCGGCTGTCCGGGTTCTTTTTGGCAGGTACTGGAATTACCGTAACACTTTTTATGACAAGTAAGTTTGCAACTTTGGCACACGAGCCCTCTTTCGATGGGCCACATAAAGAACGAATTGCATATTTCGCAAGCCGTTTGAATATTAATGATTGTCTGGAGAAAGGTGTGTCCATTATATTTGTAACTTTCCACTTTCCGCTTCTTTTCCTTTTTCCTTTTCGCTTTGCTCGGCTTTTCTTCAGATTTTGTCGACATGAATTCATTCATAAAACCCCTAGAAAATACAATTTACAATCCAAACAAATTAAAATTTAATTAGATAAATTACCTGAAAGCATTCACACCTAAAGTTATAGGGAAATTTTTCGTTTCATTTTCCTTCAGTTCACGTTGACATACTGTTTCCATAGCCTGATTAAAAATACTAATGAGGTCTTTATATCTAATGTTGCACGCTTCTATGCCGTTATGTTTTGATGCAGCACTATAAATTTGGACTAAATTGTTTTTAAACTCCCTCAGCGCTTGCTTGAACACTTTATCCACTTCACTTGATTTTCCACCGTCATTCTCTATTTTCATAATTTTCTCAGCGATAAATGCTTGCATTAAGTTTAATTCTTCCGCTCCTGTGATAATCTGATCAGTTCTATCGGTAAATTCTGATGTTCCCGTAAGACTAAACTTTGCCTCTTCGGATTTGTTTAAATCATACGGTGCCCTGGAATGCTTCCTCAGCTTTCTCCTACTGTGTTTAGATGGATCGCTTCCAGGTCTGTGTGATTCGCACGGAATTTCAAATACGCCCTTATTTTGAATGCATTTGGTATGAAATAGGGTTTTGCAAGACGTACACTTGTAACCTTGAGTTATGAACATATCCAATTTTTGTTTGCAGAATGAGCATACGTCATCTTTCGAAACCCTATTGATTTTTCGTAAGGAGTGACCCGCCAAATCCAAATTATTAAAATCACTCCACTTATCATTGCTTTTAATAGCTGGACTAGTTTCATTGCCTGCAATAAACAAATAAACCTATTTCAACTAAATTCAATATTAGCTTACCCACACCAGATTTTTTACAAATGTATACTTTTTAAGAAGTTTATCATACTTGTCAAATACGAAGCAGAGCAGAACTAGCAATGTTGCTTATCTTACCTGAATCGTTAATAAGTACTTTAGTCGCAGGGTCACTATTACGTCTTCGCAAATCTAACTGCGTGAGATTCTGCCTTTGCCGTTTCGGAGTCAAGGACTGTTTGCTCGGTACTTCTGGAGGAACAAAAGTGCCAGATAATCTATTTAACTCTGTATGCGCTTTCCTTTCGTCTATCGTTCCTAATACGCCTTTATCTAAACTGCCTGAATCTGTCACCTGGAAAATCACATTTCTATAGCAAACTGATACCTCCAAGTCCATCGAAAATGTTTTAAAACCATTTTTTAAGTAAACTTCTGCCAATTCAACTGAACATTTGCAACTCTGCTCAACGATATAAACATCCAGGAATTGTGGAAGAAAATGTTATCACAAAAATATTTGCACATTTGTAAGAAAGCAATTGCTTAAATACAACTAAAAATCATATATTGAGTCAAAACTAGTTTGATTTTTTTCATCAAAGACAAATATTGAAAAAAGACATAGGCCCCTGAGGATCTACACCAACAGTAATTAATAACTGAAATTTAGAAGAAAAAAAAAACGGTACGCAAATAATTAATTGTTAGATGTCATCTCTTGAGTCAAAATACCTCCTCTCCTAAGCTCTTCACATGATTTCGTTTAGTTTTCCGGGTATTTCTAGCTGGTGCTTCTGGTCGCCCTAAAATCTCTTCTAACTTGTTTGGTTTATTGTCAAATGGATAAACATCGGGCCTATCTTCAAATGCTTTGCTTGGACGTCTAACTGGAAAACTTCTCAATCCCCTCATTGTGTCATTCACATATCTAAAACGAAACGAAAACAACAAAAATTTAAATTAAAGCAATCCTAATTTGTAGAAATTAATTAGTAAAAAACTACTTACCGGCTATCACGTTTAACAGTTGGTGCCGCCCAACTAACAGCCGGTGACCTTACAAGCTGAGGTTTGGAAGATGAACTGTCACTTTCCTCAGATGACTGAAATTTACTAAATCTTTGGGATATCAGCGGTGGAGCTGAATGTGCCATGCCTGGTTCTGAAAGAGTTTCGCTGGTTGTACTCGTGCTAGACCACTGTTTACCGAGCTGTGGCGGTTCTGGCTTAGCCGCCTCCCTAACAGTATTGTTTAAATGGGAATCCGTACTTTGCTGAGATTCGAAACTTCTTTGTGAATCCAAAGATTCCCCGCTACCTTTTCTCTGCGCCGAATATTCCAGATCCGAGTAGTCAAATGTTTGATGCGATTTTGTAATTTTCCTCCTTTGGTCAAAATCATCATACCTGCGAGAACAATAGCCAATGTATTCTATTTTTTTCTAAGTCTGCTGCAGATTATGGGCATGCAAATGTTACCTATTCATATTTGCTGAACTGTTCAAGTATGGTGAATAATAACATGAACCTGTCTGCGACACCATGGGCAACGAAACTGTCGATCTTAAAGCTAATTTATTGGGATTTGAATTTCCTAAATCTTGTTGGTGAACAATGCTACTCCTGAAAGAAAAAATATTGTCATTTTTAATCCAGAACACTTGCCAGAGCACTAATTGCAAATTTATTCATTCAGTTTTCAATTTTCTTACTGTTCGTAATCGGGCATCTTCTTCTCAATTATAACAGCTTCCAATTGTGGCAGTTCCTGATTGTCTTTAGTAGTAACTTTCGTAATAACCGCATCATTTTTCGCTTCCAGTTGGGGAAGGTCTGCCTTAACCGCCTGAAATTTAAGAGAAATAGTTGCAAAACGTCTTAAGTACCAAAATTTAGCGACAAATACCTGTTTATTCTTTGCATAATGACCCATGGCAATTCTTTGACGAAGCTTAAACCCTCTGCAATGTGCTTGAAAAAACACCAAACCAACTTTCAACTTTTTATACCATTCTCTAGCCTTGTAACTTCTCCATGATTTCTGAATTTTTACTGCCGCCATTAACAGTCTTACGTGTTTCTGAACTAGATACATTCGACAATAGGATTGCAGCAAAACTACCGCTGACTGAAATTTGAAATATAATTTATATAACTGTATAATGCTTAAAATACGTTTTAAAATACCTTCATTCGTAAAAACTTGCGTCGCTCCAAGCACGCACGAAACCATCTTTGAAGAGATATAATGCTTGCCATAATTTGTTGATGTAATTTACAGTCTAATTTATACTTTTCAGACTCTCTCATGAAAACTTTTGAAGTACCTACAGAACCAGATGCATTTTCTAAATTAGTTAAATGTATTGAATAGAACATTTGAATAATTATTGTAATAAAATGTTCCAGAAATAACATTTGAATGAAGATAAATCAGCTGAATGCTCTGGAAGTACGTACCTAATTGATAATCATCTCGGTTCAAGTTTAAGGTAGCTAAGAAATTTCTCACATCCACTTGCGAACTTAAAAGACCTTTTGGGAGCAATATTCGATACAACTGAATAAACTCATCGTAAGTCAGTCTTACATTGAACCCTGCCTGTCTTATCCTTACAGTCTCTAACATACCAGTGTATCTAGAAATTCAATTACATGCATCTGAATCCTAAAGGTATCACTTAACAGATAAATTTATCATAAATTCGTTTACAATGATCAGTAGATAAAGTGTACTAAAGCTTGTAGTAATCCTGCAATTTATGTCAGTTTATAAAATGAAACAGTTTAATAAAATTGAGAATCATCAACCGCTCGAATCTGAATTTTCAATACTTTTAGTTATTCATAAACGATATTAAAAATGAATTAAACACAAAAAACGAAAACCTTATAAAGTTAAATTTTTATAAGTCGACATTGACCATGACCACTAAGACTACAGAAAGATCTTTATCTTCGATCAAATTAGATATATTCAAAATTCCCATCTAAAGAAAGCAAATAGGGACTAGAAATAAAAACGCACCTAAAAAATATATAAACACGACACAAATTTTGCCTAATAATCGCAAACATTAAATATTGTACAATAAAACAGTTCGTAGAGAGAGCGTAAAGAGAATATATGGAGCGAAAATAAACCCCTAAACACATCAAGCCTTTATTGGTCGTTCAATTCGATTTATATAGTTTCTATTAAAACTAAAGGTCAAGCCGAATTGCAAAACAGGCATCATATTTAATCAATCATTGAAAGTAAATGCCCAATCTGGTGTTGATAACTTAGATCTACTAACTAGATAGATTGCTCTCGGTAAAAGTGTCATACGTGCAAGAAAAAAGAAATAAAATAATTATTATGAAACTATAGAGTGATTAAATCATATTTAAAAAACTCACCTTAACTGTCTTTGCACAGTATCAGCATCAAAAGTGTTTGGAATTTTATTCCCGTTTGATTTGATGCATCTAATAAAAAATGGATTAGCTTGATTTAATGTATCCATTAACGAATGAAGGCTTTGTTGAAATTGAGCTGCAACTGTCATAGGCTGTTTCCTCGCTTTATTTAACTGGCTCTGATTCATCGCTGTAATTCCAGTTCTGCCGGCCAGTGTCTTAACAGACTGTAGGTTTTTCAATCCCTTCTTTCCGCGCTCTCGTGGTCGAAATGACTTGTTCTTCCTATTAACAGAAATTGTTAATTTCACAATTATAAAAGCATTTAGCTACATGCATCCAAGCATGCAGTTGGACTATTATTAGTACAAAGCAAGCTGTTATGAAAGTTATTATTCAAACTAGGTAGTAAAAAAACAAGCAGAATTAACATCATGCCATAGTCAAAAAAATATAATTTTTTCTACCAATTAAGACAGAAAAAAATTGATAGGAAATAATTGTTTCGGCTCGTAGAAAAACGTACAAAACATCCAATAATCTTTACAGCAGAACTATGAACAACTGATTAACGTGAAAACTCAACTAAAAGACAAATATACCAAAAACCAAACTGACACACCTTCAGCTGATCACAGTCAGCAAATCGTATTACAAAGTCCAGAAAATAGCGAGGAAGTCAGTCAAGTTTTGTGTGACATTTTTGTGCAATACTTTGACTTACCCCGTACCTGGAAAATTATATATGTTATTAATGTCCCATTAATTATTGTTCTTATAATGCAACATAATTAACACGTGAACTTTATTCAAAAATATCTTAATATTCACGGTCTGCTGCAAAGATGTACAGGGTGTTTCATAAATATACGGACAAACTCTAGGTGGTAGGGGATATCAAGACAGACAAGCATGTTCAGCATATTCAGGTTGCCGCATTTTGTAAAAAAAACAGTTTTTGTATTCAGCATATAACAAATAACCCCCGGTAGTTTTCCAGCTTTAGTTATTATAAACAATAATTTAGATTGTAGTGTATCTCTCAAAACTCCTCAGGAATTGGAAACCCAAATCGAAAATTTTAATTTTCTCATTCATAGCGCCATTAAATCCTCTTCACCTTTTCATTTGCTCTACACTAAATCAAATAAACTAAACACTCAGGTACACCATACAATATAAAGAATAACATCCTATAAAAGAGGAAAAATAAATATATAGTACGATTTTTTTGAAGCAAAACTAAATTAATTCTAGAAAATTAAAAAAAAACGCTGAAATCAGAAATGTTTTTCGTTTTTTTGAGAAAACAAATGAACGTATTTTAATGATATTAGTTAGTTAGTTTTGTAGATATTTTTAACACTTGAAAAAAAGTATTAAACGTTTTTCGCTCTCTTTAATTGTTTACACAATGTTCCACAGCCGGAAATCACGCTCAAACTATTGTACCAATATTCTGACATCCTTCCGAACAACTTCCAATAATCTTTTACCTTCATCTATTTAGTGCCCGGAAAAGGCCTTTTAAAGTCTAATCTGACTAAATAAGTCTTCTTCCTATTCTAGCTAAAGTGTGCGAAAAAGTTTTCCTAAAGAGGCTCCAGAAAATCATATCTGTGAAGAAGCTAATTCCTGATGACCAATTTGGTTTCCGTAACTCTCATGGTACAACTGAGCAAATAAACAGGAATAACCAGGAAAATGAAGAATGCTTTTGAAGATAAGGAATATTGCTTTGCAGTATTTCTAGACGTGGCCCAGGCCTTCGACAAAGTTCGGCATGAAGAGTTTACTCAAGTTGTCTCAAGAAATGGTTCCCAAGTAATTTTCATAATTTTCTCGAATCCTATGTCAAAGACAGAACTTTCCAAGTTAAAACCGATGAAAGTACTTCAAGACTATACCCGATCAGAGCTGACGTTCCACAGGGACGCGTTTTGGGTCCAACACCCACACTGGACAAAGTGCAAGCAACTAAACCTAAACATACGAAGAATGTATTGGTTACTAGGAAGAAAATCGAAACTATCCCTCGAAAACAAGGTGTTCCTATACAAATGCACGCTCAAACCAACTTGAATGTATGGAGCTGAACTATGGGGTAACACTTCTAAATCAAACATCGAATTTATTGAAAGGCTTCAAATCGAAATGCCAGAGAGAAATCGTAAATAATATCTGGTTTGTCCCAAATGAATTAATCAAGAAGGACCTACAACTAAAAACACTTACTGAAGAAACATCGACCATTCACTCCAGATACACAAACAGATTATCAATTCATCCGAATATACTATCAACGGATCTGCTGACAAAAAACAGAACCATCACCCGATTGAAGAAATATAAATTCTGAATAAGACGTCCTTCTTTATCTTTCTATCTTTGATAATCAACTCATCTCGCCATAGTTTGGCTTTCTTACTACATAATTTATTCTATGTATCACTCATCCATTTTTTCCTCAAGAAGCAAGCGTGATACGAAAAACTTTTAAATCTAAAATGTTGATTTTCTAGTTAATTTACTTTTCTGCAATAAACTAACCAGTTGACCCGTGAGCTTGTTAGCTATAAACAGTGAAAATTTTATTTCCCTGTATCAGGCAAACGGTTGGTAATTGGACATGTTTATAAAGCAAAAAACTTCGTTCGTTACCACCCCTAAAAATTCGTCGGTATATGTATGGATCACCCTCTATATTGTCTAATTGAAGTATATATCCATTAATTTGCTAAGCACTTCCTGTAATTTTCTTTTGCTTTTTTATTTGGGCTCCCACTAACAAATTCAGTTTTAAATCCAATGCGATTACAAGCAACGAAAATCTGCATATTATTAGGTACAAACAAATATTTGATTAAAAAGTGTCGTGGGGAAAGAAAATGTCTTGAATGGACTTGAGTAACTCAGATTATTGAGAAAGACAGAAAATTTCACAGTTATAAGGTGAAAGGAGAAAAGAATCAGAATTAGAGTAACCTAGTCCGAGTGCACATTTATAGAAAATAATAGTGGAGAATAATGTCTGTGTATTAAAAAAAAAATGATTAATTTCAAAGTTTTCAATGGTATCCGAAGGATATTTATAAAGAATAAGCCTCCTGTAGTAAGGAAACAACACTGTGCTGTGGTGTAGCCAAACAATATAAGAAAACTATTGAATGCCCTGAAGCCTCGCACCAATGACCGATTTCCATCACCACCAAATCAAAGATTAATAACGTACATCACAATTTGATTAGCCCGTTGAATTACCCTGGCTTCATCTGGGCAAAGGACCTTTTCTAAAGTGTACGAGGCTTGGGAGGTAGACGATTCCCTACGCTGCCGATCATCGTCATTAGTTTTCGTTGTTGACAAATTCGATCTGTTTCGTTGATAAAATTGCGGCCAAGATAGGCGATTCGTTGTCGGTTCATCATTTGATCGGTGAAAAGAGGATGTGGTGTGTCGATGTTTGCTGAGGAGGTAACACATTAATGTTAATGTCAAATATAGAAAAAATGTTCCTGTTGTGAAATGTGTAACTATTTAACTGTTGGTAACTGATATTTTAATTTGATTAAATAGACCCATTTAAAAGCATACACTTTGATAACAATCAAGTAATTACGCTTAACTACAGACCGAATCCGAAATAATTAAAAGCTGAAAATGGTTCCTAACGTCTACTCTACTGGAAGAAACTAGCGATCTGAAATTAAAAAAAATAAACCAGCACGTCTAAAAGCTCTCACTAGCAAACCATGCAAATGTGGTAAATCGAAAAATACCATAACTTGTGGTAACCATTAGAAATGTTGAACCAAATGTAAAATGCATGTATAGCCTGGGAAATTTCAACTTCCACAGCTAAATACTGGTGCAACAAGCAAGTTATACGGCAATACAGTTTAACGAAAGACACCAATTTGTATGCATAAAGAACCATGTCAGAAACAAGAAGATTTTCAATGTAGTACTACTAACAAATGCTTAAACATAAAATCGATTGTCGTGTAGAATGCGCGTTTCTGATGAGTATTTATTAGACCTTGAAACTACTACAATAAATTTGAAGTAGATTAAAGCATTTGCTAGTATTAAAATAAGACGGACAAAGGAAAATGACACTAGAAAAAGTAAAAACAATTCACTAATAATTAAAACCGAGAACCAGACTTACGCGATCCGGTTAATTGTGAGATTCACAGCCGAAACCGTCACCAGATGGCTACAGAATTACAAATTCGTTGAAAGTGTAATTTTTCTTAATGAAATGTGTGCATAAAATAAATCGAATTTAAATCGTGTTTTAAATTGTGCACAAAATATACTACATAGCTTTAGCTTAAATAGCTTAGATCAAGTAACATAATTTAGCCATTTATCCTAATTATGGCTCATAATATGCGCGAAATTATAAGTAAATCAAAAAATATTGAAATACCTAAATAGAACCACATTCTGTTTGTCACGACCTTAAGCTTCAACTCAAAGTTGATACTGAGGTTTTAATCAAAGGATGACAATCCTAAACATTAAAGATGTATTGCTATCTTTCAAAAATACATTTTTTTTTGACGTCGTCGCTTGCTGAATCTCTCCATATTTTTTTATTTGTTTTCGATAATTTATCATCTCCGTCTCAACGCTTCTTTTGCCGAGAAACGCCGCACACTTAAACACCCGCAAAACTATTACGTCGGACGACCATGCGCCTGGTAAGATTTTTGATAGTCCGAGAAAGAAAGCGATTGAGGCCAATCTCGGAATAACCGCGTCCTTCAGAGGCACTAATGTAATCGAGCGTGTACCTAAGCTATTTGACGCCAGGGTTCTTTGTTGGATTTTTTCGTAGTATCTCACTGAGCCTCTAATAGTCGAAAAATTAGGCAAATGTCGAAACCGGTTGTGCGCGACTCAAGCACGCCAGCCATATACTTTATAGTAGGTTATTTTGGTTTTGTTTCTTTGTTCTGTAGATTGGTTTACTTTTACTTGGGAAGAAACACTTCAAAAATCGAGTGGGATAATCCATTTCATGATAGTACTACTCTAAAATAGTACCCAGCATCCCTCTTGCTCGATAGAATTTTATTATAATTATTGCGCATTCGGTGATCAGTCAAAAATGCAGGGCCGTAAATCTGATTCCGCGAAATTTCCCGATCTCGGCAGTAACTTAACATCCACTGGCATTTCGAGCGAATGCAGTCACAATAGGGATTGCAATGATCTCGGTATTGAACCGTAGACATATTCCACTCACTGCTTCTCGCAAAAATTAGTTTTTAGAATAAGCTTAGTTTGATAAAATTTATCTATTGCAGATATTTATCAGGATTTTCAAGCAACGTTCATCTTAAGCGCTTAGTTTCTGTGCTTCAAACAAACTCATAAAAGCAGGTTTTAATTTTTCAAGTTTTAAGATTCGAAAGATTTTAGCCTTTCCGCGTTTCAAATCATTGATCACAAATTTATTAAACTTATCCCAAAAATATATTCAATGTAAATCATTAATGGTTTACAACTTTTTTAATTAATTAATTAATTAAACTGAATTCAGATTTTTTAATCCATAAATTAAAACCACAAATCATAAGATCGATTCGCAACTTAGCAAATAAATGTTTTTGATTAATCACTAACAGTATTGCCGCGAATAAAACTAAGTGTCTTGTATGTAAACTAGAAAAATGTTAATTACCTTATAATATTATCGTTGGGAACATGAATTCCTCTGTATCGCTGTTGAATATTATTGCGATTGCCGTCTACTCTGCCTTGACGGTGTCGTTTACCAGCATCCCGAAAGGCAAATTGTGCTCTGAAAAAAGCCCTCACGATGGCCCATCGGAAAACCGCTACTGGATCCACACCGACTAATTCCCTAACGAATGCCATCGAACTGTTCTTAAGTACCCCAACAATATCCTGCCTCATTAGATCCAGGTTTTTCTCTCGCATATCCGTTACCTGAATACATATTATTGCTAATAAGTCACGGTCACAAAAAATACTGTTTTATACCTGATATTTCACTTTCCCGGCGTAATGTTCGACTATAAATGCTGCTTCTTTTTTCTGTGGCTTCTTATAGAACGTGTTGTCCTTGTGCACAGTGTTAAATTTCTGCAGCAATGTTTCATTTGTAGCTCCGGGAAAGCTGAAAAGCGTAAAAACAATTCGATTCTCAAAATCAAACAACTGGATATCATCTATCGGGCACGTATACAAAAGTACTCTCTAGTATTTTGAACATGTTTACTTTAAATCATCATGAAAATGCTTACTGCTTTGAAAATAAATACTTTAAGCATGGCAGTTTTACAACTTCTCTCTCTATTTGAATAGACTTGTACATAATTTAGAGAAGGTTTAAACAAGTTTGCAGGTCGGACGGAGTTGAAAATTTACATTATTTGCAAAATGGTAATATGGCAAAATGTACATACTTGCATTGATCATCTAAAAGGCATAATAATCCATTGGGTTTTGCCTCTATTAACTGCAAACAACCTGTGTTATCCATAAAGTCGATATTGGTCCAACGGATTCCTTCTTTGCGATACTCTTCTTGTTCGTATTTAAATACGTGTTGATTAAAGTAGTATTGTAAATGTTCATTGGCGTAGTTAATACACAATTGTTCGAAACTGTTGTTCGGGCCAAAGTCTTCGAAACCAAAAATGTCCAGAACACCTATGGAGTTCCCTTGGTGCTCTCTGTAAATGATACATGAAAAAATCAGATATAGAATATCGATATGATATAAATAAGAAACTTATAAATACCACAATATATATACTTTCTAATCTTGAATTTACTTAAGCTTTACATTTACACATTGACTAAATATTATCGCAAATTCAAGTATGTGAATGGACATGTAATTTAATGCATACCTTAGAGTATCTTTTTTCGAGAATAGTGCATGGTTTACTTGCAAGACTATCCAGTCAAAGAGCGCTCCATATAAACACTTGGCCATGGCGTCTCTACTTGCTATCGCCTCCGGTAACCTACACAATGTAAAAATTAATTATCCGCCGCATGTGAAACAGCTACTAAGGTGACTCATTTCAAATTGATCTAAAAATTACATTACCTGTAATTGATTACTAAAGTTTCGCCTGAAGCTCTCGCTCTCTTTGCTATTAGAGCTTGCATTAAAGTCTCCTGTTTAACTCTAAGTAATTCAGAAATCAGGGCTACTACGTCCGGATTCTTAACTCCAACGGATTCGTCGTGATGGTACGCCGATTTTCGCGGATGAAATTCCACATTACCCAGAAGCAAAACGGCAGACAAGACCGAAAAAAGCCGACGCTGTTTTTCCGGCGTGAAACCAACCATTTCCATCGACTGTTTCAGTCTGAAATAAAAATACACCTTTTCAAATGGTACTTAAGTATACAAACAAATAATTTATTGATGTTTTATTAAGTACTATTAAAAGCCATATGGGAGAAAAATGACACTACGTGCTCACCTAGAAAATTCATAACTTTCGTCCACATTGTCAAGAGCAGCACATGACTTGTTCAAATAGTAATATTTGTCAGGGGTCATGAGGTGAAGCTGCAGCTTTTCTTGTTCGTTGGCTCCTTCTAACAGGTAATAAAATACATGATAATTTCGTTCATAGCGCCCTTGAGAACAAATTCGTGATTTTTCGAGAAGGTACTTTTGAACTACTGCTCCATGAACCATTCCATTTTCTTTGTAATTCACTTGAATAAATTTCCCAAAGCGACTGAAAAAGAAGTATTAAGATCTATATGCAATTCTCAAACATTTTTCCATTCAGTTAAAGCACAGTACATGTTGGACGTGTTTTAAATTACACAGATTAGCACGACAACAAAAATAGTTGCAGATAGAGTACCTATATACATTAATTAGTCACATCAAACAGATACTATTGAAAGCGTTAACTTTAATGTGTTAAGCTGATAACCACTTTCAATTAAGGATATTTATAACCTATTTAACAATATTTCAAGTTATTCGAATATTAACAAACAGAAAATGGATGCAGATAGAGTATAGTACATATACTGGTCAATTAAAATTCAATCGAAACTGTTGAGTTGGCTGAGCTTTTATTCCGTGGTAGAATAGAATTTATTTCTAACATTTTACAAGCACAAGTGGCTTGCATTTTCAGAGGTGATATTGGTTCCAAAACTTACAACAAACTGATCATCAGCTGAAAGTCCAAGAGCTTGAAAACTCAGCAGTTTCAATGAATGACAGCGAAAAACTTATTAGATGCATCGCTACATAATAAGAAAAACTACTTGATTTGATCTTGATTTTCAGATATTAATTTACATTATTTAATAGTGTGACAAAAACACTTGTGATTTTTATTAATTTCATATATTCACACCTAGGAATATACTTGCGTTTGTAAAAGCCAGGCTTATTTAACTGTTTATATTTAACGGTTCCAATATGCTTCAATTAATGTTTCATACGAGCATAAACTCAAATATAATTTGCCAGATCTATAAAAGGTAAAAAATGCAAGTCCTTTCGTACAGCCTACATAATCTTAACAAGTTATGGATTTATTACCAATAGATAAACCCTTGTAAAACAAATTGCGACATATACAATAAAATATTTTAATTACCTTGAATTGTTATTATGTGCAGTTTTTGCATTTCCAAATGCTTCCAGTACGGGTCCAGCACTAAGTATAGTTTGTTCAACACCGCTACCATGTGATCCTTTCTGACTGAGTGCAGTCAAATGATGTAATAAAAAATTTGTACTTTCGGTCTTTCCGGAACCGCTTTCCCCACTAATAACTATACATTGATTCTTCCTGTCCTTTAACATGCAATGATATGCAGTATCGGCAACGGCAAAGATATGGGGAGGCAAGTTCGGGCCTAGTCGTCGATTTTGATACAACTTAACGTATTTCGGATTATAAATGGGATAGAACTTAAAAGGGTTTAACGCAATTAAAATTGAGCCTACATAAGTATAAATGTGGCCAGCTACAAATCGTTCGCGAAGATTGGCTAGAAGGGTTTGTTCGTTGAGATCGGATAGCTGGCAAAGATCCGGATATTCTCTATCTTTCGGCTGATATAAAAACCTGAAAAAAGTGGAATTATAAGTAAAAATGGGCAATAAAAGTATTGCAACTACGAAACGTTGTTTCTCATTATGAAAATTATGATTTTAGTGAAGATGAGTTGAGTATTTATTTATATGATTGATTTCAGTTTATTTAGGCTGATCTTAATACTGGTTCAGAAATTAATACCGGCTGTAAAGATTAGATATTGCTAACAGTTTTACCATAATCGATAATCAGTTTGGACTAAATTGTTAATATGAACATCAAATACCCAATAATTACCTATGAAAATAGTCTTTAATTAGTTGGGGATCCATAACAAATCGCGCTCGCCACGTGTAGTCCACTACTTTTTCTCTAAGGTAGAATCTATAAGATGTATTATCTGGCCTATGTTTTGGCCAGAGCATCATTAATTGAACCGGGCTTTCCTGACTCGAAAGACTCCGTTCTTTACACTCCTGACCAAAATCATCCCCAATAACCTATAAAATAAAAAAACTCAGATAGAGAATGATTACTGCATAAATGTTTAACTAGCTTCAATAAGCCGCATACGAAATTTGACCATATTCAGCAATAAGGCTGGCACATACCTCAGCCAGTTCATAAGAGGCATTTTCGTTTAAAGAGAGTCTTTCGACAATACAAGAGACTATCTCTTCTGAAGTAGTCTGCTTGCTGGCTTCAACAGAGAGTGCCTCATAGAGGCTACTTAAAGCCCCCACATACACCTGAAAGTAGCAATTTTATATAAATTGATATAGGTACTTAAATAAGTCAATGATCGACTGATATTGAAAGCAAATTGGATAAACGTTGTAAAACCCTTACTTGTAAAATATATCTATTATTTTCCATTATGGCTTGCAGAGTAACCTTTTCACCAAATTAGTCTGATCAATGCCAATTTCACTAAACTAGGGTTTCGGTTCATTCTCCAAATTGGGAGTTGTTTATTTTCTAAGTGACAAATCGCCAGATGGTGTGGAGCAAAACTGAAACATAATTCATCCATAACACAACTATTACGTTACGATATCGTATTGTACATACTTATATGTCTAGTTTGCAAACTTATATATTTTCTAAATATACAAACTTTTTTGGCACGTGAAAAGCCTTCATACTAGAACTCATAATCTAGGTAAGACTATCAAATAAAACAGCAGCTAACAATTTCTAAATATAATTTGGATGGCCATTTATTGCAAAACTAGCAATTCTCATATACATGTGGGGTATGTGGAATTGCTAATTTATTTTATATGACAATGAAGTGAGTAAGTACTTTACTCCTGATGTCAGGGGAATAGTGACTCTTTGGTACAATTTTTCAGTTTTCCAAATATTGTCTTTTAGCAATCTGTCTAACTAAGATTGCTAAAAGAAAGACTAACTGTACAATATAAAATAATGAAGACTTTTTCTAACAGACTTTGCGTGTTAATGAATGTAGTCATTCATTCACAATCATTAAATTGTGATGCTTAAATTTAAACTTTTTGGAAGCTCAAAAAGAAATATTTTCATGCATTTGAAAGTTGTTGGCATGTTCTCCCAGAATTTACGAAAATTTTAAAACATAAATGAAATGCACGATTATAAAGGGATAAAAGATTGATTAGTTCAACACAGTACTGTGTGTATGTCTAATGACTTCATTTTTTCGGTATAAATTAAGGTAATTTTAACAATCAACACAATGGATTACGTTGTCTTATGTGTATGAATTACATTTATTCACTTAATTAAATTTCAGAAATTATCGAGAAGATTTTCGGTAAACGATAATTTATTATATCGAGTTCAATCATTGATTGAATCGTATTTGATATCAATATTGAGAATGCAATACTATTGCATTAACACCTTAGATTTAATTCGAAGTATTATTTCGATTATTAAATACGAAATATTAATAATATCTCGATTCTAAACAATTCAATTATTTCCATAACTAGTTGAGGCAAACAATTCCTGTATTACATAGATTATATCAGCTTTTCCACTATTTATCGTCTCAAACTAGGCAAGCTAAGTACTTAGTAACTTTTTGAAATTATGATTTTCGACTTTTTACCCAAAATTTGAACTAACTGGAAGCTCTGAAATGGCTAAACTAAAACTTAAAGTCATTATATTTGAAAATGAAGATTTGATTTAAAAAATTTCAATTGGCGATGCAATTACTTAGTAAGTAATCGACATACGTAACATTGCGAAGGTACGTTTCATTCAAAAGAGACTAAAATTCTTGTTCTGCGCTAACATATCAGTGTTCTGTCTCTAGGGCTTGTAATAAAGATCCATTTAAATATTATTCTTTCATCCAGCATCAAGCTGAAATTGACTAAACATGTACAAGCGGTTGAAGATCAAAGTTTTGAGATTTTATATTTCCGGTTTTTTACTCTTATTTGTGTAGTGTTTAGGGTTGCGATCATTAATTAGCGCAAAAGTCGTTATCTACATTTGTGCACGTTTGACTTATTTAAAAAAATATCAATTGTAGGGTTACAACAAAGTTATTAGCTAACTAGCTGTTGTTTTTGGAAGTGTGGCAGGGAAGTAATCGACAAAAGTAGTTTGTAACTCATGAATACCTAGTTGAGAGAAACATTTTACCTTGTAGTGCTCAAAACCAATAGTAATCAAGCTAGAAGTACTGCATTAGTTTGCAACAACCAAACTACTTGTGTGGTGAATAAAAGTGTCAAAATGCAAAACCTATCGTCTGAAGAATAGATACTGTATCAGAAATGTATTCAAGTGACGAGCAGTAGTATGATAATTTAACCATTCATATAATATTTAAATGAAAAAAAATATTTTATTAACACTAAATAATTATTTATGGTGTTTACCAAATTATTTTATTTATTTGAAAAATTTATACAATTTCCTTTTAGATTGAGCTAAACTATATCAGGCTTGTATGTTGTTTTGTCTAAAAACATATCACCATTTCAAAGCTGCAAGGTCTAATAGGGGTCTTGTGTGTGAGAATGGGTTTTATTAATAGATAAACATTTTTGAACTGAATAAACTGTTTTTGAACCAGACGAGGAATTATTTATAAATTAAATTTGGGGGATTCTAATTTAGACATGAAAGTTCCCCTAAGGAATATATATATATATATAAATACTCTTTATTTCCTATAGAAAAAGGCTATCGACCCAATCGGTCTTTCTGCCCTTGAGTAGTACATATATGTCTTAGCCTAGCTTATTCTAAAATTAAGTCCTATT
>NW_026017110.1:13518145-13536331 GCF_020466585.1 Dendroctonus ponderosae | reverse complement strand
AAATTTTACTATCGACAAAACAAACTTTTTTCGATTGGAATGTCCGGATTCCTACCGAGCACGTCCTATTCGCAGTAAAGCTATCGCAAGACTCCCCTGAGGAATATTTTTATCACAATTACAAATGGCAATAATGCACTGTTCACGAACTTGTTTTTATCTGTTTAAACAGCGCTAATGCTTATGTATGTTAACTTCAGATTAAACAAAACGACAATTATACTAAATTCACTAGATTCAACCAACGTTTAAATCAACCAATATTTGCCATAATTTCGCTTACAAAAAAGTACAATTGTTTATGTAGAATGCGACGAAATATACTTCTTTTCTTGACTGTGAGATGATTAATGTTTATGCTAAAAACTTTTATAGTATTTTTAGTACTTAATTCTCAAATGAAATTCATAATAACAAAGATCGTTGCAAACTGGCATTAAGCAGTGACAAAGAAAAATAGTTATTTTTAACTGAAAGTAAGTAACGGATTGCGTATTTGTGTGGAGTTGTCTGTGATTTTATTTAAAAATTGAATGTCAGTAGCTACACTTACCCGTTCACAACTAGGAACACTCCACTGAATTGTTACATTTGATTGTAAAAAAGTGAACACTAAATCCAGTACATAATTGCACAAAGCAGACAGGGGTTGATACACAGGGCATAAATGTCAAATTGGGGTCACATGTTGCTTCTTCAAATGAAAACCAGGAAAAAACTGAGAGAGAAAGAGAGCGCCGACCACAATTGATAAGTTACATTATGAGTAATAATTAAACGCGGTCAAATTAATTTGCACTAATTAAGCGAATCCTGCATCTAAATGCAAGTAACACACATTGGCAATAAACAAGAGAGTATCGACATCATCCACCGTTTCCGAACCCGCCCATACGACAACGAACTGTTCTTTACCAAATTAAAAACGTGTCTACGCGATTTCACATTGTAATTGAATGGCCCGACTGGTTTTCGGAACTAGAAATCGCTGGAATTCGCCATTTTTGTTTAAATATCACTACATAGGCAAACTAAGAAACATTTTTTATTTGTGTAAACTAAATTCGACGGCTGACATGAGGCGTGACGTTCCTGCGTCGTCCGTGGAGGGGATGGAAAAGTTTCAAATGTCATATTTTCAAGGCCAGAACGGGTAATGTGGATAAGGCGCTAAGTTTGAATTTTCTCAATTATTTAAAGCTCAACCGACATCAACCATTAGCAAACAGATATGGGCAATTTTTGTTTTCATCATAAATCCCGAAATTAATCAACATTTGGCAAAGGCAGTAGGTAACAAACAGTTCTTTAACAACAATGAAGCTAATTCAGTTAGGGCCGTTGAGAGGAGAGCTCCCAGTGACGTATTTCTTTGCAACAGTATTTAAAGCGCGTGACATCACCATACTATGGTTGGAGAAACAAAACATCACATTTTCGAAATTTATTTAACTTACTTTAGTAGTCATATATCTTAAAACCATAGGAAATTGCATATATTTTTTTGGATATTTACCTCAAATTAGAGACTTTTATTTCAGTTTTTTCTATTGCTGTGATGCTTATTGTGAATATTGCTTATACCTCTCACCCCGCCGAAGCTGCACAGTAAAAAATGAATAGTTTATAACCAATGATTTTTCATATTTATGTATAATAGTAAACCATAGAAAATAACTATTTATAACATTTTGGAACAGGTTACCAAATTTCTAGCAAATTAAGTAGCAAATATATGTGGGTGAATTCCCGTTTTGGTAAGGACATCGGCTTAAAATTCATAAAAGAAAATTTTCTATGCTGAAAATATGCAGTTTAGCAATCTGACCAAAGCTAACAAAAACTGAAACCAAAATGTTGATCTGTTAGATAATCTGGAATTCTGGGCTACATATTGCGCTCTTTGTTATTTTATCAAAAAGTAGTATATTTCAATGAGTGAATAGTAGCAGAAAGACATCTTTTCCCTAGAAACCCACTTAACATTTTTTTAGTAGAGGGATCATCTACAAGGTAGCCACATTTTAAAATTTGAATACCATGGAGGTTGATTCCCAGAAAATTAACTAAAATGTTTCGTATTGTATCTTCTGCAATAATCCCTGGAATTTTATGAAGTCAGCAAGCAAAAACCACCAATTATGCTTACATTCCTTCTAATTCATTATATTAAAAGGGCTATTTTAGCAATAAATCAATATATACATATTTCCTACAATACTCGTATTTTACACATTTTGATACTGGAAAAATAGGTAATTTAGAACGCGATTTTCACATTTTAGATCGTCCTAAAAAAGCTGTTAACTTTTTTTGAAAAATAGCGCAAATTTGAAATTTGAACAGTGTGCCGAAGTCACTGCGGTAAGTGATCTAAAATATTTTCAAAATGGCCACTCTTCCGGTTATACCGGAAGTAGCTATAGTTGATAGCTGCTTATTTTAAATGGATCACCCTATATATTATTACATTTTTAAATTCTACTTCAAATTCTAAATAACAGCCTGTATAGTTTGCGACTTTACAACTTTTTTGATAAAAAGTTTTGTAAAGTTTCAAACCTTTATATGTATATGTTATCTGAATAAGTTCATATGTTTGCATCTCACACCTCATATTTTTTAAATCGGTTTTTGTTGTTACTGATTAATGCAAATCGCAACAGCATGAATGGCGAAATTAAGAAAGCGATCATGAGGGTCATACCAGAGACAAGGGATTATTTCTTTTCTTCTCTTGCGCTGGTCTCATTTCGAGTTGTTCAGTTCATTTATGTACTAGAAGGCTTATGAATATTATTTGAGGGCAATAAAATGAGCCGATCGGCATGCCTGCATGAATGGCGACTTTAAGAAAGCGATCATGAGGGTCATACTGCCCTCCTGGGAGTAATTTAATAGGACGGTTAAACTCAATATATGCACTCTGTGACAAATTATCCAAAAGGTTTTTTATGTTACTGGAATTAAAATTGTGATATTTTTACTGCAAATTTATTAGCTAAATTGAACTTTTTTATGTAAAAAATATACGCATTTATTAAAACAATAACTGGTGCAAATAAAATGGCTTAAATTTTATACATACATAATACATATGTGCAAATCCAAGCCGATGTTAAAAAAATTAGTGATTTAGTTGGTTGAGTATCTCTTTGCTTTGCCGCAAAAATCCGCTTTCTCATTTCTGATTAAAATATGTTGTTCCAATTCAAAATTTTTCAAAACCCATTTTGTGCATATCTCGAAACAATTGCGGACTTCTCTGCACATCGTTTCTCGTTACGAAATAACCATTATTACGTGACGGTGTCTGTAAGTTCCTTTAATATAAACATAAGTAGGAATACTTTCAAATACAGAGTTTTTAAAAACTAAATTTATTGTAAATTATTGACATTTTTCCTCATTCATACCGCAGGCTTTGCAATAGATTTCCTCTAACTCTATCTGCTTCAGTCTCCTGTCTAAAACATATCCAAACAGTTACTTTCAAAAATAAATCTATACCTATAGCTACAAACAATACCTTAAGTAGTTAGTAGGAAATCACAGATTTTAAACAATCTAACATTATACTTATATTAATCTATTTACATCTTGTTAAGTTAATTTTAGTCAGTTTCTGCCTTTTGATAAAGATGCCTTTATCAGAAGGCACTGCTCTTCCAACCTAAACATATTTTACTATTTCAATAATTCTTGCTCACATTTTGAATTCGCAGCCATAACATGTGTCTACCTTCTGTAAACAATCAGTGCGGTTTATTAGAACGTATTATTTATCCCCAAAAATGTCATAGGCTAGTATATCCCGTCTCATTGCTTTTACCTCCTCACTAGACAAATTAGCAGCATCAGCTCTGGCATTAATTTTATCCAATTTCCGTGATTTATTTACATTAGTCCTTCTTTTTTTTACTTTACTTTTACTGTTTTGGTCGAAATGATAGACAACTAATGGCAGAGGCAACATATTTCTATACGCAGTTTTGTCAAATACATCCGGTACTGCGTTTTCCGACAATAATTCACTTTTATCAGGAATATTTGCCTTATTTGCCACTACGTTGACTGAAACATTTGGTGCATTTTTTTGTTCTGGCAGCAACATGTTTTCGATTATTTTCACTTCATCTTTAAGTGGATTCTCTTGAGTTATATTATTTTCTTTTATTTTTGCAGTTAGAACACTATTCATTAACTTCAGATCCTCAATCTTAGGTTCACCCTCAGTTTTATTGGTATCTTTATCGGGAGCACTTTTCAAGCTGTCAACATTTGCATCAACTTTTTGAAGAACATCGTTTTGCACTTTTGCCACAATTTGGTCATTTTTCTTTATATCACCACTCAGTTTTTCTATGGCCTTCAATGCAATACTTTCAATCTCTTTAACAGCTTTGATTTCAGCTTTTAGTTTTTCGTCATTTTCCTTTTGTTCCTGTTGTTTTTCGATTACTTCGATCAGTTTTTTCTGTTGTTTTACAATTTCCTGCTGTACTTCATTTTGTTTTTGGATTTTATCAATCAATATCTTGTGCTCTTTCAGATGAGAGTCGTTAATTTCGTCTTGGCCTTGAAGAAGTGCCTCTTTGCCTTCCTTCTTTATAGCTTCCACGTCTACATTGTCAACATTTCTCGAAGCATCTGGTGAAATTTTTCCAGTATCAATTTTATTTGATTCCACAAAACCGTTATCTTTTTGCAACGTTTTTATGTTATCGGATTTTTTAACTTGATTTTCAACAATTTGCTTATCTTTATTGACATGCTCTTTTATACTTAAATTATTTTTCTCCAGCTCGACTTCTAAATCATGTTGAGAGTCTTGAGGTTCTACAGGTTGAGGTGGTTCATGTCTAATTTCTGGGCTATCGGTAAGTTTTATTACCTCTGGTTTGCTCTCATTTACTTTCAGCTTTACGTCGCCTGTTTTAATGCGTTCTTTGATGGGAGGTGGGGTATATTCGATGTTTAGGATTTCCTTCTCTACGTTTGTTACTACAGGGTATGATTGGACTTGATTCAACTCTTTTAAGTTCTCGTAAGTTCCCAATATCATCAAAATAATCCCAATAAATAGAATACATTTTGCCAAAAGTTTTTCATTGTTATCTTTGTCAGACACATTTATGAAACACATTACTGGAAATAAAACACAAATCATTATGCCTATGGAAGAGCCTACTAATCCTAATACAAATTCAATGTTGGGAATCAGAATTCCAATTAACAAAGACACAAATACTATTATTAATGTAAGCCCTTTAAATCTAGCTTCTGGAATATACTCAGCAGTGCCTTCATGGAACGGAATAATGTGTCTATAAATTAATGAATGAAAACTTGCACGACACGGAAATATAACTAGTGGGAAGCTAAAAGCAATTGACAATATGAAACCTAGTTTTATAACATTTGTTAATGAAGAAGAGGAGAAGCTTAGCAAAATGTTTCCGCTAAAGTTTTTATGGGAAAAAGCAATATAACCAAAGACCCCTACAAAGAAATAGACTATAGTGCAAATATTTACAGCATTTTTAATGACGTGATTCATTTTCTCTAAACTGGGGTTGTTTACTATCCGGTAGATTTCGAAGAGTTGCGTCTGGCAAGACAAAGCCATAGAAAATATTGGTAGGCATTGCAGAACGCCAGTTGGCTTCCAAAGTTCCACTTTATTGATCCAGTCCCCACGGAAAATATGGGGCACCGCGTCGATAACTATCTTTAGCACTAAACACACATAAAATCCGATCGTCGCTTTAGATACTCCCGAAAAACTATCAATGTTTTTCAGCAAACCGAGGGGCAAAACGCAAAACACAGCTAGTGTTAACATAATTGATATTCGCATTGTGCTAGTTGAATCTTGATCAATAATTTCAGACACGATGGCTGGTCCCAAGTCACCCATAACGACGAAAAAAGCTATGCAAGTTCCAATCAAAAATCCAATCATTCCAACTTCAATGATGAACTTTCCTAGCCTCCCAAATATGTAATAAGCCAAATATTCGAATGTCTTTCTTCGTGCGATAATAGCTGACTTTATCAGGAAATGGCATGAGAGTCTTGAGATCAAATTGCTGAGCAGTAATATGAAAATTGCTAATATAATTCCACATTGTTTGAAACAGTATGGCATAGCTAAAATGCTCACTCCAATAATACTGTTCGCTAGAGTGAGTATATGTCCAGTGTATGCTTCCATGGTGAGCTGGTGGTGAACTGACTCTCCCAAACTTAATAGCCTCATTCAGTTTTATTTTCAAAAGCGTACTGTAAGAACATTTCACATAAAGTTATTACTTTGTCAAAACATTTAAATTGGGGTTATGATTAGAACGCATCGTGTTATTCATATCTAAATACACCCGAAGATAGGAAATTTACAGGTTCAGAGGTGTTCTGTGGTTCATACATTGTAGATTGCCTGGTAATTTTGGACCAATGGGAGAGCGCGCGGGAATACGTCACAAGTTTGCCAATTTAAATTATTGAAACTTTTAACGTTGAATCAGTTGACATTTCTAGTTTGGTGCTTGTGGTTTTGGGTTTGTTCTCAAAGGTTGCAATTAGTTGGACTTTTCTTTTTAATTTAATTGCTTAATAAGTATTTAGAATACATTGCAATTTACATTCTCTCATATCCAACCGCACGCTCATAGTAACAAAACTTTCAGTTAAGGATATGCACTTGAGACGAGATACAAGCGAATAAATGTGTAAATAGTAAAATGTAAGAACATATTCATTTGTAAACAAACTTCATAAAATCCCGGGTGTTGGTTAATGATATGCGAATTGAAGGGTGTGTTTCTACACTTTGGAACAGTTGGTTAGTGCGTTATCGAAAGGACTGTAGGGCATTTGAAAATGGAAAACATGTGCGAAATCCAAAAAGTTTCACAAAATTAGCCAACGGGCTGTAACAAAATACAAATTCAAAAAGCCAACTGGCTTGATGAGAAAGAAATTTAGCAAAACTTAAAATGCTAAATAATAAATAAAAGTTCGCAAATTCTTCGTCACACAGGCATGCCAGCTGATTTGGCCGGAATCAGCAAAGAAAAATTTAAAATTTTAATTCAAATCTGAAAATAAAAAAATCGAAATTAAACAAAATGCGATCAATTAACGGCCTAAGGAAGTTGTGGGTTTAGGAATTGCCGAATTTCTGGCCCGCTTAAGGGGAGAAACTTAGATCTTTAAGCGGCAAAGGATGGATGAAAAACGGGGGTAAAATAGTCCACAATTCCCAAATGAGCGCGAAATACCCATTTGGTTAGTTAAATGGGACTTACCCTTAAATTCGGGAACCACTTGGCACTTGCTAAACATAGTTTTTCTATAGCCAACCGTTCTGGATATGCAACGAAAATATATACATACGAAACGGCGAAAATGTAATTCACTTTTGTCCATAATTAAAAGTTGGAGTCAGCCGGGTTTTGTTCACTGAAAGTAAACCGAAGCGCGGTCCATAAACACAACCTGGATCATACAGAAGGTAACCTGGGGAAAAAACGGGACTGACTCTGTCCTGACTTAATCTGGGCAGTCTTATTTATACCAAGAAAATGGGAATTCCTCTGCCCGGTACGCGCCATTCCGCTGTGCAGGCTTTTTTTTATTAGCAGAGATTTTCTAGATTCTCCTGTAACTAGGGTTTCCCTGCACGACAATTTCTACCATGATATCAATAGGTGTCCATTTGTGTGGAACAGTCACAGCACATCCCTCGGGGGGATATTCTGCGACTGTGATTGCCTATGGGCGGGACTCAAACGACACAATCACCCCAAAATTACACGTTAATATGCTAAAGGCCAATTCACACACACACTAGGCGCCCAGCTCACAGCACGGTCAACAATTTGAGTTGTAGGTACTACCTGCGTACTTAATACTCAGTTTTATGTAATCAACTTGTAGTGGCTTTTTGAAAGTCGTAGCTTTATTCCAGAACTTCTTGCAGGGTTGATTTCGTGGCTTGAAGTTGAAAAAGCAACAAGGTTATTGAACAGTTTTACAGACAACTTCATACTCCTTAATAATCCAATCACCCTCTAGGTGCACTCCACTTTTTTATATTTTTTTTCATTCAGTTCACTCAGTAGTAATAAATATAGAAAAATATTTATATAAAAACTAAGGTTTTCTTATCCGTAACCTAAACAGATTTTTATGGATTTTTAACAGGCATTAATTCAAAAAGAGAAAGTGAAATGAAGAATCGGTGATTAGAGTTCAATGAGTCAAGTCAATGAAAGTCGTTTTCCTGACTGCCATTCGCAAAATATTGTCCTCTATAAATGTGTTTAAACAACTCCGTTAGAACATTTTCTTACGAGCTTTGAAGCTATTAGGAAGTAAGCCGAAGACCTTACTTCACATATTTTATAAATGTGAATGCGAATTAAATGTTGGATTATACAACTATAATCTGTACGCTATAACTTTGGTCGCACGTCATCCATCGTCACGCGAGCGTTGATGCCATACCCACCATAAATTGAAAAAATATATATACACATAAATAATCGAAGGAGTATTAAATTATCTCAATGCTGGCTTTTGCTGATGGAATAATGGTTTATTTGAATACCGCAAATATACCGTCAACGCAAGTCATTCGATAAATCTACGATCGATTCGGCAGCATTGTAATTTTCACCAACCTAATTTTAAAGATGAACACACATAATCAACATCGCTTTCAATTTGGTAGCATTTTAGTTTTTTGGCATTTTATGATTACTTGAGGTTCTCCAATGCCCAAAACACAACACAAAAGCTTCGACTTATCACACAAATTTCACGCATAATTGTTTTTATGTTGATAGTCAAATTTCGTCACGGATGACGTGTGACCAAAGTTATAGCGTACAGACTATATATCTTATCCCTCGGACAACTAATGGATTGTCCTAGGTATATCCGTAATAAGTTAACCTATTACTGATGATTTTTTAACATGCCTTTTTAAAAATATTTGTATCAGAAAAAAACATGGGATAAAAAACAATCAAGAAAAACCCATGGGATGTTAGAAATCTGTTATTTCGTCTGTCGAGATATGTATGATTGTATTCAACGGCTTCTGATAGTTACATATACATATAGTTTATCGTCCAATCGAGTCAAATTATTAAAAACTTTTCTAGTGGTGCGCTTTTGTAGGAAATCGGGTTTCGAACAATTTTCGCTTTAATTAAGCGATTTAAGTATAATTTTCTCATAAGGAAACAGACATCTTAATTAACTTTGTGAACATCTCTCACCACACCGAAGTTCCACGAACAAAATTTAGTACCGTTAGCTTTGAGGATGCTCACAAGGGTATCAATTGTGCATTGATTGACGAGTAAGTTGTTTTTCTATATCCTTATCTTATTAATATTACCCATTAGAACTGAACGTTTTATTTACTGTGATTTAGAGGCTCTAATGATAACTTAATAATTTGTAGGCTTGAAAAAGACAAAAAAAATTACACACTTCAATACAAAAAGACCGATTTTTTGAATACCCAAAGGGTGGTAGCCATTAATAAGTAAGCACATATTTTAAGTGTTACTAGAGAAATACTTTTAACTAGTTAGTTTTGGTTTTTTTCTAGTAGAAGTAACTTTTTTGCTCCTTAGAAGAGCGATTTATATGGACCCCATCGATTCAATTCGATAAACAATATTTTTTAATAAATTGGAATCAAAAGTTGCCGTAATAAAACCGTTCAAATATCTGCTTCCAAAGTTGTATTCTGGTGTACTGAATGTAATACTAATAAATATCGCTACAGTTTATACTGCTAGACCAATTTATCCTGATTTTTGTTTACAAAATGAAAACTTGGTTGGACTATTAACAAATTATCATTTAGTGAGCCTTGGATCCTCATTTTTAATATGGAGTCATGGTTCGTAACATTCAATAGTTGTTGATATTATAACACGAAAATGAATCAAATTTCAATAATATTCGAAAAGAAAATTGGAAATATGTAATAGGGTACTCGCTCAATGAGTGCATATCAATATAACAATTGTTTAAAGGTTTCATACAAAAAATCAAGTTAGCATAAGATTCCAATATTTTCGAACATGAAACTCAAAGTTAAGGTAAACACTGTTCAAAATAATTCGTTATTGAAAATCTGAACTGTCGAAATTATACAAGTTTAAATTGAGGATAGAAATACATTTTCAGTTAGGGTAATAACAAGTCATCTAAAGCGTACCTAGAAAAGTTCCAAAGATTGGTGAACAACAAAACATTTCAGGTTTTGATATTGCCTAAAATATCAAACAGTCAAAACAAATGAATGCGACAAAATAATAAGGCAATATCTTAACACAAGCTATGAAATAATAAACAAATTAGTCAAACAATGGAAACTGAATCGCCACATACAGATTTATTTCGACTTTCGACTGTCACAAGAACACTGCTGAGAGCGCGAAACAAATTAATCCGGCATGGAAAATGCATCAACCAGCGGTTACACAAAAGTTCATTATATTCACAGATGTTAGTTTGTCTGGTCCCATTACATCGTTTTTTCCAACTAACACTTAGTATATCACTTCGTAGACTGTCGCTTTTTTGTCTCCGGAACCTGTTACGATATACTTATCGTCCGTCGAAATATCACAACTTAATACACTCGAAGTTTCCTTAGCCTGAAAAATATAGTAAAAATTAAAAAGTAAATTCTGTGTTCATCAATATAAGAATTTTTGTACCATAAATATAATAATTGTATTATCACATACGTGACTATTTGATTAGCATAATTGTTCAGTTAGCGAATGAAGTTCTAGCCATACACAAAACTTTCTTATTATTACTTAAAAAATAAAAATCATGATGGTCTAAAGTTAAAAATGTACGTAAAAATATGAATCTAGCTTAAGAGTAAAGTGTATTTTTGACAATATAAAAGTTTGGCATAAGGAACAGTTGATCAATCTTGAAAAGTACATGAATTAAACATGCAATTACAGCCATCTACTATGAAAAATCTGCATTCATAAATTTTCAAAAATTATTTGTTTTCGCTATTGTAAAAGAGAACTGACTAAGCAAAATTTATATTTTATAAAAAACTTCGTATACATTGTAGATTTAAATAAAGCTTTTCTTGTTCGACAATAATAAAAACCTTTATAGTGTTTTAAAAAAGGTAGTTTCGTATAAAAAAAAATTGGGTGCAACGTTCTTTTCGATACAAAAAGCGAGGAAATGGTTAAGTGCCATTCTCATAAAAAGATACCTGCGACTTGCTTCTTCGCTTTTCGAACATAAGTGCAAGAAACTATATTATTTTTAACTCCCTAAAGTTATAGTGTTTTGCTTTGATGTAAACATCTATGTATATTAAGGTTTGGTTTCCCAAATAGGGAAAGGAGTAAACTTGAAGCACTTATTTATAAGTGAATATTGTTATTTCCGTTTATCTGTATGTTTTGTTGCGTAAAATTGTAATTTTATGTGCAATATAATAAGTACATACTTATTACGTTTTATTTCAAAACGAGCCACTTTAAAAGCTATTAATTGCAGAAATTTGCTGTTTCGAAAAAAACATCTTATCTTAGATACATATAAGGGGGACATTCAAATGATCATTTCTAATGTAACAAGTAATAAACAATTACAACTAGAACTCTACGTAAATTTTTCAATTTTGATACATGAATATCAATAATTATAAACTCGCTTTAGCTTTACCTGAAATATACTCGCTCCGTATGGCGTTCTCCATGCATTTAAGAGATTATCTTTGCCAGTTGACACAAACCATTTGCCGCACGAAGCAAAGCGTAGACTCAAAACGCAGCTTTCATGCAAATGCAATTGATATTTGTCAGCTTTGGTGGCATGCAACACCTGAAAATAGAAAATCCCATTATAATTTGTTTTTTAACTACACATTATTGCGATGTAAAATTTAATCCGACATATGTTTATGTGACTGCTATCATATACATTTCTCCTAAATCAAGGATAGACTGATGTGTATTCTATACATAAAAAACAAACATTACCTCAACATTGGAGTTTTCCATTCCAACAGCAAGCCATTCACCTGTCGGACAATAGCCCAGAGAAAAAATTTGAGAACTGAAATCATGTTGCTGCAGTTGCTTCCCCTCGCGCAAATCCCAGCTACGGACGGTGTTGTCTAAACCTCCCGTCCACAATTTAGTGCCATCGGAACTAATGTCGATGCAAGAGGCACCATCCGTATGTCCCTGGAACAACAATGTCAAATTGTAAACTGTATCAAAGTTACAATATATATGAGGCCAAGAGTCAGCCCTGGCGTAAACCGACGGTAGTCCCAACCAGTAAATGGCCTAGGCCACGCCCCCTACCCTCATTTGTGAAAGGACCGGCCAGCAAGAAAGACAAGAAGGGAGCAGGAATTCGACTGGTCACGTAGCATTGGATTTGTGCGTTTCCAGCTTGCTAGAAAAGACTAGGCAATATTTTGCAGGAAGTGTTGGTATGTAGTCACGTATTGTCTGGGGCAAAATCTTCATAAAATGAGACGTCCCTAATAGAGGAGACTGTGGGTCGGGCGATCGCTTGCTCTAACTTGTGTTGTTAACAGGAACAGCAGTTTGGGTTCTTTGAACTGATATAGTGATAGAGACAAATAGAAAAACTGCAAAGGACACAGATACCTTAAACTGACAGCTGGAATGCGAACAACCAGAAACACCACTGTACTCAGACAGTTGTAAAGAGTGGTAGAACCATGTGTCCAATCTCCAATTAAAGTAAAAAAGTGTGACATGAAAAACTTATTTCGTTTTAAACGTATGCAGAGTACTGCAGGTAATGCCCTTGAGTTTATAGGTATGATGAAAGAAAAGCAGATTTAAAATTTTACACAAAAAAACCGTTTCAAATAAATAAAGGGGATGTAGTTCATTCAAAAAATAAATTACCTGGAACTGCCTAACTAATGTTTGGTTATGTAAGTCCCATACGGCAATGTTGCCGTCGGAGCAGCAACTAAAGCATACTTTGGAGTCCGGGCTGATGGCGAGAGCATAACAAGCTGGAGCCGATGATGTCAATTCCGCCTTTATTCTGGGTGTCGGGCTTGCTAGATCCCATATGGATAAATTTGAAGCCTCTCCACCGACGATTAACGTTCGGCCATCTGGTAACAGCTTTACAGACCTAATGTAGTTATCCCTCTGCTGAGAAAATAAAGAGATGCCATTAAATGTTGATCTGTTAGAATTAACCAGCACAAACAGTTTCTGATCACATCAACACGGCCTGACAGAAATTGCTAAACGAATATTCAAACCGCCTGGCGAATTATTTATGGCAATACGTATAGCATAAGCAGCGGCGGTAAAAAATCGACAACTTTTAGGTGTAGATGTTTAAATCGTGTGTATGCCAAAAAATTTAAATCACAAAGACAAAAGGTATCAGCAGCATTTTCATGGTGGCTTTTCGGTAAAAAATAAATTTATTTACATAATTGTATGTTAATCTTCAATCCAGAGAACATCGACAACTTAACTAAATTTAATACATTTACCAATCTAAACATATTGAAAGCTTCTTTGCTATAACTCGAATAGAAAATTCTCCAATAAAAAATATTCCAAAATCTCTTCTAAAGAGACATCAGACGCAAAGACCCTTATCAAACCGATTCAATTGCAAATAAATAAAGGCGAACAGTGTAGTTAAATATATAGAAGGTACGATCTAACCGAATGATTAGATCCAACAAGAATACTATTATTATGTTCAGTGACTTGACTGAGTGATAGTCCGCAAATTTATGTGAAAATCCACGAGTCTCTGTCTGCGTTGAATAAGAGAACAAACAGTTCGTCGCCTTTGCAGTAAAATAGTGATGAAAATGATAGTAAAAAAAGATTTGTCTCGCCAGACAAATCAAACTTTAACATTGTAAATAGTGACAGGAATTACTTTGCAAACCAAAAAAAATCGTAACACAATCCTAATAAATTTAATTAACAAATCTGTTGTCGACGCGTTATTCATGTTCTTTGGATATCTCATAAACAAAACGAAATTAAGCAACGTTAAATTCTAAAGCTCCTTGGTCACAATCCGAAGAACTGAACAGATTTGAATTTGGCATCTCTGCGTAATCTGCCGACTTGGATCCCATAGGGTGAACTACCCCACTGTGTACAAATTTTGGTACTAAAATAATTTAAATCCCTAAACCGTAGAAGAGTTTCTATTTTAATTCGAGTTTCGAGTTTTTTCTCAAAAATAAACAAAAAAGCTTCTTGTTGATGAAAATTATCTTATCGACCGGATAGAAATACCAACACTAGTTCCTTTTGTCTACAGTATTGCCATCTAGATAAATTGCTGGCTGTCTATGAAATTATTAGAGGGTATAATAGGGCATACAATTTTAAACAGACTTTGTGATGTGACAGACACTTAAACTATTTGTCATATTTTGGAAATCTTGAATACGATATGAGCCGTTTTCTTTGAAAGTGGTGAAAGTCCATTTTGACAAAAAAATTGTTAATAATTAAAATTCATACAATTTACTATAAGCTTTTCCCAACAAATCTGTTAAAATTTTAATTGTTTTTGTCATTAAAAAATTTTGTAGTTTGTTTGGCGGATTATCTGATAATTATAAAACAAATGATAAAACACTTAAAAATTAACTTATTAGCTTGCCTGCTTAAAACTATCGAATAATTCTATAAATTTTATTCGATAGTCTCCATCACTGAATAAAATTTCGCTATCGAATAATTCGTATAAATTCCAACTATCGAATAATTAGATAGTACACATCACTAATATTTACATTCTGAACATGAACGAATTGTTGGGATAGAAAAATCCCCTAGTTTCACATCAACATCTCCAGCGACCGTAATGGATAGTTCTAGTGTAAGATCGGTTGGTAAAGGCATTTTCTCGAAAAGGAATAAAACAGACTCTCAATTTTGAAATAAAATTAAATCTGAGTTTCAAAAGTATGTTCAGTGTCTAGCTTAACGATCTATTTATAAAGCCACTGCGTTAACTCAAATATACCGAAAATGGCCATTCCATATACAAAAAAGATTTGGACCTAATTTGTTTAAACAACTTTTTTGCGTGTAGACATGATACGCTGCGAATGAAATTTGGGATAATCGGCCCGCTTTGCAGGATCTTTTATATGCAAGTCTATTGTCGAAGTCTGATCTTAAGATACTTATCAATTTTCTCCCATGAGATTAGAATTTACTCTTATTTCTAATTTCTACACCGTTTTCATTTTATAATTTGGTTATAGTAGAATTCCTCACAAATAATTAGAAGGTAGTTAAATAAATTTGCTGGTAAAGTTAATTACTTCTAATAAAAAATTACCGTGTAATAGAATCATAGGTTACCAAACATTTTCAATATACAACGGAAATGCGGATAAATATGAAACTTTTCGAAAAAGTGAACTAACTATAAGAAAAACAGTTTACTTACCAAACAATCTAATTGACTGATAGGAGTTTTGACGCCTGGTTGACTAATATCCCAAACCTTTACACATCCTTTTCCTCCTGTATATACGTATTTTGTTGGATTGGAAATTGTAACGGCACAGACTACTTCGCCATGGTGCAAAGTATTTATTTGTCGTGCGTGCCGTGGAATTCCTGGAGCCACTAAAGCATCCGCGGGAAATGGTACTGGCTGCAATTGACCTTCTCCATTCATGTGAAACGAATACGCCCTGAAAAGATAACATACTAATATATATATATATAGATGACAATAACTGGATATGGGTTTCTTTCACTTTCTGTAGCTTATAATTTACTCATAGAAAGCGGACCTATTGAAATCCTTCATTTGAGCATATGGTCTCTAACAAATATAAATATCAGCATTTTAAATCCTTAAATAGGAGACTAATTAACTGAAATGCTGCAGTGTGTTCACGACATTTTAAAACGACTTGGATCATTATTAATTCAGGTGTTCGATTAAGGTCACTTCAGAGACTGAATTTGGTTCTTCAGGTTAATAAAGTTTGCCACGGCAACGGCAGTTTTTTTTACTTTGAAAGCAAATTTCATGTAGAATACGCATTCATAAATTGATCAGTTGAAAGTGGTGCTAAGAAAGCGTGGTTTTAAGATTGTTCCTTTTGATTGCGCCTAGTTTGCAATGAGCAGCTAGACTATGGAATACATTTTAAGTAGGATCATTTTTTAGATTGAAAACCACATTCGAAATTTTCACCTAGCTAAGTAATTAATGTGATTTCTTAGAGCCTTGTAAGTAAAACTCATTTTATGTTCTATTAGAAGTGGTACAAAAGCCAGAACTCACCAAGAGGTATAATGGGAAAACTTAAAAGAAAATTAGCTTTAAAATATTATCATAAAACTCCACCACATAATTAACCAAAACGTACAGAATATATGATATCTCGATAAATTTGGGCAGATAATACATTTTTCTACAGTCGGTTTGCACGACGTATTCTGAATATCAACACCTTACATTTCGTCTAACATTCGTCTTTATAAAGCTAATGTGCATCATCAGAGTCGTCAAAGGTTTCTGCAAAAGTATAGATGATGAGAGGTGTTAATCCCAGGCACCCCTGGACTGGTATCGAGCCTATTAAATATTATCAGCTCAGTTTGGCTTGAAGTAACACTCCCGAACCATGTACTTTAGTCCGCCCATGTATTTTACATCGGCGGGAACTAGTTTCTGCGCACATAAAGTTCCGTGTCGATCTAAAATATATGCCAGAAAAAATTACATGATTCAGAAGCGTGATCCTCTAGTCCTTCTTGCAACTATTATTTTGATATGGAGTTTCTTAAAAAAATCGTCATCAACAAAAAAACCTGCTCCAAACTATTAGTGGTTTTTCATGTCAGGTTTTGCTGTTTGTTTCTATCAAACACACCAGCTTTTTAAGGTATGACTTCGGTGTTGCAGCGAAACCGCAGTTGCAGCGTGGTTTGGGTGATGTGTTTATAGCCGCATCAGACCAGTTCAAGAGATCAATTCCCGAGGTACATTTGAAGAAAAACTGTTGGAAAGATGGACAATGTCGAACGTTTAACACCTATTTTGTTAGAAGAAGAGGACAAGAAGATCGATTTCTTTAAAGAATCCTAATACAATTTACCTACCATTTTTGCGCATTGATGGGGCTATTTTTATATTGATGGGTAGTTTCGGACTTATTTAAATTGTCATCCTCATTCGCTAAAGGCCATTTTTCCAAAATCGTAATTGCGACTGCGATTTGACATGCTGGTCTACTAGTTAAATCGCATTAGCCGCGACTCTAGTGGCCGAGTCTCTAGTCGAACGCAGGATTGAAACCGTTAACGTGCAAAGTACATTAAAAGGAGTAATTTTCGATCAGCCGCGAGTCGCAAACGCATCACCGAAACCGTATCTTTTCGGTGCGGTTTCGGTGGTGTGATCGGCGGCTGCAACTCGGTGCTGCGTTTAACCGCAATCACAGTCGCAGTCTCAGGTGTGATTTAGGGTAGCTTCCATAGCCGCAACAGATCAGGTCAACAGATTAGTTCGTGAGGTACCATTGAGCAATCGTGTTCAAAAAATAGATGACGTCGAACTTTTACAGAAGACGGCTATTTCAATCTTCTTAAAAATAACTGTTTAAAACTAGATGAGAATAAGTTTAGACAATTATTTTGGATAAATCCTGATCAGCTTGATTTGTCTGAACAATGCTATGAATTTCAGATCGGATACCGACAATCTTAGCTTAGTATATCATACCTTAATTAAATGAAATAAAGATAGAATATTAACTAACACCCAGTATATTGAAGAATTTTGCAAACCAAAAATAATATTCTCAGAATGCAAAGAAAAATAGCTGAAAGTAAAAGAAATCAATATAAACAGTATTTCGCTTTGTGNNCAAAATGGACAAAATTAATACTCCAAATGTATGCCAAGGCTTAAAGTAGCAACAACGCTACACATGTAAGTAAAAATATTTAAGTATCTGAACAAAGAATTTTAGTATCTTCCCAAATTTGATTGTCCTGACTAATCACCTGTTAGGCCTAATTAATTTTAGAATGTTTTAAAGTGTTGCAATTGTGATGTATTTTAGTGTGTGATATGATGAGGCTGTTGACGAACTGT
>NW_026017110.1:13513848-13518095 GCF_020466585.1 Dendroctonus ponderosae | reverse complement strand
TAATTTTGATTTGGAATTGGGATTAATTCCACTCACACAAAGACGTAAAGAATTTTCCAAATTATCGTCAGTAAGTATTGTACGATGTGTTGATTTATTAACTTTCATCAATGAAAAGAACTGTTAGCATTTACAAGTACTGCCAAACGCACAAATCAATCTTTTGGGTTTTTCAAAAATGTCTCGCGGGCCGGTCATATCTTACAGCGGGCCGGTTGTTGCCCATACCTGACTTATAGCAAACGACACAGGAATACCTGGAGCCAATTTCACAAAATTTCCGGAAAGTGCAAAAGAAAAGTTGGCTGAAAAACATTAAGCTAACGTAACATTTAAAATAGAATAGCAACTTTCAAGCAAGATCTGGAGGCTTATCATATTAACTCACAAGTAAATAAGTAAAATAAGTTCAAGTTTTTTTATTTAGAAAACTGTACACTATGTTTATATGTCATACATTTATATGTCTCTTAGAATAAATTAATTTTTTCAAAATTCCTACAGGGTGTGCCAAAAAGATGGGAGCAATTTCAACATTCAACGGATATGAAAATGGTATACGTTTTCGAATACGTAAATTGACGGGTATTTTTGGAGAGCGTTAATTAAATTGTCATCCTCATTCGCTAAAAAACGAGCCATTTTCCCAAAATCGCAATTGCGACTGGTCCGTCTACTAGTTGAAGCGCAACAGCTGCCACTCGAGTTGCCGCGTCTCTAGCCGGAACGCATGACCAAACCCATGCCTTGGCGACTTTTTGTAGCTGCTACTAGCGACTGCGGGCGACAGCCGCTAGTAGCAGTAAACCTGTTCCATTCTCAAGGTAAGACGCAGCGTCTAAAAGTTGCTAGCGATTGTCGTGCTGTATCGAACTCAAATGACTGAACGGGATCAAGCACACGAGCGACAAAATTGTGGTTCACATATGTGGTTGGTGTAACCACAAATACGCTTTTTTGTTGTTACTTCATAAACACGAACTACTAACATAGAAACTGATATTTTGTCAAAGTTTAAACAAGTCTTGCAATATATTTGAAAAATACGGTGAACATGTTTTAGCTCTTATTCCCTACCATCAAAATTAACTCCAGCAGTCCCTTAAAAGCAATCACTCACTCACATGTTTGTTTGGATGAACAATGAAGAACCAAATTATATTATAGGCTCTTGGTAGAATGATTTACTTAGTATTATTATGAACTTACGGTTTTCCTCCTGGAACTGCAGTTCCTACACCGTTCGCTGATGAATTTCGGAGTTGGACCGCACTGTCATAGGAACCACTCACCGGTTGAGGCTGCCGCCCATAAGAATTCGGCTGCGCATAAGGAGACATTTGATGGTCTGGAGTTCTTGGAGCTCCCAAGGCTGGATAGCTGGGATATGGCCCAAGTGGACCACCGGGAAGTGGTTTTGAACTGCCCGCTGGACCACTTCCTGACACAAGGTTAGGCGTCGTTGAACGAGGTTTCGAACCAGGCGTCAGGGGTTTTTCCTGAAATGTTACATAAATATCATCAACAAATAAACGGATTAAGAATCAAGTCAAATAAATGTTCCACGGATGTGTTGATGTTATTTTTAGAAAAATTAGTGCTGCATTCCAGTTGTCTATTAGTTTCTTTTCATATTTAACATTACATTATTTGCTTCGGACTGTATCAATAATCCCTCAAGGCAAAGGTGTTTGTTTTCTTAATTTTTTTTTTGTGTGTGGATCATTGATTATTTTAATCAAACTAAAAAGCGGTTAAGTGATTAATTACTTTTGTCAATCTGTGCAAAGCAATAAAGTTTCGTGTTATGAAAATCACCACATCCACTTCAATATAACATAATACAGGATTGCCGACACGATCGATCACTTTCTCAATCAAATCAGTCCGCGCAAAATATTTTGACTGGGTTATCAATTAACTATACGGTTCGATCCAAACATTAATGGGTCTTAAAAAAGTTTCCATGTTTTAAAAGTATGAAAGACGATTGAAGAATGTCTGTAAAATTTATTGTAAGTTTATGTGAAGGGGAATAGAAAATTGGGCTTATATTAATGGTTCAATGCCATTTTTCGGCTCTTACTCTAGAAAACGTCGATTATTCTTGTACTTATCAGCAATCGGTTATATTTAGTGAAGTAGTGATAGAACTCAAAGCTTAATATTTCGTATGCAACTAAAAATGAATAAGTTACATGATTGAACGAGATATGCCTAAAAAATGAGAATTTGTTTTTTTAATTAGCAGTATCAATTGGCGCATGCACGTGAACAGTAAGACCCTAAAATTAGTTTCCAAGTTTCTCATTTAATTATTAATTGTGTACTTTTAAATAAAAGATGTTAATCTACATTAACATAAGCCTATTAAACACTGTATCAACTTCAATTTTTGGTGACAAATATTGTGGATGGAAACATTTGAAGCAAATTTAAATTATTTCTAAAATAGAAAAATGTACTATCATTTTCAAATCATATATTTTCCTAAGCATTTGATTGGAAATACTTCACATGTATGCGTCAATTATTAGAAGGCTGCAATAACTTTTAAAGTCTCTGATAGCAAGTGAAGTACTAGTACGTTAGTACGTAAGTGTATTAAAGGTTGATAAAAAGGTATATTCTACTTAAATACTATTCTATAAAAGAAGCTTTATATACCTGCTTTGATATTTCTAATGCAATATATAAATTAGTGATTGATTCAATTAGTCTGGACGAACAGTTATAGTAAGAGCAGGATTTATATGTCCTTATATTGCCGATGTTTTCTGCTTATGATTTTTACATTTAATAGTTGGGTTTAGACACCATGACATATTCAAATACAAATTTACCTTAAAATAGTATCACGAAGTAGAAGATACTTTTTCATTAGCCATGAAAAATGTAATCAAAAATAGAATGTTATAGGTGCTTAAATCTAATAATTTTTAGATTTTAGAATAGAAAAATCGAGTTCGATGATTTTTCTATTTGTGTTAAAACGCCCAGCCTTACATCTTTACTTTTGAGCGAAGGGGTACTCCGCGATGACGACGATCCGCTGCGGCTGGGTGGACGGTCAGACTTGTTCTTATCGTTACTTGAGTTCCCATTTTCTCGGATGTCGTTTGGGTTACCTAACGGTACATGGTCTCCATTCGTATGCGGCGATGTAACCTCCTTCGACAAACGGATAATTCAGATAAGTATCAAAATAATTTCCAACACTCAGCAAAAAGCCAAATTCATATTTAACATTTAACTGGAAAAATGCGTACAGGACGAAGATTTCACGGTGATATCTACAATCTGATCTAAATAAAAACTTACCTCGTTAGCTACATCCACAACCAGGTCCTGGTCACTTTTCTCCCCATCACTTTCCTAAAATGAAATTCACGGTAATATATCGAATGAAAGAGTAATTAAAAATGTAATACAATCAACCCGAGTGAGGTTTTAAGAGTCATCAAAGTCTGCAACACATTATTGGAATTTCAGAAAGATGAAAGGGTCAGGCAAAAGAGGAAAGTTAAAAGCTGCAAAAATAAACGAATATCAACGGGATTACTCGACGAGACAAATAAAATTAAACAAGCAAAGTTCGACCGGTGGAAATTAAAAATCTCGTTCCAGATGGCTCTCGAAAAGCTTGTTAGAGCAGGACAAAAAACAAAAATACTACAAAGTCCGAATAAATGCAATATATATTTGTTTTTATGGATATATCCAGCTTTACACTGATGAAATAAAGGTTTACAATTGAGTGTTGTTTTTAGCGATGAAACAGGCAATATTTTCGTTCACTTATTGTTTGCTGTAGATAAGTTTGGGATTTATATGTTTAGAATGATTTAAAAATAATAATTTTTTAAAACATGTATATCGAATACGAATGTCTTTTGTAATTATTAGAAGCTGTTAGAGCTTTTGTCATATAAATCTGAACATTTGCTCTTTTGTTGTTGTGTCCCAACTGCATCAGGCATGTTAGAAACAGTATCGAAAAGTTTAATTTTCACGATACAATCTTTTGAAACGCAAATCTTATTTGAGAATATATTGAGATGTGCATGAGAACAAATTTCAGTCAAAATTATAGCGTGTCCTGAACCGATAAACTCCACAGTTTTCGAGATGCTCGATCTGACACAATGTACTTCGAGCTTTAAGAGACAATGGACACTTACTTTCAATATTTTACTTATATACCATTCGAAAAACTTGGATTATTCAAAAGTTTCAGTCATTTATTG
>NW_026017110.1:13446295-13513798 GCF_020466585.1 Dendroctonus ponderosae | reverse complement strand
CTTTATTTATCAATTAAAATACGTTTCGGTGTATTTTTCCACCATCATCAGTTTTTACGTGTAGCGTTGTTGCTGCTTTAAGCCTTCGATAATTTTGGCATACATTTTCTGCCTGAAAATGTATGCCAAAATTATCGAATTACCGTTTATTAATACCTTTTTTGCCCTATGGCGTTGCTATGGATGAGTGAAATAATCATTATAATTTCCAATTGAAAAAAATAATTGCGACCAGCCTTTTCGCTTTAACAGTTATTGGATTTTAGAACAAAAATTGACGGTATTAAGCTGTCCCTGGAATTTTACATAAAATAAACAAATTTTTTACAACAAAATTTTATAAAAAATAAAAAAATAATAATTTTATACAGTAAAAAAACTTACTCTTTCAAACGAGACAACTCAAGAATCATTTAATATAAAATGTTGGAGGATGATTTATTGGCGTGGTTGTATTTGAAGAGACGACGATACATTTGTTTGCAAAAGAATAACTAGATAAATAATCAATAATCCATTTATCATCAATGGTAGCTGAATTGTTTTGAAACATGCCAAAAAACACACTAACCATAATGCAAAGTTTATATCACTATTTGAAATATCCTATCAGTCGAATTTTAATTAACAACTGCTTTCAATGAGTTATTTAGCTATTGAACGTTTCGCCAACGCCAACGTTTTCATTTTAATACGTAGAGTAAAGATATTCAAGTATGAAACATTGTATTAAAAAATTCCAAAGAAAAACAAAACGTAAATTTCAATCCAGTCTCAAACTTGCTATTCAAACATATTAGTCTAACATCAATTTTAGGATTTTAAAACCGACTTTAAATAACTATTTTGGACACTTTCTTGGCACGATTTTCTCCAACCATTGTGTGATTTAAAGTTTCTCAGTTACCGTTGTAGTTTAATTAATTCGCGACCCATGTTCGTTTCTACTCGCCACCAATAAGCCCTCTGAATAAGTTTCTGAAAGTTTCTTTAATCATAAAATTTAAAATACGTTTCTTCGTAAAAACGATGCCCGAATGGATGGAGAAAGACCGGTATATTAATTATAGACAATTACAAATGATATAAATGAATTTCACCCTGTTTTTCCGCCGGGGAGAGAATATCATCCCCATTTACGTGGCAGTGTTCTTTCACCCTATAAATCTGCTGGGAAATCGACAACGACGTTTCTGGCAACGCTTTAATAGATGGTTTTAGCACGTCACGACCGTTTTCACATTGTCGTTCAATGTTAGGAATTCGGAACCGCAAATGGAGCTCAAGATAAAGATGGGGGAGAGTACACAAGAATACTTAAGATGACAAAAAATTGATGATCCAGTCGCCCTTTTTCACCAAGTCATTAAATTTGCCCTGATAGGGATGACGTGATTGGAATATGTTACAGTTCTCAGAAATTTTTCAAATATTTATTCGAAACTGTATCCCATACAGTGCAAAAACTCGCAGCTATTCGTTCTCCACCCTCCTGCACCTTTATCCCTGCCCGCACCCCGGCTGTCCTTGTTTGCTGTCTCACAAAAGTTATTCCCCATTACGGGTGTTATTGTGAGCCCACGCGGGGCCATATTTCCCATTTCAGAGTTGTTTGACTTCGGCTTTAGATGAGGGACGACAGGCCGGAATTTTATACTTCCTATCCATCGCACATTAGCTGCTAGTGTTCGATACTAGCAAATCGACATTTTTATTCAACAGATCTTTTTCAAAGAATTATTAACTATAGAATTGATTGATATGCTCTATGTAACGAGTACAAATAAAGAAATCAAACTCGCAGGATATTTAAAATGTAAATTGCATCTGCTGAGTTTTAAAAATAACATTAGGTAAAACAAGAAACTTTTCATTGGCCAAATGGAAAATATTTCTATTGATAAATTTAGAAATTAAACACTACAATTTTAATTTGAGTGCATAACCAAGTTAATTTTCAAATTATTTTACCTCGTGCCTACTCCTTTCAGTTCGTCGGTGAAACTTATGAAATAAAAAAAAAATTATTGAATTTAATAGAGCGTGCTTAAAAACTCACCTAAAACTACAAACAAACAAAAACTTCAAATTATCCATGAAGAGTTAAAGTTTCACTTTTACCTACATTTAAATCGGAACTACTTTTGGGTTAGGTTAACAGTAACGGATCTACATCTATAAAAACATTTTATTAACAAGAAACGCATGAGAAAAACTGCAATAATGGGATATAGGACAACATACAAACGTATACGTACAGAGTGGCCCACATTATTAAAGATTTATCTTTTTTTAAATCGGTATTTCGGAATTTTTCGGAAAATAAAATAGCTTCAAGATGGCCATATTTTAAAATCATTTCAACAGTGCAATTCGAAAAATCGAAATACTTTATTTCAACAATTAATGCAAATAGAAGTAAAAGAAAAACTATATCGAAAAAAGGTTAATGCAGCTTATTGAGTGATAGAAGCTTTACAAACTTATTATTTAATGTAACCCCATAGAACAATCTCAACTTGTTTGAGCAGAAAATCGCGATTAATTTATATCCCACTGAAATTTAAAAAACGCACGAACATTGCGCTCAACTGACACTCATGGACAATAATGCATCTTTATTGATGTTGTAGGTGATATTTCAGACTAAAAACTTAGATATTAGTGTTTTAATGAGATAATAGTCATGAAAATTATAAAATGAAATATAGGGTCAATCGTATTATAAATAACAGTAACTAATGAATCAATTTTACATTTTCTAAAATCTTAGTCCAACCACTTTAGCCTTTCCGTCATAATTACCATCACTTTTTCCATAGAATTTATTAACGTTTTAGTGTTCATAAAGGCTCAAATAAGGTAGGTCACCCTGTATAACAAAAAACTAAAGGTCCAAGTTATCGCCAAAAATATTTTTCCTATATGGTTACATAGTATTTATTGTCTACTTACATGACCTAATTTATCATCTTTCCTTCGTTTCGCCTGCTCGACATCTGGCGATGATCTCGAACGATACTTATCTCTATCTCCAGGAGACATTGAATGCTGTAGAAAAAGAAAATTGTAAATTCTATGAATTACCCGATTTAAAAGTAACTATAACATTGAATGAAAACCATTATGGAATATATTCTCTATGAAATCAAAATTAAAGTTTATTCGTGGTTGAAAACTTATATACAAAGCTCAATAAGATTTCAATGCGCCTTTCGAAAACATAAGTATGCACTTTAAAACTCAAACGGCTCCAAAAATAATACTGTTTCCTGAGCTTCGGCCATTAAATTCGTATGGAAACAACTATTTTATTACATACTTCGGTTTTTTTGCTGCATTAAATAGATTCATTGAAACGGTGTGTATATAATTAGCGTTAGTTATCCAATCTAACATTGGTATACAATTTTATATAATAAATATTATCAGATTTAGAGCCGGTTGCACAAAGCTTTTTTAAGTTTAACCAGTGATAGATGTTACTTTCTGTTGTTTGGGTTGATCGGTCAATAGATAGTGGCAGAACAAAATGACGATTTTCTTTGGTCCAACGTTTCGGCTTAAATAAAGCAACATATCTCAATCACTAATTATCATCACGGTCACCAAGAAACTTCAACTTTAAGTTTAACTGGAGGAGTTGAAGGTAGGTTCAAGTATAAATTAAAGTTGTACCAAATTCCTTCAATCGAGTTAATACTCGTTTGGTTTGTCCAGCGCAAGATACACTAAGTTCAGTTCAAGTTTAAGTTGAGTTCAGTAGAACCCAAGCGTAAATTTCTACTGTACAACCGGATCTGGATACCTATAGCACGGAACTAGTTCAATTCCAGTTGACGTTAAACTTAAAAGATGTAAACTTCGGTTGTACGACCTTCTTTCAATGTTGAGGGATTTAATTTTTACAGCAGCAACGTCGCTTGCAGGTTCAGGTCGAGTTCAGTTAAACGTAAGCTTAAACATTGTAAAACCTGGCTTCATGGTATTTTTGATTTTCGATGATGGAGCTAAAACCGACCACGTTTATTCATAATCACTTCAAATCCTCGTGAAGTGTACATTGTCAGTTTTTTAGTTTTTCGATTCGTTTTCAAGATACCATAAACTATGTTATTTTTTAAATAGGGTCCTGTTTGTTAGTTATCCATTTCTAAAATCTGATTTTCTTCGAAATGCAACAATACATATCATGTTAATATTTACTTTTTTTCCTGATAGTCATTTCATGATGTCAAGACCCGACTGCTCTGACGTCACGAGCACACCGCCTCGCTGTGAGAGTGAGTGAGAGCCGGTCTACTCTATTTCTGTAGTATCTTACAGGCTCGGCTTACTCATGACGCCACAACAGTTGGGCCTTGACTTGCGGTGGTGCCGGTTCTGGTAGTATGTAGCACAATAGAAGAAGTAATTTTGCTCATACACTTACAAAGGTTTAGAACATTAACAATTTACAAAAATTCTAATAATCTCTAATGGAATTCTGATGTTCCTACACCAGAGCCAAGAAAATATTGTCGTCTTGGGATATCTATATTATCGACGATTGATCACCTTTTTGCTCCCCTTAACTATATGTAGAAGTATATAATCAAACATATAGGACGAACATCAAAGACGCTACAGCCTTATGACGCTTGACTGCTGTTATCTACAGACATTTGTTTCTTATTTCGTAAAGTATTAACACACTTTATTTCACGCAATCATTTTCGGACAATAATACTCTTATACTCAAATGTCTTCTACTGAACTTGAACCTAGAAGCTTGATCTTATGGTCCAGAATCGTCCTGTACATCAATATTTTTTCTATGCTGTTTAATATTTAGTCTTGCTACATTTATCTACTTTCAAGTCAAGGCTTATATGTTCATTAAGTACATTTTCGGTTTTTTTCTAGCTTTAAAGACTAGTTTACTTAATGCTGACTGAGCATACTAATTTGTAATTGTAATCGAAGCACATCTAATATCAATGATATGACTGAAACCCGAAAAAATAACAAAAATGTAACTAAGGACCACTGTTTGCTTGTTTCTCACAAGTAATTAAAATTGGTATAAAGTTATCTGAAGCTACAATGTCCATGCCTTACCAGTCTTTCGTCTGATGTATTTCTGCTGTTGGGTCGTTTGACCTCATCCCCGGCGCGTGAATGCAAATCCGCAGCTTTTGCTATAGAATGTGCAGCACTAGCAACAGCAGCTGGATGAGGAGGACCACCTGGAGGCAATCCGGCACCAAATCCCAATAATCCTGCAGCACCTGCTCCCATTCCAGGTAAACCAGGATGGGGACCAAGTGACAGTCCGCCTGGAGCGCCACCATGAGGCAATTGTTGTGCATGGATTTGTTGCTATTATCGGAAAACTCTATTAAAGCTTTTTGCAATTTATTTATTTACACTAATCTAATGTGCGTGAGAGCATGACAATAATGTTGAAAAAATGTATGAAATAATAGGGACTTAGTTGTATTATGGAGTATTAAAAACAGTTCTGGCGGTGATAGAAATCAAAGGCAACTGTTAATTGAAATGGGAAGCACATACATATGACAAAGTTTTATTTTTGAATACCTGCGGTCCAATATTAGCGATTCCATGCAATGATGTTACAAAACCATTTATGTACCCAAATAATAATTTTTGATTGATTGTTTGAATTTGTTATCTTTATTGCAAGAGCGCATTGCTTTATTGATCAGAGGGAAAAGACTGAGAATTTAAAAAATACTTGCATTATTTGTGTGAAACAGTATTTGACCATTTGCAAACATCTATTTTTGTCAACTGCTGTGATCGCAATGCAAAAGCTAATTTGGATTAATATATAACAAATATTTCCGAAAATTCCTGCAATCAATTTTTCCAGCATATAAACGAGCAGGTAAGTATTTCTTTATTAAATTTAGAAAATGTTTTTTAGGTATCTCAGCTGGGCAATTAATATTCATTACCGAAAACAGTCCATTAGCATTCTCCGAAGCTGATGCAGGCATCGGAAAAAGGATTATAATTTATTTTAAAATTTGCAGAAATAACATAACTCTTTTAAAACGTTCTCCATCTCTGCTGTAATCAATATTTTCAAATTGAATTAGCTTTGCGCATAACTCATTAAATAAAAACATCGATTTACATAAGCTTTCCTTATATTGCAAAGTAGTTGGTAATATTGCCACTTTTAAGGTTGGCTTTAATGCGACGGTTTTCATAAGAGCGAATTGTTTTAACTGCATCTTGTGACTTGAGTTGTCTTCACAGCCATTACTTAATTTTTCGTTGGTCTGATCGATGTTGTGATGGAAAAACAATGCTTTAGATCTTTCATGCAAATTCTTGCATTATGATCGCTTACTGAATTGGTCTTTACTTCTTGATCATTATTATTATATTGCTAGCTGCTGGTAGATGTTTTCTGAGTAAAATTTTACATAATTTGAAAGACGCTTTCAAAGTAAATATTTGCATACTAAATAATCAATAATGCCGCAATCTTGTTGCATCTTAAAAACTGTTACAGAAAAAATAAAATGTTACTGTTACAAAATCAGCCTAATACGAACCATCTTTATGACAATTTCGTCAAGCACACACTGTTTTCTACGACATATTAAACACGTACTAATTTGTAAAAACATGCAAAATTAACTAAGTGATTACTTACTAGCAAATGCTGAAGACCCTGTTGTTGCTGTTGCTGGAACACCAACAAGTACAATTAAATTAATCCAAACCAACTCACTTTCTTCCACACCTATACATAATCATGCAGACGCATAAGATAACTTATTATTAAATGTCTCTCATATGTTGTGTTTTAAAGTGCATAAGTGAGTAAATACTAACGTTTTAAATTGAAAAGACATTAAGTTTTACTTTTTAATTAGGTGATTTTACAGGTTTTGTTTAAAAAATTACACTAATATTTACAAAAAATATAAAATCTATTAGTAATTGTTTCTAAATATGGAAAATATTTGCAAAAAGCGAAGTGCTAAATAATCAACAACTAAAGGTCTTACAAATGCTATGAACAAATTTAGATTGATGAGGTTAAATCCAGATTTATTCCAAACACTAATTAAATTTAAACGTTTAAACTTGGCATGTTTTCAGCAGCATTTAACGTCAATAAAAATGAAACTAGCACTCAAACGCTATCAAATCCCGTAATCAAAAATATTTGGCTACCAAAAAATCGTTAACACCCACACCGTTCATGCAATGACTGTTTACAGTTTTTGCATTGAACCGTTACACACGGATTTATTAAAATTCAGGAGTTAATATGCAGATTGCGGAATATCTACAAAAAAATGTCATTAATAACGTTTTTTTAGTCATAAAACAGTTTTATCTTTTCATGGCACTAGACTATTATGTATGTTATGTTGTTTCATTTACGACTTTAATCTTTTCTAATCTGACAATGAGCAGTTCTAGTCTAAATATAAAATTCAGTATAACTTGCCGGTTTTTTTTCTCTCTGTTTGAAACAATTGAAAACACAGCAACTTAAAATGACTCATTCAAAATAAATACCGACTGTGTTATAAGCTAATGTAAGAAAACCATAGATTACGCAACGCACAATGCGATTATCGCCTTGCAGAAACTACTATAGAGATATGCGTTCAAATTTTCCATGAAATGTTAATAGTCTATTTGTAAATGGGTACCGGGAAAATATTAATAAAATTGGGCCCGTAAACTATGTTTTACTGTTTTCAATATTCCAGTAAATCAGTCATTTGATTATAAATGAAATAACATACGAACAAAATTGTAAAGGCATGGGCGTTAATTAAAAATATTAAACAAAACTGGCCTTTTTTAGTATAACGGTCTATCATTAAAGCATTAGTATTTTTTTTGATATGCATATAGTCATTATCTAGAAATATACACAAAGAGTCCTAATATACAGAGTGATTTAAAATTGGAGCAATGTCTCTGGTGGTATTGTCTGGGGGTGTTTTAGGAGTACAGGAAAAATAGTTTAAAAAATTAATTGTTATTAAAAAACTAAGAAATTTGCAAAAAACTACATCAGAAAGACGTCAACAATGCTTTTCAAGGTAATCTTCCTAATGAAATTGCGTAAATACCGGTTGCTTCGTAATTATTAAAAACTCCGGTAACCATGGAAAAATACAGAGTGGCAATAAAATAGATAAAGAGAAACGGTAAATTCCACAGGATTCGTTAAATGTAGGATCGACTTTATCGAAATGTCAATACTGTCAACGAGAAATTATTCTTTATAGTCATCATAACCTCGAGTTGATGTATTTACAAATAAACATACATTTCTGTCTTTAACTCCAAACAAGTTAGTGCCTGTGTAATCAATCCCCTGATTGTGCAATCTTCTGGAGCTTGTTATTTTTGACAAATGTTATCTACATGTAACTATGTGTTAATTACAGAAAACATTATTGCCCCTTGGACCTTTAATCAAAAAATGGTAAGAGAACTTTTCAATATAAAAGAAATTCGTAATTTGAAGCAAAGATCGTAATTTTTGAATGCTTAAGTATTCCAATAGGCTATCAATCAATAATGGGACCATTACAAAATAATGGTTAATAGTAAAGTTGAACATCGATTTTCAACTATTAATACCTTCTAGAAAATTTCAAAGATTTTTTTAAATATTTTTTACGTACCCTCCAAGTGAGCCCCTATTGTCCCTTTAAAGGAATGACGCAAATCTTGAATCACCCTATATACAGGGTGTCCGCTGAGGCAGTCGATAGAATTCGTACTTTATGCGTAAAATTATTTTAAGTAAGAACCGACTCGGACGAAAAATGGGTTTTTCAAATGGCATGAGGGCTTACGATTGGCCACACCCTCAGATTAAACAGATGCATTTGTTTACGTCTTTCGATGGGAGCAACATTGGTTCACAGTCTATATAAAAGTAGGTACTTACGAGAGCTGCTTTGCCGGCTCGGTATTCAATTTGATAAACAGGGTGATTCAAAATTGGTGTCATTTATTTTAAGGGGCAATAGGGGCTCACTTGGAGAGTACAAAAAAATATAAAGTATTTATTTGAGAAATTTCTAGAAGATATCAACAGTATATGAGTGGCATCAACAAGAAAACAACAGCAAAACGGTAGCCATGAATATATTTAGTGTTATATTTGCTATTGAATTAACACTTTCCCTAATAGATTGCTTCTGATACAAAAATTTCTGACAAAAAGTTGATTTTAAAGTAAAGTTCTAATTTACATCTCAGAGTTACGGGTTTACTCGACGAGTTTAATTTAATGTCAAATCTACTTTAAGTGTTAGTACAGTTAACTGTCCTACTTGAATAAAATTATATATTTAAGCATCAACTATCCTTAATTCTTAATTAATGATAAAGCGGTCTCCCACGATTTGGAAAATAATTAAAAGTTCACCGTCACCTTCCATTAATTGGGCAAATAGCACTTAACTGAATCGAGAGTGAAGTGTTTATGTTTAATATATGTATTAATATATTTTTGATAAAAATTACTAACATTTGCTTAAAAGTGGCTAAAATTAGCCGTGGCTAATGCAAACATATTGTAATTATCAAGTATATTTTAGGTACCTACTTATAGTATCAAGAGCGAAATCGCAAATACTCATTACTAGACTAGTAACTCTTGAATTGAGATCACAATCCAAGTGGAATCAGGCATAAATCAGACACAATATACCTGTTGTTGCAATTACCGGAATTTGATAGATACAATTATCGGCCCCTTGAACGAAAAATCAAGCTAATGTCACATAAAAAACCAACCTGCATACTAACTACACAATCTAACTAATCTAATATAACAATTCTAATATTTAAAGAGCATAGAAAAAAATTAAACACTTACGCTTACCCCAATGACAGCATTTAGTTCGGACATGGTTACTTGTTTAGCTCTTTCTACAGCAGTTGCAACTTGCTGCTGGTGCTCTTGTGACAGGAAAGGCATCAGTTGTGCTATGATTGCATTAAGTCGTTTTGCTATTTCAGTCTAAGAAAAAAAAACGTTTTGATAATAGAGATGACAGGTTAGGTAGAATGCAAGAAACATTCGAAAATATAATATAAAATAACTGATTTCAAATTCACTGAAAACTCTACAGTGATTTGCATATTCACTAGAGAACGGTCAGTACTTATTGACCAATCATTAAAATTGTATTCGAGTGCGTGGAAAGAAAAAGCTTAGTATTTTAAACACCTTTCATATACAAATAAACTGCTGATTTAAAATTGATGTCATTCCTTTTATAGAGGCTTACCTAAATGAACATGGGAGTAAAATACAAAGAAAGTTTTTCTCCCAGACATAGGCACATATTATAAGTGTAAAAGCCGCTGATACCCACTAAACCCCAAGACCCATAACCACTAAACCCCAAGACGAGAGAGATTCGTTATACGACGAGCTCCAAAACAAACGGTACAAGATACCGAAAGGAAAGGAAGTTATGATTTTGGGAGCTCTTAATGCAAAAGTTGGTGACAAAATTCTGGAAGGTATATATATATATATATATATATTCTGGAAGGAAGCTTTCCAACAACATACCACTCTCAACGGGAACCAGGCAAGGACATAGTCTCAGCCCAATACTATTTAGGATGAGGACAATCTGCAGAAACTACTTAATATATTCGTAAGAGATGCAAAGGAATTAAACATCGTGATCTCTGTCCAGAAAACGAAGTCGCTGACAATATCAAGAGAACCGAAAAGGTGTAAGTTAGCGATCTACAATAAAAGTGTAAAACTAAACTAAACAACCGAAATGAAGACGCTAAGATCAATTACGGGCGAAACGCTTAGAGATAGAGTGAGAGGCAACGATATCAGAGCCCAATGTGACATTCCAGACATAGGAGTCACAACTTAGGCTACAGGTTTGAAAAAAAAACCGAGACACTGTCTTAAAATAAGAAGAAGAATTACGTTTCCATATTCATATTAATTTACATAAGGCAAGGAAAGCGAAATCGTGTGTTTAAAGGACATAAACAGGTCGAGATGCATGGATATATCACATAAAACATCGGTTTTTGACTGGCATAGGAATAGTTCTGTGATAAATTATAGATACACATTCATATAACGAGTGTACGCTTTATAATGCATCCTTTGCTTTTAAAACTCAATTAAAGAAATTAGACTTTGGAAACATGGAAATCCTTTAAACGCATGAGGAATTATATCATTATAGTCGCAGATGTGCAAATCAGATCATTGATGCTTCAATTACAGTTTCCATTTTCCCAAATCCTCACTTTTCAGAGAAAATATTTTCTTCAACTAATTTTTCTCTAGTTTCAAGCACTGCTGTACATCACCATCATAGGAATGACGGCAATTCTAAATATTACTATAGTATACAATTTGAAACGACAACCCTTCCAGTCAATACAATCAATTTTAGATATTTTTTTCTTAATTTGTTATGCTCCGAAAGTGCATAGTTCCGATATACAGAGGGTTACAAAACGAGTAAATAAAGTACGCTAGGTTGCAATTAAATAGAATAAAACTTTAGGACTGACATTATTTTCTGAAGCAATAATTTTTCAGTTGTTTAAAGAAATTCGATTGCGCCATACAATAGATAGGTTCATCAACACGGCGTACAAAAAAAATTAATAAAAAAGTTTTTCTGTTCGCTGTTCTTTTTCAAATTGAACCGAAAATCAAAGTAAAATATTTTAATTAGTCGCGTGTCTGTCCAGTTACAAGCCTGTGCTCACGCCATTAATAAAACCGATTTTATAACATATTTCTGTTGATATATGTGTTAATGTTAGCTCTCAAAATCGGCCAAATTTCATTAAACTATTCCAGACGGTCTCGCAATTTTAATGAATTTGATTTATTTAATGACAATTTTAACACCTTGCAGATCTAATCGAAACTAAATGTTCGTGGAATGTTATATTAAGAAAATTTAATCCACTGATAGTTCGTAACACTCTGTATAGTTCGCTTAAATCTGTTAATTAGCTAGTGGTAATAGTAAATATTTTTAAGTCGCTTACCTGTTTGTGCATTTCCACGTTAAGGCCATATGACATTTCATAGTACTGTAAAAAAAAGCTTTATATAAAAAATGAAATGTCTTCTCTAAAAGATTACTACGTACAAATTACTTGAACGGCGATACTTAAAAACAAAGGGTCATTTCCGTTTCGATATGATTTAAGTGGCTGTTATTTACTTTTTATCGCAAAAGTAGATACTACAATGACCAGATTTATTCGAGTACCTGATTCCGATAAATAAATTGCAAATATTTTTCCGAATCCAAAATCGGAAAATCCTAATTTCCAATAATGTACAGTGTTGAATTGTTATCAAGTTGAACTTGCATTGAGTTATCAGGTTAGACGAAACATTACGCCACACAATAATATTAGTGCCTTTTTATTATTATTACATGTTATAAAAGAGATTTAATGACAAATATAAATAATTTTATATACTTTTGAGAATAAAAAAGCACTTAATTCCAAAAATCAAATTACATATTGTCGTTGGGTTTATGACAATTGACTGGTTAATGGCGTCCATTAAAAAGTAACGGATTCATACCTAGAAGAACCTGTTCAGAGCCAAGAACTCGTAACTCAGGAATATGCGAAAATGTTGTTAGGAAAAATATTTGAGCCCATAAACAAAACGGAATAATATAATACAACTTGCAACTTTTCTTTATAGGCCTGTTGGTGTTAGTTTTAACTGCCGAATAGACACTAGAATTTTTGCGTGAAGTTTTTGGCTTTGTAAATCGGCATCTTTAGAGTCTAGATGAACATTTCCTGACCTAAAACACGGGGGTTTATGTTTGCAGAGAAAGTTGCAATTCCGAAGATATATTATACAACTCAGATGTATCACATCTTTAGTTTACATAAGAAATAATTGAATTAAATAGGATATTTGCCAGTTGGGTTAGCACTGTTCTGAATTTCTTCGTTTCATCTACCGCTATAAGCTAATGGGTGGTTGCACATATTAGAAAAATTACTGAGTTATTTCTCAGTGTTTTATACCGTGTCTCCTCTTTGAACATGCTGTAATTAACTACATCAAAATTGTTGCTTCCTTCGTGTTATCAAGATTAACCATGTTGTACAAATTACTTACAAAATTATTGTGTACATCAATATATTTTGTTGTTATAAGCGAGTAAGTAAAAATAAATGAGTTTCATTGTGTGTCTTCATTGTTAAAGAAAAGCACTCTTGTGGTCAAGAGCCATTTGTTTCATTTTCAGGCTTATTAAAGATATTCTTTGAGAGCCGCAGTGGATTCAATTGCGGTCACTATTCAAATATCAAAGGTACTTCGAACAACTGCTTGGAGATTGTATAATTTCGCTTATTACAATGGCTATTTGAATATAATTGACTGGGAGAGACTGTTTCTTTGAAACTGTATAAGATGATCAAAATCATATTTTATACTATATTTTGAGAATTAATGTATCTACTTCAATGAGATTACGAATTACGAATGTGACATATAAACTATAATAAATGCAATTTTGTTGCAAGTCATCGAAGAAACGCTTCAAACATCTGCCAGCAGCTCCCATCTTTTAAAATGGCTAGAGATAATGTAGGTAATGGAAAAATAGTAGAAAACCGGTGCAGTGAAAATCGCGTTTAAGTAAAATCTTTTGTCCCATACAAAAGTCGGGAATAATCAAAATAAATCTGAATCCGTCCACCCAAATTACATGAAATCTTGTGCACTTACGTACCAAATTACGCCCGACCTCACATGAATATCGCATCGCTATTAATTGTTGCCTTTTTCAGACATTAGCAGGATTTTTTATTCCAATATAACTTTACATTTTAAGCAATTTAAATATTTTAAACTTGGATTAAAGAAAATTATTCCTATGGATAAATTACATCGTTGGTATATAACTTTAAACTTTATCCTTGTGAGTAATTGCCAATGAAGTTGTGTAATCAAGAACAAGAAAATATTACAGAAATGCAATACTATTGTTTAATGAATAAATATATTGTAACTCTTTAGGGCGGCTACTCTACAGACATAATATGTTCTGGGTAACCCATTTTCTTTATTACTGGCTAACATGAAAAATACATTATAATGTGCACTTCTGGAGAGCCAAATCAATTTACCGCGGAAAAGTCTCTGACCTTAATCCTGCCCTTAAAACAAACAAATGTGACCGAGCCTCTTTCTGTATCTCAGTTCCTTATAGCCACAATTTTCTCCTTACTTACATTTGAAAGCATTGAACTTACAAAATAATTGTTACAAAATAACGTTCGAATAGAGATATTATTTGAAGTTTAAGTAATTCAAATTTTGAAGCAATTTAAATGGACCACAAATACTAGACATAATACCACATTAAGAATTTGGTTTCAATTCCATTGAAAAATAGAATTAAAAGCATGTCGTAAAATTGTTTCAGTTTTATTATAATAAAAATTGCAGGACCGCTAACAAATCTGTAGCTTATTGGTTGTAAGTATAATAATTTTACAAAATAATTTCTGCCTACGTGATTCGACTGAAATTGTATTAGACAAAACATAAACCTTATCACCGATCACACTATTGAGAAATTAAATTGTCTTGGCATATTTTAATTTTAAAAGTATTGTCAAGCACAGTCCTTAAATTAGGAAGGAAAATAACTTAAATCCTCAAATATTTGTCAATAAATTAAAAGAAAAAATATCAAAGCAATGCCTGTCAATTTTAAGTTAAATCATTTTCAACGCAAATACCTTAAAACCTCCGAGCTAAATGAATTAAATCTGCGAAATCAAAGTTAACATAATGCAAATTGGATCTAATTTGTTGAAGAAACTTAGTAATCAACTCCATGCACAGAATGGGAACGACTCAGCATTAAAATTGGACTTCTGATACTAAAGATTTTAACTTTAGAAAATTTTCAGTGAAATTCAACTTAAAACCTATGCTTATTTTATTTGCATTTCGGTTTGTTTGTCCTGCTCTCAAATGATAATTTTAAGGGGAAACCGTACTATTTTTAACGATAGACCATAAACGATTTGAGAAACTTTGCTGTTCATAAGTCCTAATTTTACAAAGATTTTGGAGATTGAGATATTATGTAAGCATTTCTCGCATCGAATTTCTCCTTATAATTCCCTAATGGCGCGATATAAAACCCTGCCTCTGCAAGTCTGCAACGTATGCCGATACACCGACATGAAGCTCTATTTTCAGATGAACCAGTAAAGCACTTCAAAGTTAGTTTGACTCTGTTCAATCGACTAAGTAAAATAAACTGTTTCACTAACAGCTAATAATAATTTAGATTTTAGTGCAAACATGATGAGGATTGAGCTTATTGATCAAACGGCCTGGGGTATTTACTTAGGTTATTGCTGAAAGCCAAAAATATACTAACACAAACATGATTACGCATAATTATTTAGTTTTAGTTTTATTACACTACAACTGTTTGTAAAACACCAAAATATTTATCTGCTGTAACACATAAATATATTGACGATGACAGAAAATGTTTAAAGGGTGTTTGAAAAGAAGTTTAAAATCAAACACAAGAACTGTACTGGATAACCTCCCTTAAGGGAACATAATGTTTAGTCAGGGGTTTATTATTTGGTCATTGTGCTTAAGTTCGTAATGTGGGAGCGGTAACGAGGGGTGACTGTATCGTGGAGGGTTTAATAAGTATTGCTTTTCCCTATCCCCTTCAATATCCGATATAATTGCTTTTCAACTGAACGCGAACACGATAGCGTCTTTCTGATTGAGGTTTACTTTGTGTCCGTTGTACTCGATTTTTAAAAGGGGAGTTTTGATGATTCAACGTTAGAAATTAATATATGAATGTAGACGTCAATTTGTAAATTATCCAATTTATAACAATAATAATCATCATCTTTATTTATTTCCAAAAAGGCGATTGAAATCGGTCTTTAGTTTAGCGAAAACTTTAGTATCTTATATCGTACTTATCAGAGTTCCCTATCTTGTGACTAGCAATCATACCAACGTGTTTTACTCACAGGATTTTGTCGCTCCGCTAAACATCCTTATCTCACGGATTGCAATAATCAGTGTTTTGTAATTTGATTGAATCCTTAGTGATTAGCTATATAGAAAAGCTACACCCATAAAGCCGTGAAAATGTATTTTAATCAAAAGTACCCTTTCAGAAATACACCGGACCGAGTTTACCTAATCAGCTCTCGATCGTTAAGCATATATACAACAAAGCATGATATTCTGCTTCAAATCACATAGCTCATTATGCTGATGTGCCAGAGGACACATTTCAATTGTGGCACAAAGTCATATACCCCGAAGTTATTTAGTAAAACTAATACCCGTTCACTGAATGTATAAATACTCAACTGAAAACGTTACCACGCTGGCAACAAAGTACAAAGACGAGCTAATATTGTTTTCATGTAACAATCTAATACTCGAATATTGTACCCGTGTCACGTCCGTTTTGCACCCGTTGGGGAATTAACCCTCTTTGGCATCCGACGGGTGTCATCTCCATCAGCCGATTATCCTCGGCGCAAATCTATACCCTATGTAATAAACAATAGCAGGATTGTATCCAACTTTTTTTAATTTCAATATATATGGTCTTGAATTGACTTGATATGGACTCGATGTTTAATGGCAAATTAAGTAAAATAAAACTTTTCTGATATCAAGCTTGTCCATTGTCGCACGTTCTTCAACCATGAATTTCGTACCTTTCTAGGTGTTATTACCGTATATTTTTCCTTTAATTATGTAATTTACTTTTCGTGATTATGGGCCCCGAATAAACAGATTTTCCTCGTTTAGTAATACACATATGGAATTAACTGCTGTGGATATTCCATCGGTTTTAGAAGCCTTCTGATAGTAATGAAAGTTCTGGATGTAAATTTCGTATTCATTCAATATGCTACAATCTATATAGTAATGTTTAAACGACTGTACAGCCCTCCATATTATTTTCTCAATATTCCTTCTACTGCAACTGTTGATTTCAATTAGAAACGAGTGTTTATATGCTACTATTGTTCCTGCTGTTTTTCCAATCACAATTTACACCGGATATTAATTAATGATTGCAGTCCACTTAAGAAACGATTTTTTTCGATATGAGTAAGGAGGAATTCAATCTCTTTGAGCGGCTTGCACCAATCTCAAATATGATTTTAACAAATATTCGACATATCCATCCATAAATCGTATTGGTTTGGAAACTCCAAAAACAGTTAATTAAGTGATATTTATAAAATCCTTACGACATTGAAAATACATACAATTTTGGTTCAAATTAAGCCCTTTCAATGACTACAATTTTCCTTGGTTGGTCTAAATAATCCTATAAGATTTATTTCAATCAAGTCAACCGTTGTATGATGAATTGAAGTGACAAATATTCCCACTGAACTCAAGATAATTTGCTCTCAAAGTGGAGCCCTTATGAACTGAAATTGCGTCGTTAAGTGATCGAAAAAATCGACTTATGGTCGAATCCATGCGAAGTACCGAGAAACAGACAATTATTTCCACCATTTGGGTAGTTTTCTCTCATTTTTTTTGGACTTCACTCAATTTGCTCGAGCTTACACGAAGCAGAGCGCAAGATTTTAAATGGTTTCAAACCAGAGCAAATATAGAGCGTTAGGAAGTTAAAAAATTGGACAATTGTTCCCAAAGCTTTCATAGGAAACTGGAAAAATGATCGAGTTTTTCAAATGTGACATTAATCGGCGCAATAAAAAATACAACTAGAAGAGGAAAACTCGGTTTTAAGAAGTTTTCGCTGAAAAAATGAGAAATATTCCTACTAAACTGAAGAAAAGTGCAGCTTTTGGCTATTTTCGTACTCCAATTAATTTAATAAAAATAAGGTCTTCAAATGGTTCACAGATTTAGAGTGCCAATACCATTTTCATATTATACCTTCTATTCAAACATAATTAAAGCAATTGCTCTGCAGAAAAAGCCATAAGACACAGACAAGCAAAACATTTTTTATAAACTCTGTTCATGAAAAATTTCCTTTTCAATTGGATAATATACGCATAAAATTCTTGAATATACTAATATAACATTACTTATCGCATTTATTCATGAAGCGTAGGTACTCCTGCTTAAATTAGGCGTCAACATGCTTTGGAAAGCCAACAAATTTGTCAGTATGTTCGCCTGATGTTGGTTCCAGAAAATATGGAGCATTGATTGGCGGTTTGCCGTTTATTGCGATCACGACAAATACTTAAAATGTATCCGTTAAGTTTGTGCTGCTGGATAACATGTTTTATCATCACTAGGTGATTGGGAAGGAATATCTGGGAATACACAATCTAATTACAAAAATGTTATTAAATAAATAAAATATAAAAAATGTTCAGAGTCCAGCTAACAGGTTTGAGTAAAACAAATATTAGATGGCGTTAGCAGGAGAAACGTAACATAGACATGTACAAATAATCTAATGGACTCAGTCAAATGTGAAGAAACTTTCGGTGAGTTCATGTCAGTTGCGGTGGATATTGCCTAGATTTGGTTTAACTGTTTTCTTTATTTTACATTTTAAAAACTATAAATCGCAAAAAAGAAGCCGTGAAATACGACAAACAAACAAAAATCATAGAGAAACACAATAAGATTAAAATCAGTGATTCTTTACATGACCCCCGCTTAGCTCAATACATTTTCTACAATCAATTTCAATTTCATCCAAACCGTTTTGAATATATTGTTATATTGATTAGGATTCAAATTAAAATTGTTAACTGAATCCACTTTTGTAAAGCGTAAATCGTCAGCATTTGTAACTAGACATTCTCACACAATATTTTTTACATAACTCCAGACCAGCGACTCAAACGGCGTTAAGTCGGGAATATTAGGAGGCCATGGGAGAAGACCAACTCGTCCAATCCAGATATATAAATTTTCATTAACAAAAGCACTACCTGGCGAACGTTGGGGTTTGTATAAGTAATTTAATTCTCCATCTTCATTAACAGACGATGTTGACTTCTTTTTTTGGGGGGGGGGGTCAAAGTTATGAGAAAACGCCCTCTACATCTGTACATAAATAAATAAAGATAAGACAGCAAGGATATGAACTGATGCAATAAAAATAATGTCATGCCATGATATCCATATGACCATCTAAGGAGGATATGACGTTTAAAGTACAGAAAATTCATCTTGGAAAATAATAGAAATGAAACTCCATCCTATTTTGTTTTGCAACTGAATGCAGGTTTTGGTACAGTTTGAGAAGAAGTCCTCAACAGACGAAGACAATTTGCATTCGTTAAGTTCAAAAAACGGTTTAATGTTCTACTTGCCTTAAATGAAACTCTCTTTCGAAAGGCTCAGTGCACCTGAGCTAAAATTACACACGCCAAAATACCACATTATTTGAAGAAAACTAGGATGCCTCTTTCCAAGCTTATGGATTGTCTGCCTGCGCTGCACTTCAGACGAGCCATTGACAAATCCCGATGTTTTATTCTCACTGCAAAGGAGAATTGGAAAATTGTCTAGTTATGGAAAGCGGACTTGAAAACTTTCGGATTCTAAAGGGCGCTGGTAGCTGAGTTACCCTGGAGAATTTTTCAGGATCAGTTGACACGTGCCTTTTCTGATTACATGAAGTGGTGGAGGCGGCATTTATCGATTACGCCGCCAAACACACGACAAGGTGCTCGTCACGTCTGATACGTACACGCAAGTGAAACGGCTGTTTATGGTGGCTGCACGGGGCGCAGCAGTTGCGGAAGTGTCAACCTGGGACGGCTAAACGGGGAACGAAGGGAGGTTTCCCCCCGTCTCTGGTGAATCTGTTTAGGCATTGTACCTAATATAAGAGAATTACAGGATCGATTATGTTGTTGTTCTCTTTCCCTCTTTTCTGTTTCATTCAGGTGTCGGTATATGACAAATCACACTATCGGTTAACAAATCGTCTGGTTCCGAATTTTTCAAAATAAACTGTTCTTTCAAGGACTGTTGCTATATAAATAGCATTCCTGATGTCTGAAATTTTATTTCAAGTTCTGTCTGATGCAGCGTAGATGGTAAAGCAGAATTTCAATAAAATATTATTTTCATTTTCAAGTGGCCAAACTTTACACATCAAACATGCCTTGTGAATGAATGAACCGTATGAATAACGCTACGAACACTCTAGGGACTGTGATAATTTTGTTGAAATACCCCTTGGCTAAGCCGTATATGAATATGTTACGTTATAATGTTGTATTACGTGTTGTATAGAGAAGAACTAGGATATGGATAGGAATCATCGTACTGAAGTTACACTAGTTTATTAAACTTACTCAATAACAAGTTATGATATTTGGAAATGTAATTATTCGAGACAATGACACAAGAACGTATTTTCAAAAAGAGTAGGCGCTGGAAAGACGAATTGAATCCGGCTCCCAATTGGGGATGAAAACACACTGGACGCTCAGAGGAACGCAACAACCACACAACTTACACTACTAACTCATGTGGAACAAAAATGTCGAAATATTATTCTCAAATACACAGACAGTTCAACAAATAATATCTTCAAATACTGCAACTAAATGAAGCGTTCGTCCTCCTTCTCCTACTCTGTGCCCTCTAAGTTGGGTTTGGAGATTAGTATACACTATGAATTCCCTTGTTTGTAGCCGTATAGATAAGAGGGTTTCTGTTGGAATTAATCTACTCCTATATGTTCCGCAGCGATGATTCCTTGGTCTGTCCATGGTGCCTTTTATTATATTATACGTTGCAGATGTTCATATTATTTTGTTTAATTTGAAGACTCGTGTCAAGTGGGGTATATGAAGTGTTCGGATCCACAAGCTGGGTAATGGGAAATTTGAACTGGTCGTTCTGAGACACCCCCAAATTCATGGGTTTAATGGCCATGGTAAAACTGGTTAAGAATGTTATATATAAATAAATAAACGAACATTCCATTTACAGTTTGACACCCTGCATCTCGGAAACTATTAACTTTCAGATAAAACAAGTTAGCAGCACAACAAAAAAGCAGTGATTTTCAACTGAACTCAAGGTATTCGTTGACTTTCCTTAAAACAGGTCCACCAGAAGAACATAACAAAATAGTTAGTTTTGTTATCCAGAGCTGAACACATTTCCTTAATACTTATACTAATAGAGACAAATAAAAAGCAATATTTTTCTGAGTGGAAATATTGAGTTGTACAAAGGATCAAAGTGATGAAACTATTCTCATCGGAACAGGAATTCTCAGTTTAAACATAAGCAAAAGTTCTACGCTCAGGTTGGCAACCTTCCAAGTGGTTCTAGTGGGGATTGGCAAATATCTGAATGTAGTAATGAGCGAATCGAAACTGACATCCTTCTTTCATTCTGAAATTTACTTAACAGTTCGTTCTATTCGGTATCTATTGCTATTGAAGGCGGAACAGACCTGAGACTCTGATTCTTCATTCCTTGTAGGGACTAATCTATTAATTACTTAATATTTTTAAGAAATTTGTCAGAGAAGTAAAGTCATTCAATGATGTCATATTCTTAAAACGATACGAACTTTTATTTTGGGGTTTGGTGACAACAGAGAATACGTTTTCAAATAATTTGCAAATTGATGCGCTTGAGCTGGACGGCTTAGCGCAAATAGCACAATTTTCGTATTTAAAGGTTCAAAGATCCGTTGATCCGACTACAGGTTCCGGCTTTTACGGACTACCTTCATCCAATAATCCGGATCTTAAAAATAACCCGACTTTCCCATCAGTACATGCTTGTAATTGTTGACAAATACGTTGAAGTTATTTCATAATATGTACAAGAAACGAGAAACACAGCGTAATGTATCAACTCCGCCATAAAATTGACTATAACTATTACATTTAGTTTAAGTGCAAAGTTCTCATAGCTTTTCATAGTTTTTTTGAAAATCTACACACACATTTTCAAGCAATGTCTTTTAGTCATTAAAATTGAACAAAAACGTAAGTTTCTCAATCGGGCCAACACAAAGTACGGCATTATAATTTTTACATATTTGTCACTAAATTTAACATTTCCATCTTATTCCTTGTTACCTCAAAATAAACATATGGTAGAGTTATGTAGAATATCGAAAAATTAAATTTTAATGTTATTTTTATTCGAATGAATCTAAAAGTGCAATTTTTCGATCAGAAGCGATGATAAAAAAGAAGCACTTTTCTTTACTGTTCATTTGTTTTACTTTTACGCACATGTGCGCAAAAGTAAATGTGACAAATTGAACGTGTCACTGTCATAAAATATTTTAAAGTATTTTCATTAAAAAGTAACCGACAGTCTTTTTTAATTAATTACGTAGGTTTATAGAGAACTATTGATCATAATTTAAAGTTTACTTACTATTTGTAAATTATAACTTTGTTACAAGTTCAGTCTCAAAGTCGTTCAAATGGTCTATTTTTTTGCACTCGCCGACGTTGCCACAAGCAAAACACGATTTTTCTTAAAGATCGCAAATTTTATGCAAAATATGCATCGTATACAAACACCAAACCGTGAAAGCAGCACTTGAATTTTCAATACTCATTGTTTCACTAGCATATGCTTACAAAAGTACGCTTTTGAAAAATTACAAACGTCAAAACATGACAATTTCAAAAATGTCATTGACATAAAATTTTAAATATGAAGTTGACGGCTTCTATTTTTGGCTACTTTCATTTATTATAACTTTATTCCTTTATTCGAATAAAAAATATTGTTCGATACGAGGGCGAAAATCCGTTTTTCGAACTCCTGACGGATTGACACCCTCAACTTCGTCTCGGGTGTCAACTTGTATCGAAAACTACTATTCCTGAATTCTATGACATGAGAAAGTTGAAAACACACTAAAAACACGTTTAATAACAGTGTGCAACATTTAAAAAAACTTGTTAAATATAAGGAAATGAGTAAGTCAAAATCATTGTTAGACATTTTTTTCCAATCGTCTATTAACAATGCGACGAAAATTGGAGAAATGTACGGAAAACATTTACTATTTCCAGTTTGTCCAAAATCTCCCATAACTTCGGATGTCTGAGATATAATCAATTCGTTGCGCAATCTTCTGGTAGAGACATGTCATTTTGTATTTAAACAAGATAATAATTTTAGCGTACTCTTTCACTGATGATAAATTTATTTTTTAAATATTATTCGCAACAGTGCGTTAATGTACTTTTTGGGCTGAAGAAATTCTAGATGTTTAAGAAGCCATGGAGCGACCACGTAAAAATACCAAATAATGGGTATTATTATACCAAATATAGAGCAAAGAATGCTTACGTTATACACATATCAAAGGAAGAATAATAGCACATTTAAAATAAAAAACATTGAAAAATTGCAATAATAACAAACATTTCATAAAATGTCGAAAAATTCCTTAACAATCACTCTGTATTATTATTTAGGATTATTAGAATTAAAAATTCAATAAAACTTACTACAACATATTCTGTTTTAGAGATACATCTACGGTTTTAGTGTAATTTTTAAGTATTTTAACATAACATTAAAGACATGTACTTTTACGAATAATGAACATTATGAGCGTTTGTCATTAGTGAAGTTAGCATAAGCCCTCATCCATTTGCCATTCGATGCCCCTATTTTTGACTCAATTGACATGGTTAACTTACTTTAATTTTAATTAATGCTTTACATACAGTGCAGTAAATCGAAAAAATCAACATGACTTAGCTGCCACCGAAATTTATTGGTGCATTAAATTCGCCACGGCCCAATTATCCGAAGTTTTTGCAGGACGACTGGAGGTATTTTTTAGTCGACTGCAGTCAGTGTCGCAGCATTTTATTTTCTTATTGCACTTACAGTTTGAATTACTTTCCAATGGAATGGTTTTTTTGTTGATTTACTTGATATTAGATACTTTATACAGGGTGATTCAAAATTGGCGTCATTCCTCTAGGGGTGTTGTCTGGCGGTGTTATAGGAGTACAGAAAAACTAGTAAAATAAATTAATTGTTATTAAAAACTGAGAAATTTGGAAAAAACGATATCAGAAATACGGCAGCAACGTTTTTCAAGGTAATCTGCCTAATTAACATTGCGCAAATACCTGTTGCATCGTAATTATTTAAAATTCCGGCAACCATGGATAAATAGAGAGTGACAATAAAATAGACAAGGATAAACGGTAAATTGAACAGGAATCGTTGAATGACGGAACCTATTTCGAAATGTCAACCTGTTCTCATAACCTCGAATTCTGCGGGGTTTGGTGTTTAGATAAATAATCCATACAACACCAAATATTTGAATGGTTAACTCCAAACAAGCTACTGCCTGTGTAATCTCCTTATTATCCACTCTTATCAAGCGGCTTCTCGTATTCAGTTAATTAACTCGTGCTCCATTTGTAACTCCTTGTGCTGTGTGTATCATACAAACGTGGTAGGGATGTAGCCGGTATTTATTTGATGCCTGGGAAAGTGTCAGTTATTGTGCTCTGAGTGCCCCTGGAAGGCCCTGATTCGATTATTTCCAATAGTTGCTCCTCTGTGCTTGGAACCCGAACATTGATTGTCGTCCAATATCTTCCTGGAACCACTTTCCTTGCCCTTTGTTGGCGTGAATTATTTCAGCTTCTGCTATATTACTGCAGCATTTCCCCTGAACTAATCGCAGAGCCGCAAATTCGTGAAAGAAAATTCAAAGTAAGTCACAGTTTGACAGATTATTGTTATTATTGACAAGGGCTATCCACCTGTAACTATCTGTTAATGGCAAAAAACATCATTGCCGCTGTGCCTTTTCATCAAAAAATTGTAGAACAGAACTTTTTCAATATCGAAAATTTTCGTAATTTGAAGCAAAGATCGTTATTTTTCTTTTCGAATGCTTAAGTATTTCAATATGCTACCAATTAAAAAACATGGAACAATTTCAAAATAATGCTTAATAGCAAAGTTGAAATTCGATCTTCAACTGTTAATATCTTCTAGAAATTTTCGAAAAAAATTTTTCCAATATTTTTCTTGTACTCTCAAAGTGAGCATCCATCACCCCTTAAAAGGAATGACGCCAATTTTGAATCACCCTGTATTCACCCTGTATGCCGCGCAGGCCGTATTTTGATACATTTAAAGGAAATAATACAGTGCAGCTCACGCTATCCAAGTTTGAACTTCTCTTTGACGAATTTGATTCTCGTCGCGCCATATATGAAATCCAAACATGTTGTAGACTGTTAACTGGTAAGAACCTTTTTAGACCACGTCACGTCACAGAGGTTGCCTAGATCCTACATGAGCTGATTTTCAGAACGAAACCGTTTCTCTATATTCGAATGGTCTTGGACGAACTCGGATTGCAAATACACTAGTAATTGTTAGCTGTCAACTAAATACTAAAACAATATATATCAAAAGATAATTGGCGTGTGGGATCATATTTGCATAGCGCGATACTAAATTGGTTTTGTGCCAATGCAGTGTGAGGCTAATAGGTTTGGCGCTTCGCCTAAAAGAGATTATGTCTTATTTCCTTGTGTTGTCCGAAACTATAAAATCTCTATGTAGTGAAATGGAAATGTGTAATGCATTATTCCAACAATTTTAAATATTAATCCATTGGAGTGACGGACCGCTTGCCTACATCCCACTGGACTATGAAACCTACTCCGTCAATTAGAGAGCTTGAAACCACTCATAATTATCGGAATTATTGAAATTATTAAACATTAAAATTTCTCGCTTCTCTAACATCATTTGATGTTGAGTGGTCATGCTTTTATCTATTTCCTTCGAAATAATGTCAATTAAAAATCGAGCCACGTTTGAAAATAGCTACGAATCAATTACACCGCAAGATACAACTTGTTTGCAAAATTACATCACACAATAATCATATACTTCTTAAATAAACAATTAAAAATAAGTTATGCAAAACAACCGAAAAACACTTAACAAAACATTCTAACAGATTTGATTTAATTTAGTGACTCGCTAATTGGAAAATGATTTGTTAAATACATAATGAATCACAACCATTTCTTAAAGTGGTTTAAGCTGCTATATTTCATATGCAAAACTAATGACAAGAAGGAAATTGCTCATGTAGTTGTAAAATAAGCACTTAACAATGTGTTATGAAACTGAAGATTAATTTTCTATGTCGGCATTTATATTAGATAAGAAAATACATAAAACATTATAAAACAATTGAGACAATATTGAGAATCAAATGTTGTATAATTACATTATGCATACATGTTCCTGTTCATAAAAAACATCGTTAAAATATGTGGCTTAATTTTAGAACGTGTTTCCGGGCATCCAGGTAAAGTAAAACAAGTTCTGGAAAACTCTTGATTCAAACCGGAAAATTCTTGTTATTCCAGTTCAATTCTGAACGCATTCTGTTGTTTTCGGAATCGTCAGAAGCGAAATTTCCTATATTACACTTGAAATTCGTATGACAGATTAATATATTTACTTTAACCAGCCTGCTGCCATGATATGCGAGGATGACTTCAGAAATAACTTTATTGAGTTACTTTATCATCACTTAATTGTGTATACTTTTGCATGTCAAGTTTATAATAAAATTTGTTCAGTGTTCTAGACCTTTGGAACTACCGTAAAAGTGATCACATATTTATCTAGAAACTAATCAATTCGCTGTTTAGATCAATTAGAGGAAAATTGTCGCAGACGTCGCGTCGACGACATACATTATACGTGACAAACGACGTGTTCACTGTTCAATTTAGCTTCTACATTTAATTTCGCAAAGTGCTATGTTTTAACAGAAAAATATTGTGTTTTGTATCATGATACAATAGAATCGTTTTTATTTCAATGAGCCTAATTTGCGATTTGCCGGTTTACAGTCTGATATATACGAAAAAAACCTTCATAGCACTTGTTATGATATTCCTGGGTCTCAGTCAAAGTGTGAAGTAAAAGTTTTGAACATGGTTTATTTCATTACGTTTCGGCGAGACAACAGCGCCATTATCAGATTTAAAATTTACACAAACTCATGATTGGTAAAAATCAACGTTCTTTTAGGTCTTTGCCTTCTTGAAACCTTAAATTTGTCTTGAGACAAGTCGAAAATAGTCCGTTCAAAAGCATCAATAGTTCAAAAGTTATGCGAAAAAAATGGTTTTTTGCAATTTCTTTAATTATTTAAATAATGTTCCACAGCCGGAAATCGCACTCAAACTATTGTCCCAATATTCTGACATCCTTCCAAACAACTTCCAATAATCGTTTACCTTTATCTATTTAGTAAACGAAACCGGTCTTTTAAAGTCTAATCTGACTGGACTATTTAGAAACTCTCGATTTACGGTCAGGATACCATATCCGTCGAACACCCTGTATTGCTTATTTTGGTTAGCTAAATAACATATTTAATTAATATCGACTCCAAAATATGCAACATTAAAATCAGCTAGTATTAGACACTTGTGATTTCAAAGCGCTATATTACCTCGTAACCATACAGTACAGTACAGTTCCTTGTTGAACATTGAAGTTGCAAAGAATAAATCGCGTTCATTGGAGATGTTGCAAAAATATTAAATAAACATAAAACGAATAGGTAATTAAGTACTATAGATTTGAATCCTCTAGAATAAATAATTCCAACAAAAGAAAATAAACAGCCACCGGAAAAATTTTAATTAAAATTTTTCAAAATTCAAAATTACTTACCATGACATAATGTCGTTGCATTTCGGTTTTTTCGCTAGCTATTTTCTCACATTCCAATTTTAACCTGAAAGTAAAGAAAAATGTGTTATTTCTAATTGACTACATAGAGGGAAACTACATATACGAAACAAAAAGAACCTTAAATAACCACAAGTAACAGATACCTAATTACTCATGGTCAATTGTCTGTAACATTCCAACAAACGCCACAAATCGAGTTAAGCAGAATACTTTAATATTAAACCCGATAATTAAAAACTAACTTTTTAAAATAGGTTTTGTTCTCATTGCATTAGTATGCATTGTTAATGTGCCACAAAATAGACGCATTTACTTATCACATATTTAAAAAAATCTGATACCACCCCTAAAACTCCAGACGCACTAAATCAAACGCACTTACAAAAGTAGAAGTAACAACTGTTGCTCATGAAATAAACCAGAAAAATAAATATAGATATTTCAGATGTACATTGTATTATAGATACTAATGCGTTGCTCAGCAATTTTCATTATTTGAAAATAATGATTCAATTTATTATTTATGATTAATGTATCAGGTAAGTATAAAAGGATTATTATTTTACCTCGCGACCTAGTTTCCATCTATGTACTGTTCACCAGTTACGTAAGGAATCCAAAGTAATATAAAATCCATAATATTCCGATTAGATAATCTCAAACAGTTATTAACTGAGATTTTCCTTTAATATTTCCTCAGCAACCCTTTCTAAGCCACAATTACTATTGTGCTTTTAATTTTAAAAAATCACCATTGAATAGTTCTGGTTCTGTGCGTCGGCAACTCTGTATATATAATTAATTTTCGTGTCGATTTTTCATTAAGTTATGATTCTCAATTACAAGTGCAAGCTTATTGCGGAGGAAAATAATAACCATGCAGTTTATTGAACTGCGTCGACCATTGTGCTCGTGAGAGACTTACATGTGCAATAATTTCTTATAACCGCTTTGTTTTCTATTATTGTTATTGGAACTGGAAATAGCAAAATGCACGCAACAATAGAACGTGTGGCGACAATAACGATTAATCAAAGCTTTTACTCTAATTTATCGGTCCTACGGAAGATGTTCCAGGTTATAACATTTTAAATGCGGGATGTGCTTACTAAGAATAAGCTAATTTAACCAGAACCACGTCCGTGTTGAGCAAAAACATATATTAAAAGTTTTGTAGTGAATAGATTAGTTGCCAAGTAAATACCTTAATTAGAAAACAAACTTCCGATGAATGAATGTTAATAAATTTGTGGAAAGATGTTCTACAATCAATTGAAAAAACGGCTCTTAATAAGCCAGATTAATTGTGATAAAAAAAGGCGATAAAATTTGACTTAATACAAAAAACAATTTCCTCTCAGCTGGCCAACCAACTAACACAAACTTTACTCTTTGTAATTTCTTTGTATAACCCATAATCTCTGCCGAGATAGGGGCGCGGTTTGCCATTCCTCTTTCTTAAATTAGCAAGTAGGAGTACTAAATGATTGGAGCTAAATTCATTAAACGAGAGATTAACTAGACGGCACAAATAATTCATACACTCAGGCGCTATGACGATTAATAAATTAACTCGTTATACGAGTAGTGGTTGTTTCATAAGACTTTTTTCAGTACCTTCCAAAATGTATCTCAAACCATTATGCACTTATTACTGATTAAATGTATAATTTTTCTCTCACATGAAATTAACCCTCAATATAACTGTAACGATATAAACGTTTTAGTCAGATATGAAGATTGTTAAGAATACACCTTACATACTTCTAAACTTTTATTCACACGCTTATTGAAGAGTGTTCACTGATACACAACTTTGGTGTCTGCGCTTTTATCTGAAAATTCCAGTGAAAAGAATCGGACAAACATTTCATTCCACCATTCCGTTATTATAGAATAAACGAGAGCCGTCAACGCCGTCAAACAATTTTTGATAAAAAAATTTGCTTACCAAAAGTACTAAATATTCGAGATGGAATAAAATTTGTCAAATCAATACTCTCTATAAATCTACGGCAATTTCCAGATAAAGATGTAGATGCTTATCTGGCATCGTACCCCTAAATGTAAGCAATAACTCTAGGTAGCACTTAGACGTTATTTGCAGAAATATTGGAACACTCCTAGTAAAGTGACGAACACATTATAATATAATACGGATGGACTAAAACTTTTTAATACAGTTTGTTAATAGCAGAGAGAACAAATTTAAGCTCACTTGTTTCTACTGTGTTCTCACTGGAGCTAGACATGTTTCGAAAACTGAATCAGCAGCAATTACTAATTTTGAATGATCATTTAAAAACATGCTTTGGTAATAAAACTGGAAACCGTAAAAACAATAATTCATAAAATAACGAGTTTCTTCTCAATCAGAAGATATCGCTAATGTATTCCCTTAACATCCGGCATGTTCACAAAATACCTTAGTGGCTGATATATGGTAATCAGTCTGACCGAGTCAAAGTGAAAATATTTTTTTTACTGACACAAGTGTTTCTTACCTCTACAATTCCTATACACACATTACATTTCCTAACAATTAATGAATTGTAAACTTGAACCAATGAAAATAAATATTTGCTGCCTGAACGAGAAAGTAAACATTCTCCAAACCTTGGAACAGAAAATAAAGCTGATTTGGATTCAGACCATTTGGTTTGGGTAAACTATTAATAACTCACTAATTTGGAATAAAATCAAAACCTTTCTGATTTTGAGCTTAATGAACTTGAAATACATATCTGAATAAATGCATTTTGCTTCAAATTAGATGGAGGAATTTTTCGTGAAATTTTGAATGTTACTATTGAACTTGCACATACAACGTTACGGTAAATTGATTATTAAAAATTCCAATAAATTGCCTTATTAATACCACTGGGGGCACGATGGATTAAATATCAAAGTTTCAACCACAAAATCCTTTCCCTAGGTTCCAGACAACAGATCTAGGTGTTGTGCACACCTTTGTGCTTTAGTGCGCTGAGGATTACTGCTTGCCTTTTTATTTCGTTTTTTATAGATTATTGATTGGATGATTGCTGATTTATTAATTTTTTATTATTCATTATTACTAGATTGACAACTTCACTTTTTTCATTGTTACACACCAAACAACCAGAACAAAAATAAATGACAGGACGCCGAACTGGCACGTTCAGAAATGTTCTATCCGCGCCAACACTAGGTCTTCATTATTTGTTATATAAGTATCGCTCTTTATAATATTTTTTTCAAACATGGAGATAGTTAAAAGTTGAATTGAGCACGTAAACAATCGCCAAGCAGATTTCCTGATATTTAAAGATGATAAAAGAAAGTTCAACAATAGTTTAGTTTAGAACTGGGTTGTAATATGACGGTGCGTTTTTTTTTTCACATAAGTTAATGATCTACAAAAATCACAAAATAGCTTCCGTTCATCCAAACTACGTACATTTGGTTTAGTAGAAATTTTAGCAAAATTAAATATATTGTACTTAGAATCAATACAATAAAAAAAACTACTTATTTTCTCAAATACATTAATTCTTCCAAATAGTTTATTCATACGGGTAATGGGGGTAGTGGCAAACCTCGTTTCTAATGAATAGACAATAAAGGAAACAGTAAATTAAATTCGGTGTTTCAAGAAACATCAATTTGTATTGGTAATTTTTTAAACATGTATCCTAAATATTCGCGTATGTTTTTCCTGTACTATTATAAGCGCGTATGGTAGAATGAATATACATTAGAGTTAGGCTTTACAATTTATTAATCAAAAAAATTACCAGAAAATATCAAGTAATGAAAAGCAGTTTTTCATTACTTGTTTACCTAAACTTTAATAAACCTTAACGTTTTCGCTGCAATCAAAAAATGTCTGACTCTTTTCATTTCGGAGACTCTTATTAATGCGATAATGCAATGTCTTTTAAAACTCGTATTACCATAGCTTGGTGGCATACAAGAAATGTTTATCTTGCTTAAATTAATAAATTTATATCAGGTTCTTAACTAGAATGGCATTTTATGAATTAATTCACATTATTATACGCCTATTTACATACTGAGGTTATGACGAAGAATCCTAGTAGGGAATCTATTTGCAAGTTTCAAAAAATTAAAATCATTGCAATAACGGATGCTTCATGAATAGTGTATTTTCCATATAAGACATATATAAGTACGTCACTGTTTCAATTGAATTTTATTTCCATGCGTTCGGCTTTCCCAATATTATTGCTATTAGTGGGTAGGCAATCATATGGAAATTTCGATGCAACTAAGTGCTTAATGTTTGAAAACTTCTCGATTAATCACCGCGTTTTCGTGTTTAATTTTTAACTACTTGAAAGAACAAAACCGATTTTTTGTTATTAAAGCATTTAAAAATAAATCCCCTAGATGCAAATATCAAAGACACAACAATAATTAGCAGCTCATGTATCGAAAAATGTATAGCAGTGAAGCAACATATTTTTGGGTTTTAAAGTTTTTGCATATTTTAAATTTGTAGCTATTTTTAGTACATTAACCAGCATTGTTTTAATATAATTAAAACGGTTTATTAACAATAGGTACGGAAACGTTTCATCGTCATAGTTCTACAACTAAGAACAATTTTCGCGGTTTGAGTCACGACTGGGCCAGAAAGCTGTCAAGGTGATGCGATGCCAGACCGTTGGGATGTTTGACCCCTGAAATAAGGTGCTGGGAAATTGAACTTGAGATCATGTAGAGCGTTTTTGCAGAAATTACTGTCCATACTTAACAGACCAAAATAGGAAATAGGTGAAACGTCAGTTATTTTTTCAAAGAAACCAAAATAAGTTATTTGAAATCTGCTTCATAAGGAAGAACTAAGTTCCATCAGATAAAAAATTGATGATTGCAATCCTCAAGTGAACACTGTTATTAAATCCAATCCAAAAACTGGAATTAGCTGATATTCAGACCGAAACTTATAAATTCACACTCCGCCTCTGTGTAGGACATTCCACTCCATTGTTCCGCTCGTTCTCGACATCATCACGCATCGCCTTTCGCCCATACCGCCGTTAATTATACAACGATCTCAAAGAACGAGCAAATGAAATATTTAATCGGTCTTTCCTTTTGTTCTTCGCATTTTACTGCGGTAATTGCGGGTCTGATTGTTGCCCCGCTACTTCCGCAGAAAAAGTTGAGGACAAAATGGAAGCATACCGGATAGATATAAATCAGTGACTAGAACTCTGAATTCGTGTGAATATAAATGAATGAAAATATCAGGCCGAAATATTCCCATCCGTTACTTGATTTGATGGATCCTCAATTGTATGCTATTTATCTCGCGAAGTTCAGTTTTAGTGTGTTTCACTATCAATAAAAATATACATACTTATGATCTACTTGTAATTCCAATTCTAAACAACGAACACAGACATGTTGAAATCGACAGTCCAGAAGTTTTCCGTTTTGTGTGAACAAGAATACAATTGTTCGTGGTCTATATTGACTTAATTATCCACACTTGTAATTAATCTTGAAATCATACGATCACAATGTAATATAATTACTTGACGAAAAACCTTTGAGTAACAGCACTGCGACGAGTAGACCAGCCTAATGAGTGGCCACTCATGATAAGAAAAAGTTCGAATATGTATGACACTCAATGCTCAGTCTATATTGACTCTGGCTTTTTGCAGCTTATTGATTTTGGAATGATCAATAAGATGCTGAAACAATGCAATACATTTTCAGGAACAGATTTCTTTATTTTCAAACCTGGGGCTTGTCTTTGCCACGTTGTTAAGAAGTGAATGCTCGAAACGTGCTCATCATCCTGAATTGAATTATTTTTCTGTTCTCCGTAATATTCGTGTGTGAGGTTTGGATTGAATTTTATAAGTCAATAATCAAAGTCGTTTTTGTATTACCAATTCAAATTGCGCTAGTGGTAGACGTTGTAGGTTCAAGTAATAATTACCTCCCAGAAGCCGCAACCAAATATTAACGCTAAATTTGACTGGAATGAGCGTGAGTGTTATTGCATGATCTTTCGTTACTCCTCAAATGTTCGTTATTAAAATTTGTTAGGTGTAAGAAAATTTAATTGCGGCGGTGTTTTCCACATATACATTCAGAGTATTCAGAGAGTATGGTTATTAAAATAAATACTGTGGGAGATTTTCTAATATAATTTGCACTCAGAAAACAGTATTTGGTGAAATAGGCATTCACTTTCGAGAATTTGTGCTGAGGAAAAATCGAAAGACAAATGAGGAAAACCCGACAGATAAACGAGGAAAAACCGACATATTCAAACAATACAGGAAACAACAAATTTTTAACGTTTGTTCAGGCGGAAAAAGGTTTTAAAACCGAAAATGTTATCTTTACATTACTTGAAACGGATTTTTTTATTTCCTTAAACATTCGAGACCATAAAAAATCAGTTTATGCAGTTTACCATGACTGCGTTAGTGCTTGCTTCTATCAAGATCAAAATTATTTTAGCCACTGCTTACTACCTACGACCTTCAATGAGTAGTTAGTTCAGTTTTTGCAACTTGTGTAAAAAGTAGCAACATGCAGAGATCCCAATTGACATATTTCTGATAGCAGAGAAATGTTTTAAAGCGAAAAAAGCTTTAAGCTTTGAAGACGATTAGTTCAACCGATTTTTTTTAGTTGGTTGAAATACAGCACTGTCGATTGCATTGGAACATTAACTAAAACACATTAATAACCCTGCAACCGCTTCTTTGCTTCATATATTTTAAATGGACTGTGTTAAACCGCCAACCGCAAACTTAAATGAAGTTTATGATAAAAGTACACTAGTATGCTGCGGTATTAATAAAGCATTTTTGCTCGAACATAATCACTATGCGAATTCATAAAAATGTACATGTATTAGTGACATTTCCTGGTAGTAATTAGGATAACACATACATATATGTTTGGCGTCGTTTCTATTAGAATAACATCGATTTATAAATCAAATACCTTTCGGTTTAACTGCAAATCATCACCTGATATCAGAACCATATACGTCCGATACATTTCCTATCCTTGTATCATATAAATCAGTTTTCTTGGTTCATACTAATGATACGATGCACGATTTTCTTTACTTGATAAGAAATATATACCTTTAGTGAGTTTGCGAATGTCGAGAAAGAACTTGCTAATGGTCGCAGAGCTTAATACAAATATATTATATCAACCAAAAGTTTGGTATACTCGGTACGTTTGTCGGACTTGTTAACAGTTGTGTAGAAGAACAAGACGCTCTTTATATATTCGCATGTTGCACTATTCCAGTAACTTATTTAAGCATTTTCTGGGAAATAAGAACAGTATTAGGCTGGATGTATAAACTGCGCGAGAATTGGTGATTTTCAAGAATATTTGCGACATATTTTTAAATATTAGTGATTATAACATTTTTAAATATTATGAAAATATATAACTACTTGTAAAGTGTAAAAACAGAGGCTCAAAAGAAATATTCTATACTTTTAAATTTGTATGAGAAAATTGGTCAAATTTATCAAACAATTTAAATAACGAAGAACTGGAAATGGAAAGAATCGCAATCGCAAATTAGAATGGCATAACTTCCAAACCCCCTTCATTTATTTTTATTGATACCACTGTTCAAATAACGATTTCCAATCAGACTTTGGAGATCTGCCAGACTAACGTTTGGTGTAATGTGTTCTGTGCAGCAAAGCAGTGGCTAAATTACTTTTTAGTATAAAATATTTGTTATGAGCTTTAAAATCTAAACTAGACAATCAATTATAATTGCTTTATAATATCAACTGATTATGCCGTGGATTCCACTTCAACGTTTTTGTGTCTTTTGAACATTTCGTATCGTCAATGCTAAAGTGAAATCAATTGCTAATTCATTGTTCACAATTAAATTACATGATTTCAATCGTGTACGATCAATAATTCAAATAATCTGACACACATTGAAGCTTTTATCAATTTTCTTGTTGCTTATTGGCTAGTATTATAGAATTATTTCCTAATAATAAAGTTAGGCGGATAATGTTTGTTTGATTCGACTCGCATTGTGGTTTCGTCTGCTATAATGTTCCCAAACTGATTCATGTAGACCATTATCAACTGAAACTGACTGAAATCAACTAACGTTTTAAAAGCTGTCTAAACACTGTTGTATTTGACACTATTGAATTTTTCGGCCATTTGGGCTGTAGTAAAAACGAACTTCTTCTTAGTGTTTAGCAAGCACGACAGGCTTAAGTCTTAAACCCGCATAGATAGAAACACCTTTAATGATGTAAGCGAATTGTGTTTGCCATACGTCAGCAGGAAATTTTCCAGGACGGCCCAATGGAATCGAAAACCGAACCGTTATGATCTACTGTTGAATTTAGCTAACACATTTTTGCAAACAAAATGTAGGTATTGCTTGTCCACCATAAATATATAACAAATTCCTAACTTTTTGGGTTAAACTATGACAAGAACAAAATAACGAGGACTAACACATTGCTGATAACTAAAATATACATAAAATACTTACGTATGATATTGTGCTTGAAGAAAATTGAATTCTTCCTTTATCCTTTCTAATGTGTCTGCTATGGTAAATTTTATTTGACCACCTTGCGGTGGTGGACCCTGAAACACAAATTATCAGTATTATAAATTAATTATGAACTATAACAGTTAAAACAATTAAATTAAGTTCAATTTCTTACAACGTTGACCCGGTGTCGTAGAGCATAATGCCTGCTTGTTAAGTTCGGTTATATAATAATGCTCTTAATTGGTATCTCCTAATATGAATGGAATGATGTAATACCATATACATATGTATATGGGACGGTTAAAGTAGATTGTTTTAGGCGTTCAGGATCTTTGATAAATAACGAAATAAATAACTGACAGTTTTAATAAAAAAATATTCCATTAAAACAATTGATTCCATACTAATGCTAACAAGCTACAAAAAAACATTACCATTTGCATGAAATATGTAATTTTCTTAGTAATATGAGCGGGTAGTTTACATTAATTCGACCCTGGATTAGCGCTAGGCGATAATGAGATTAATTCATAAATAATAAATTAAACTTGCAAACTACCTAAGGCTAAGGAAACCATTGCGTGACGCGAAGTACTTCAATTACGTTAGTGGAAAAGTGACTGATAAAATCATATTGTAAACCAGCTAAAAGTTCGATCGGTATAAACCATTTCCACATTGTATTTGTTTCATGTGGGATAATGGGTTTTCGGTTTACATAAGAAATATCCACAGAATATGTCATATTTTTAAGCTTTAAATGTGACCCTAATACAGGGTACGCAATTAATGAATTAAGTCACCCACAAAAGAAATAAAATTTGAAAGCAGAAGTAATTAAATAATAATTAATCAATTTTAGCAACAACTTCTGAGTAAAACAATCAGACCAGTTGATACTTCCTAGTCCTTAGGATAATTTACCGATACTAATACAGAAATTCGCGACTTGGAAACCGAAAAAGGAATAGGGATGTGTGCATCTGCAATTGGCGGTTTCCTAATCTACCGCCCAAAACCTAATACAAATTTAAAATTGTTAGGCACATTACAATTGCAATTCTTATTCGTCATGGATCCGAAATTCTAAATTAATTTTTGTAAATATTTGATGCACTCTTGTCTTGATGCGTGGTTGGACATTTCAGGTTAGAAGAATTTGTTTTTACTGAGATAAATCACGTGTAGTGTTGAATCAAAGAGAAAATTGCTAAAGATAGAACAATACTTTTAATGTAATTTTTTAATGTTCTATATTATTAGAAAAAAATATTCTGTCTGTTTCGGCTTATTTAGTATTCACTCTATTGTAACAGAAGAATAATTTTGTAATTTGTAAATGTTTGCCAACCGCAGATCTTCTAAGTGGATATTTAATAAAAATAAATAGAATAACAATGATAGAAATGGATAACCAACAACAGAATACAGGTCACAGTAGGTGACTTATTTTAAACGTTTTGCAACACTAAGATAAAATAGTGCAACTTTTTGTAGCAACGTTTATCTAATTTTTGATTTGAGAATGTTTCAATGATAAGTCACCAGCTGGGCATTTGAGTTGTTTTCAGGTGTAAACTGAAATATTTGCAAATACTAATCAAGTACTTTTGCTGATGGCCATTCAAAAGGCAAACCATCAAAATTGCGGTTTATCGCCGTAAGGTCGTTGAGGAAGCTAATTGACTTTCTACCTTCCCTTCTTTATTTTGGTTACATTTAAATATACACATATAAAACCTGTTCGTTCTCCAAAATTAGATTATGAACCAGTTATGCATTTAACGGTCGTGTGAAGGAATTTACCCGTTACCGCCCTGTGGTTCGTAAATCCGAATGTTCAGAGGATTCAATACTCGTTTCGAAATCTACCCTCTTCCCGTTTCTTGGTGTATTATCAAAATGGGTCGTTAAAGCGTGTGTCTAATCTCCGTGACGGGAAGCCCTCCTCGTGCCGAAAGAGTGAGAGAAAAAATAACAAAAAGGCTGGGGACCGGTTAAAGTTTTATTGATCTTCTCAGTATCGGGGTCTGGTAGAGGTTAGTTTATTGCTTTGGTAGGTTTACAAGATTGCTGTTTGTTCAGCGTAAGCCCGGGTTCAAAGCAAACACTTAGGAGAAAATGTCTAAATGGAGTTTCGGTACTAGCTGTTGGATTTGCGATTCCCGTTTACACAAGTGCATCGTTATGTAACTCGAACTTCACAAATTCGAATTTAATGAAAACGAAACGAGATATTTTAAACATTATTTCAATGAAATGAAATTGATGGGTTGTGTACACACTTAATGACAAAATCAGTCAACTTGTGTACTTATTGAAGATCAAAGTCTCACGACCGTCATGTTATTTGCAAAATGTTATGATTAAATATATTAAACAAATTTCCATAAAACGAGTTGCCCAAACCTACTTAGTTTCGGTTTCATTAAGGCCGGAAAAACCTTTGGCCTTGAGGAACGAATGGAGGTTGATATTTTTGAAGCAAAAATGGCTGAATTTATTTCAACATTATCATAACATTTGTGTTAAACTCGGGATTAACCGGTTAATATCCAGATTAGCGAACTTCGAAGTTTAACCGTAACATATACATATAATACGCACGGCTATCTGAAAGTCACGTGTGATTTTTACTATCATAAATAGAGAGGGATGATCAAAGTGAAGATAATTATTTGTTGACATGTTTCAGTGATAATATAGTATGGATGAAAATTTGTCTGCACGTACTTCACTATCTATGCTACTAACCGACATTTTTATATGAGGAAGCTATTCGATTTTTGACCCGAGAATATGATCCTCCACACCATTTATAATCAAAAAAGTAAATTTTCTCATGTTAAAAAAATTTCAAATACGAAGCTCATACAAACGATGTTGCCCTTACTTTTAAATGCTTTATCATTTTGTCTCATTTTTATAATGTTATTTGTTACATACAATTTTATTTAATATTAGTTCTAAACATCATCAAACACATAGCGAGCGACATAGGATCGCTCATTCCATTAAAGTATGTTTTATTATTTAGAATATTCGGATTCGTTTTGGCGTTTTCTCTTCAGTTTCGTAGATTTTGCCGACGCAAATCTATTGTAGCAATCAATAACGGCAATCTGGTTTAGGGTTTTGCCTTACCGCACGTTGTTGTGCTATTAACGGTTAATTGAAATAAGACCACAAACCAACGCAGCTGTCTGGAAATTTGGAAATATTTACGATTTCTTCGAGCTGTAACGCATCATCTTGTTCGTCTTGTTAAGTCCAATGGTCCAAAATGTCTTCCAAATCACAATAATTGTTAATATACTTAATTAGACAGACAAAACAGTAAGTGTATTATTCACTGTAATAATTTTGCTCAGAATTTTTCGAAATTTGTTTATTATTCTTCATGTCAAACTAATATTTACCTTTAGATGTATTTTTTGAAGGAATGTCTGAGATGACGCGTAAAAAGTTAATAGAATGAAAATCAAAATATTATACGTAATAATAAATAAATTTATTTCAATGCTATTTATTATAATATTCGAGAATAATATTCGAATCAAATATTTTTTAAAGCGAGCCCAAGGGAGCAAACATAAGATAAAGAGTTAACTAAAAATAGTTTCCATAAATTATTTACAAATCATTTAATCATAAAGTATACATCAAAATTTCATGCCAACGAACTCTATGTATAAAATGTCAATCATCCACGCAGCCTGCGATCTGACCAACTCAGGTTTTGTTAAAAGCTTTTAAGTTTTACATGTACATTTACACGTTCAATTCTTCATAATTGGTTGAATACATAATTTTTCTCTGAATCGGTAAAAACGGAATGTAGTTTCTTTAATTGCCCTTTAAAATTGCCAGCTTCCCGTTCTTTCTCATTTGACGGGCATTAATGAGGAAGGGTGCAAATAAAAAAAATCATACTGAACTATCAGAAAATGAGCAACAAAAACATACAAGGGAATTCTATTTTCTTATTTTTTATCAAAGAGCTTAATATAATTTACAACTAAATAGAAAAATTCACATAAAAGTTGTTACCCTTAAGAGGCGCAGAACAAAAAAGTCACAGTAGTAGAAGATACAGCTCCTAACAAAAATTAAGTTAATACTTTCAATCCCCTTTAACTCAGAAATAAAGCGCTTGCGGACATATGTTAATAGAAAAGTTCTACTTATTTCTGTGAGTTTTGTCCCATACCTCTTTCATTGCCCCGACTAAAAATTATTCATCACCTTGTAAATGTGGAATCTGTAATTATCGGAACAATCGAATCAAAATTAATGTAATTACCATGGTCATATCTGGTTAAAGAAGATTATCTTCAGTTGCGAGTCTTGACATAATTTTTGAAAATGCGTAAAATCTTAAAAAGAAATGTAGGAGATAGAAAGTGGCCAAAATCGGAAATCTAATGTTGCTCGAATCAACCAAAAAATGACTAATTTGGATCTGGTCAAATCGGAAAAACAATATTTATTGTACGTAAAAAATATGTAACTCGATAATCGGTACGAACAGTAATTTAATTTTGATCTTGCATTTGAAACCCAATTGGTATGATTTGTGTTGGTCGGGGTGAGTTTCGATTAGTTTTGGTTCAGTGCGAATGAAATGCGTCTCCTTTCCAAACTAATTTAGATTCTTAATTTCGCACTTGACCGCTAAATTTGAGGAGCCGTTTTATGTAACTATTAAAAACATTTGAAATTTTTATAAACATTTTTCTATGCTTCATATTTTGAATCCATTGAACTTGATTAAATATGGAGTCAAATGAAAACAAACGTGATTGAACAAACAGCGGGTTTGAAAATGCAAAAGAAGAATACAAAAAACAGCACTGTATTTCAGTGTCCTGAGGATGACCCCAAATAGAAGTGGCGAAACGTCGACAAAAGTGAGGAGAAACTTCCTGTTTGATTTTTCCAGTATAAAACCAATACAATAAAAAAAACAACATTAAGCAAATACGGACACTAAAACAAAATCTTTCAATGCAAATAGTTTTATGTTAATGCCCCAAAACAATCGCAAATATGTTAAGAATATTTAAGCTCTGTAGATCACTACAAATTATTTTTCAAATTAGGACCTGTTAGAGGATTTTATCATAACAATGTAAGGTAAGGTAGTGATAGATTGCACTGGTCTAAAAAACGTATTTTTTTATTAGGGAAATATTTCCCTCATAAAGTAGTCATCAAGACAGTATTAACTTTAACTGGTGTTTGATCAAATGAATTGACAACGTTAGCCAGAAAGTACACATTGACATTGCTATCATATGCCAATCTCTCCTAAATACTGTGCAAGAACACTTCCACATCAGCTTAAAAATAGAAACTTTTTTCCTGTAAAACGGATTTTGTCAATTAAACTTACCGTTTTAAACATTTGGCTAATGTATCCAAAAATGTCAACAAATATCAGCTCTCATATCCAATTAGGTACTTAATAAATTTTGGCGCTAAGCCCGTGGCACTACATCTGTAGCAAGTAACTGCGGATAAGCTAGCTATTAAGATAAATCATTATTTTTCAAAATGTACTTTCCAACAAAAAACACATTTACAACAAATTTTTCCAAAAAACTTTTTTCAGATTTTTAATTAGCGCAATTCCGTACTCTGTTAACATTATTTGTAGCCGACAATTATCAGCAAACAAACCATGCTCGGATAGTCGCGTCACATTTCTCTAAGCGTCACTTTAAAGTAAGCGCTTCCTGAACGATGAAAAACGAGGGACAACTAAACCGAAACTAAACGGCAAGCGCACAAAACCGACAACAGTGGCCAGATTGCCTCCGTCTCTGTTGCCAAATGATCGTGAGAGAAATCGCTGGAAAAAGACAAGTATAGAAGACATTATTAGTTCTATTAAGCGATTGATCCGAGGGATGAATTGCCTTTTAGAAATAGAATCTTGTTGGTATGGGTTCTTTTATGCGCAAGACGTTTGTAGCTTTCCCGGGAAGCCAACTATTAAAATATGTTTGCTTACCAATGCTATTACTTAAGCGACTGAAAACATTTGAAAATTAATGCTTAAATAAATACATGCAACTCACGCGCGATAGACAAAAAATACGTAGACAATGTATGATTAATTATTAACTGCTGGGATTTCGTGTGCTGATTAGAAGTGGTCATCAGCCAATAAGCTAAGCAGAGTCACGTAGGTGCACGTGATGTAGCTTCACATAATATTTTATTAACTTAATAATGTTTTACGACGAGATAAGTATTGGACTTCAATGCGTGGCAGTGTCACATGTTGTCGAAAAAGAAGCTCTTGGTAGAATATGCCGGTAAAAATGTATGCCCATTGATTTGGGTATCTTCTTCTTGTAGCCATTTTTCGTTCAGAATTGGACATAGGCCTTCCTTAGTTCTTTTCTTTTTGTTCTATTTTGGGCAATCCTCATCCATGGAAGTCCCGCTACCTTTTTTATGCCGTATGTCGTCGTACCAACGTGTGTGTGATAGATCTTCTGCTCGCTCTTCTGCCGGCCCATGGCCTCCATCGCAAAACTCTTCCATTCCACCTCCTTATTCTTCTTCTAGCCGTTCTTCGTCCAGAATTGGACATAGGCCTCTCTTAGTTATTTCCATTTTGTTCTATTCTGGGCAATTCTCATCCAGGGAAGTCCTCTCAACTTTTTTATGTCGTTCTACCAACGTGTGATAGGTCATCCTCTCGCTCTTCTGCCGGTCCATGGCCCCCATTGCCACACTCTTCCATCCCACCTATTACCACTTATTCGGGGAATATGTCCGTGTAGTCCCATTTCAGTTGTACTGCCCGGTTTATTATATCGATTATTTTAGACTTGTTTCTAATTAACTCGTTTCGTTTTTGTCACGCAGAGAAACACCTAATATTCTTCTTTCCATATTTCTTCTGGGATAATCTGAACTTGTTCACCATTTGCCCTGTGACGGTCCATGTTTGATCGCCGTATGTGGTTACTGGCTATAGACGCATTGGTCGTAAAGTTTTGATCGCAGATACAGGAGTATTTCTTTGTTTATATTTACATATTTTTTAGTTCTGCGAAAGCCGCCCATCCCAATCTAATTCTCCTTTCCATTGCGATATATTTGTTTCCCATTCCAGGAGTTATTCGTTGGCCTAAGTATGCAGTCTTTTACATTCTCTATTTTGTTGTTGTCTATTATGATATTGGGATCCACCGGACACATAGTTTTGGTTTATTCATATTGATTTTGAGGCCTATTTCCTTCGAGAGAGAATCAAGGAAAAATTTGAGTATAGGTAGTACGTTTATTTGTATTATTTTAAAATGACGATGTTTAACAAGCACCACACGCGCGAGACAAACCAAAATTTTGAGTGACGAATACGGGCTTGATATTTGTCGCGAGCCGCGTCTGGCCGATTTCTCGGCAAGATCAAAGTAGGGTCGTGCCGCAGTGTTGACGGGTTTATTTTTTGGTATTGGTCATCCGAAGAATACTTTTACACGATTTCCGAAAAGTAATAAGAAATGTCAGTAAGAAAATACGTAATGGGACTAGAAATATAAGTTAGCATTAATGAAATTGTATAACTGGATTTTTTGTGTGCGGCGATTATCCAGACACCACTGTATCACAATACCCAACAAGCCGCAGTGTCGCTCGACATGATTTTGCAAAATGCCAGCTTTATCGAAAATTGGCAAATTTGAGATTCGTTGGTAATCGTGCAAACAATGTTCAAAAAGAGTCGCACTAGTCCCTTGTTCGTGTCGTGTTCGCGACGCGCTCTTTTAGCAGGTTGCTGGGGTAGGCTTTGTTATAAAGGCGCGTACAGACGTACCAAACAGAACACAATGACGCAACACCGTCGCTAAACATTGGCTAAACAGAATGCGAAGCGTATTGTCGTCACGACACATTATTCGCTCTCATCGGTTCATGCAAACCTTAAACATACTAAATACTCTGATAAAACGCAACAAATTCTAAGTGTTCGCATTTGGGTCCCGACTTGCACATATTTGGGGCCTTACTTTCATGCGTCTACGTGAGCACTGCCGGAAAATTTGTGTATTGCCGATTGTCTAAAGTTGGTGAGAAGCAAATTCGATATCAACCAATTTCTGTATCTTTGTATCACAGATTATCAAATTCTTCATTCAGTCAGTTCTGTGTTGGCGCACGATAATAAGACTTTCACACATTCTCACAATTGTCACTCGTCTGGTCTAGACCAGAAATCTAAAAGAATCGAGATTTGTAAAAGACAGACAACTGATGAGACGTTGCGAGGATACGCTGACTGTTGCCGACTGTCGCCTAGATTTGATGCGTTTCTGTACTCGGTTGCATGTCTGTACGTGCCTTTACAATTTTGGATTTTTAAAAAAACGTTATCAAAAATAAAATAACTATTGTTATTTTCTTCGCTAGGGTTCTCCCTAGTTTCGATACCCGCCATACAAACATTTTGCAGCTACCCTCGTTTTTTTTGGACAGTAACAATTCCAAACAGTCTAAGGGTCACCTGCTTTGGATGGCCACCTGCGCAGCTTTTTTACAAATTAAATTTGAGCACTGGGAAAAACATGTTGGTAATTTTATAACAATAACCCTGAATTGCAAGCTAGAATGCGTGGACAGTATGTGCGCATATTATAGGGCATATGCACATATAGGGGAGAGAGAATCACCTTGTTTCAAGGCACTTTTACTCTACTTCTGGAGCCGTTGACACATATACTTGTTGCTTCATTAGATTTTTTGAGAATCACTATAGGTTAACTCTTAGAAAACTATCGTATGCTGGCTTAAATTCAATGACCACTTGACGAATCACTGTTAAACTCCCAGTAGATCTATTTTGACGGAATCTACACTGGTAGACCTCCAAGCCTGACTCTACGAGGAGTTTAAGACCTTTAAGAAGTATGTTTGCAAGGATCTTATATGCCGTGTTGATTAAGGATATCCCTCTATAGTTACTACAATTTGTTCTGACTCCATTTTAATGGATAGGTATGATGAGGCTTTCCTTCCACTCATCTGGTAATTTCTCCTGGCTCCATATAAGGGTAATAAGTTTATTTCGAGCTTTGTGATAGCTTTGATGGTTTCTTCGTATGTGGGTTGTTCTACGGGCGGTTCTGCAGTTTGGTACTCGGTTGTAGTCTGTTCCTTTCGTTGATCTATATATAAAAGCTTGTAAAAGTACTGCTTCCACTTATCCACTAGTTCACTTTTGTTGGTCGTTATGCTTCAATCTTCCTTCTTAAGTATGGTTTCGGCTCTAGGTCTGAAGCCTTTTTTGTCTTTGAAATTTGTTTATAGAACTTTCTAAACCGGTTGTGGTTGCTATTCCATTCCATTTCTTCCAGTTTTCGTTGCTAGTGCTATATCTTCTTTGTTCTCAGTAGTTTTCGAGCTCTTTTTCTTATTTCGCGATAGTCTTATACTTACTACTCGTCCGTTCTTCTTTGTAGCACACTTTGTCTTGCACGGTTTATTTCCTCTACGCGTTCTTCATTGAACCCTGTATTGTGCTTATTTTGAACTCCGCCTGTGGTAGGTAATGAGTGAACTGAGTAGCTCAGGAGCTACCACTGCCGATCCCAAGCCCGGAAAAAAGAAGAGGGTTGGTCAGGGGGTTTACAGCCACTTTGCGAAAAAAAATCCCATGTTATGATAACAGCAAATCAGCCTCGGGTCATAAAAGGCTTATCAATTTTCAACTTGCTAAAACTAGCATTGTTTTATTAGCAGAATCAAATCAAAATTTATTATTTTAAATCGCCAGTTACTAAGTTTCATGGTCGATTATACCGTAAATGGGAGGAGCGCCTCTCTGATACTCAATTTGGATTTCGTAGCGCGGGTTAGGAACCAGAGAGGCTCTATTTGACAAAATAAGGTATTAATACAGAGAGGCCGCAACATGTCCACCAATGCATGTATACCCGTGTTTTCTCGATTACTAGAGGTCGTTTGACTGTGTGAACCACGGGAAACTGATCAGCATCCTTCAGAACATGAACTTAGATCGCAGTTACATCCATATTTTTCCATTTTGTTGCTACTCATGTCTAGTTTCCAAATTCATACCTTAAATTTAAATCGGAGAAGCTCAATAGCGTTTAGCCCTGGCGAAAAAGTCGCTAAAACTTGAAATTGGAATTACGCGAAAACTGTTAATCCGACGGAGTACAGACAGCTTTTTGCACACATACAGACAAATAAATAGCTACCAGTGAGCAAAATTTAAGCTCTTAATTTAAAAAAATTGGTCAAGTTGTGATTTTTTAAAGAAAACATAAAATTTTCTCGTTTTTTCCGGTTCTCTTCGTGATTTAGTTCTATATCATTAAGTTGTGGTTGAAACCCACAAACCTAAATAATTACTGTATATTATTAAGATGGCTTCAATCGTTTCGATTTTACAAGTAAGAAACTAAAAAAACGCGATTTTTTGTAGAAAATTGTTTATAAAAATTAACAAATGACATTTTGTTGTCCCAAACATAGTGGGAATAAAGTACGCCTGTACTGTACACAATTGGTGTAGGTGGTTTTCTAATAGGTTTCATGTCAAAAAAGCTATGATTTTCTATGATTTCATCTAGCTATGATGTGAAGTGTGAGTACATTCCTTATCGTGATTCCTAATGAAACAGTTTTTGATGCAATAGACTGTAGAAATGAATGTTAATTTAAGTCACGGAAAAAAGTGTGTAGGAAAAGAATATTTGTCGTTTGTGTAATTGTCGGAAAAATAGATAATAAATATATATTTGCTCCAAAACGACGAAATAATACTTGTGTATGCTGAAATTAATTAAAACGAAAATGGACCAGATAATAGATATTCCAAATCACTGTTATATAATATGTAGTAAAAAAAATCCATTATCAATAGAACTTTGCATATAATCAAAGAAACTACGATTTGGATTTGAAAGTCAACACATTTTAAAAAATAACATCTACTGATATGAAGGTCCGCGATATTAAAAATAAGTTATTTATCTTTAAGTAAAGTACATCAATCACGGCGAGATTTATTTACTTGTAAGTTAAATAAAAAGACATGTGGAAGGAATCATATATACTTATTTGAACGCGATTAAGCGGCATAACCCAATTCCCAGTTTGATCGTAAAACCGATTTAGTTCTTAGTGGCAGATTTAGATAAAAACACATTTAGAGCTTAAAATTTTCTAATCCATGAACAAATATAATATGACTACATACGTATTTGATTAGATACTTAACTGTTCAATTAGAGTATAAATCAATCGTGTATCTTTGGTAAATCAATAGGAAAAGTATTAATCTCTTTTGTAAATTAATAAATTATTTTAAAGATAAATTTCGCTAGTTTTGAGCTGTCGATTAATAATTTGATTATCAACTTTATTACCTTATGAAATTAATAAATTTCCGTCTATCGGATACATATTGTTAAGTCGATAGGCGCCTTTTTATCGACATTAAGTTAATCAAATACTAAGCATTTATACTGTGTTCAATGCTACATGTCCAAGTAAATAATTCAGTCAGTAATCAATCAATAATTAAAGTTTTCTATTTGATCATTGTTTTCATGAGTTAATACGAACTACATGCAAACATATTTTACTTGAAGATATCAAAAATACAAAGTAATGGTTATACAGAACCTAAATCATTTTCTGTTTTTGGAAGAGCAATTTTTACAATATCGAACTATAAAAAATTCGTTTGATAAAAATGAAATGGAATCCACATAACATAATCTCAACAAGCATCAGGGAAAATTCAGACATCGGTTGTGTGATTATTTCTACTGTTAATCAACACTCCAAATTGGAAGTAAATCAATATGTATTCACGTGTATTAATGACTAGTCAAACAAATAGTATTGACATTTTAGATTCAAAGTGAAAATTAATCTTAAATAAAAAAATAGAGATGAGCATAAGATTGCGATTTGAAATTCAAAATTTAATTATTGAACAAGCTACAATTTAATGCATCATTTTAAAGTCCCATGTCAAAATTTCGTTTTGTTAGCTAGTTTAGGGTCAAATATATTGTCGCCATTTTGACCAATGTTTATAATAATCTTATACAGAAATTACATTTAGTTGAACTATGACAATTTAACCCTCAATGTCATAAAAACGGTTGACTTTAAGGCAAAATTTTTGTACTGAATATTACGTAGAATAAGTAGTGATATTATGTCATGGTACATACAGGGTGATTCACAATTGGCGTCATTTCTTTTAAGGAGTTATAGGGGCTCACTTGGAGAGTAGGAGAAAAATATTAAAACATTTTTTTTCGTAAATTTCTACAAGATATTAGCAGTTGCATATCGAATCTCAACTTTGTTATTAAGCACTATTTTGAAATGGTCCTATGTTTGATCGATAGCTTATTGGAATACTTAAGCATTCGAATAGAAAAATTACGATCTTTGATTCTAATTACAAAAAAAATGATAGTAAAAAAGTAGTTTGCTATAATTTTTTGCAATTAATACAGGTAAGAGGTACGAGAAGCTACTCGATAAAAGCGAACCATGAGGTGATCTGGAGTTAAAGACAGAAATGTATGTTTATTTGTAAAAACATCATTTCGAGGTTATGATGACAATAAATAACAATTTCTCGTTGACACTATTGACACTCCGAAAAAAGTATGTTTGTACGTTATATTTAACGAATTCTGTTGAATCTACGTGTCATCCTTATCTATTTTATTGTCACTTCCGGTATTTTTCCATGATTGCCCGAGTTTTTAATAATTACGAGGCAACAGGTATTTACGTAATGTTAATTAGGCAGATTACCTTGAAAAACGTTACCGTCTTTATATACAGTTTTTTGCAAATTCCTCAGTTTTAAAAACAATTATTATTTTTTACTATTTTTTCTGTACTCCTAAAACATCCCCAGAGAAAACTTCCAGAGAAATGACGACAATTTTGTATACAGGATGATTTACGTAGACCGTGCTTTAGAAGTTTTCCAACTTGCAGTTGTTTTAGAAACTTCGAATTTTGTTTCCGCTCATAACGAATCGTGCCGAAACCAAGTCAAATACATTTATCCCCTGTATATGGCTTTGGTATTCGTCGGTATCAGGTTCAGATCAAATTTATGTTCGATCTCTTATTCACATGGTTATCGCCTACTTTCATCTTGCATCTTTCAATGACGCGAAATACCAGTTAAACTGTATTATTTTCCTTCGACTGCATTCGTTTTACAAATTAATTAAATCGTTATGGAAAAGTATTTCTTTAAATGCATACTTTTTCTTGCAGTAACTTTTTTAATGTCGATTTTGCTTTGGATTAATGTATATGTTTCAGCTGAACTGTTTGAATTGAGCTCCTTAATCCTAATTAAAAGCGATATTTTTCATTACGTAGATATGTTCCATTTTTGCAAAGTCTTTATCTGTTAGTTGCTGAAATGTGTTTTTCGCACGAGTGTAACATTTTTATAACCTCGCGAATGCAAATTTCTGAACACTGTCAATACAGAGCTTTTGTCAGTCTTTCGAACCACTTTCGATCTTAAAAGTTCTAGAGTAGCTTTGAGAGCATTAGAGTGACTATTCATATAATTGCAAATAAATATATAACGAGAGCAATATTTCATATTTACATGAAAATATATTAACAAATTATCAATAATTTTGTGAAAATGCTAACTTTCAGTAGGTATATATTTATGCAAAAGCTTCGGAAATGCAGGTTAAAAATATTAAAATCTAAGTGCCGCTATAAAAAACCGTAATCAAGAAAAAATTATTGTTCAAATCGTTTGGATTCGCTTAAATTGCTACTAGTGAACCGAAACGATGGTTTTCTGCGCCGTAATTGATAAAGATTACCGCACCATCAATGTCATGTTTATGGCTCGGAAAGAAACTTAAACTGATTACTTTCAGTTTCTTAAGCTTGCTTTATTACCAGCCAGGCTTACCTGGTCACGAGTAATGCAAACACAGTTTATGACGACGGCTTGATTTACCATTGTGCGAGACTTGTGTTTCTGATACAATCTCTGCTGATCGAATTGTTCTACTTTTTTCTTTCATTTCAATAACACGCCATTTGAATCCTCTAAGTAGAAAAAAACAAGCGTCGTTAATTCTACGGCGTGCATCAATGTCCCTTGTAATTTAGACAATGATCTGCAACCTTTTGCAGAGCACGTTATAACATTTTAGAACAATTGAACACTTTTTCCATTTATTTTCACAGGTTTCAACATTTTGAAAGCTTGTGAAGTAACTGTTTCTTTTAAAGATATGGACTTTATCAGTACTAGAACTCAGAAGCTAATTAATGGCCCATTTATATTGACATAAGATAATCGTTTTATCTCTTTGATAGAATATAAGCGACGGGTTTAAAATGCTGTTATTAACTGAAATCCCAACATTATTCGAAACATTCTTTTAAGTTTCCTTAATGTAAACTACTACCGCAGAATTTTAATGGACAATTATCCAACTTTTTCGCGCTTAACTACCACTGACGTTTATTAATTGCGTTTCGTTTTGCAAAAGTAGTTTTAATAGTAGAGAACTAATTGTGTTACTATACTTTTTAATCCGTTAAAACTTCTAACAGCTTTAATGTAAAACCTTCTATGAAGCAAAGGTAAAGCAAATGCAGTAAAAGAACAAATTTAGACAAACGTAGGGGATGGCTCGCCTCGTAGTGATGTGCAATAAAACAGCTATAAGTTTTAATATTTCGGGTTTATGATCTTTACATAACATCAACTGAAAATATACGCAAACCTATATTTAAATATGTATATTTTTAATGAGTGAAAGAACTGTTGGTATTTACAGAACAGAAAATGTGTTTACTGTTGTGAGTATGACATAGGTCTACATTTGCTTAGTAGTGGTAGAAAGCACATTTTCATTTCAATCTGAGTGAAACAAATTATCCACTAATTTTTTTGCAATTTCATCAAGTATTGAAAAATATTTATCAATTAAAGTTAATCTGATACGACACTTGAACTTTACTTGTAGTACCGTCTACTGCAAGCAAACATAAAGATTGGAGAGTGAAGATGAAACTACAAGTATGTAAAACAAAGAATGGATCAAGTTTTGTATTTTGTTATAGACCTGACTTACTTGTTTAACAATTGGCGAAAAATATATTATTTTGTAATACTCAATTATAATTGCATATTATGATGAGTGAATACTGAACTGAAGTATTAAAATCTGATAAATGTACTTTCTTAACACACACTGTATATAATATATTAAGCGAAAGGTATCCATACATCATGCCATTCATTTAAATCCGAAAACGGGATTTGTAATACTGCTCCCGAAAAAGCGGAAGAGTGCCTGTCTGTCTCACAATTGCGATCTCGCTTTCATAGATCATTCAGTTATAAAGCATTCCTTTTTTTCTCATCGGCGTCCATTCCGTCTGGATATATGAAACAATACATCATTTAAAAGTTTTACGGCAAAGCCCTCGATCCCGCATAGAAATGACGTTTTTCATATGCAGCCGGCTAAAATGTCAGCGATGCTGCGAAGGATTTCAATCTTCATTCCTCTATAAGGTAATTATTCAGTCGTGGATATTCAGCGACACATATTTGTGCTCCGAAGAAAATAAACGACCAACAATGCAGGGAATATACCAGTGAGAGTTCGTATGTATAGGCCACTATAATTGGTATAGAATTAAAATCTGCTATACAAACATTACCAAAACTTTGTTAAATATCACAAACACTAGTAACGTTGTTGATTTCAATGAATTGCAAAACATCTCAAAGTGAACAATGCAGTTTTCTAGAATGAATCTTGATGAATTATTTTCACTTATTTCAAAACATATTGGTAATAATAAAATAGAGAACCAATTTTCAGATTTTTGTAAAAAAATTTCTAATAAGAAAATGTTTAAATAAACTCTCATCTCACATTTACAAGGTTTTAGTATGTAAATTGCCGCATCTAGTTCGAATTTTTCCTCAAACGTCTTGGATTGTTATGAGAAAAGCGGAATTCATAAGCAAGACCGTTTTCAGTTTGACGTGACAAAAACACCTGCCCGTTCTCTTGTGCAAACTTTACTAATCACCTGAAAAATTATTTTTATAACATCAAAATATGCAGGTTCAAACACCAATTCTTGTACACAAATAAAACTGATGTTGTGAAGTCCGGTTATCAAGTGAAATTATGTGGTAAAGTCAGATATTAACTGTACACCGTTAGATATCCATTGAAATGTATATGCAATTCAACTGAAAAATTTAATTTTCAAACATTTACTTCCTTCCACTGATTAGAGTAACGTCTTTATGTTTTATTTGTAAAAATATGTCGTTTCTTCTATTTGTCCTTTACTTTCATCTCTTATCGCTGTTGATTTACGCATAAAACTTCATAAATTTAGGTCGTTTTCTGCGAATATCTCTGTTTTCAGTGATAATTATTTTTTTTGCAATTTTGCCTCTAACTTCCTAAAAACTCCCAGACAAGTTTTCCAGAGGAATGACATCACTTTTACTATCATAGTATTACCAAAATTTATAGGTTGTGTGTCTGTGTAAAAATAAGTAATTTATAATAACTAAAATTAACTAAATAGAAAATGTAACTAAAAGTTGCTTTCAAAAAGTGTATTTAACAGGAATATACAGGGTGATTCAAAATTGGCGTCAAGATATTAACAGTTGAAGATCGAATTTCAACTTTGTTATTAAGCATAATTTTGAAATTGTTCCATGTTTAATTGGTAGAATATTGGAATATTTAAGCATTCAAAAAGAAAAAGTACGATCTTTGCTTCAAATTACGAAAATTTTTGATATGAAAAAAGTTCTCTTCCACAATTTTTTCATGAAAAGACACAGCGCCAATGATGTTTTTTGTCATTAACAGATCGTTGGATACCCCTTGTAAATAATAACAATAATTTGTCAAACGGTGACTTACTTTGAATTTCCTTTCACGAATTTGCGAATATGCGATTAGTTCAGGAGAAATGCTACAGTAACATAGCAGAAGCTAAACGAACTCACGCCAACAAAGGGCGAGGAGAGTGGYTCCAGGAAGATAGTGGACGATAGATGTTCGGGTTCCAGGCACAGAGGAACAAGTATTGGACATAATCGAATCAAGACCTTCCAGGGGTACTCAGAGCACAATGTCTGACACTTTCCCGAGCACCAAATAGTACCGAGGAAGGGCTACATTCCTACCACGTTTGTACGATACACACAGCACAATGAGATACAAATGGAGCGGGAGTTAATTAACTGAATACGAGAAGCTGCTTGATAAGAATGGATAATAAGGAGATTACACAGGCACTAGCTTGTTTGGAGTTAACCATTCAAATGTTTGGTGTTGTACGGTTTATTTCTAAACAGAAATATTCGCGGTTATCAGAACAGGTTGACATTTCGAAAGTACGTTCCGTCATTCAACGATTCCTGTTGAGTTGACCGTTTATCCTTGTCTATCTTATTGTCACTCTGTATAATTCCATGGTTACCGGAGTTTTAAATAATTACCGAGAAACAGGTATTTGCGCAATGTTAAATAGGCAGATTACCTTGAAAAACATTGCTGCCGTATCTCTGATATAGTTTTTTTCAAATTTCTCAGTTTTTAATAACAATTAATTTATTTTACTATTTTTTCTGTACTCCTATAACAGCGCCAGACAACACCTCCAGATGAATTGAATCACCCTGTATATTCTCATGACTGTATTACTACAAACGCTTTCGTTCTTTTTCTTTTCTTCCTCAAACACTTTAATTTTAATATGTAAAGTAAAAGTCGTTTTTTTGAAAATGTTTCCAACATTCGAAGCATTTTCTATAAAAAATCACTTACTTGTTCCTAATAAAAAATCATACCCCATATGAGGTTTTGTTATAAATTAAAAAGCATTGAAAGACAAAATTCACGCAAACTTAATTCTCAAAAATAAGACATTTCTACGAATCCCGTCCTGCATTAAATTCAAATCAGCCTCAAACGGGAGCTGTTAAAACGACATGTGTACACATAAAACCCTAAATAAATAGCGAAGTAAGTATAGCGAGGCGTAAAACGCTTTTCACATCCCAGTATTTTCTTTCAACATTTTAATAACATTGCCACAAAAGACCGTGGGGTGAAATTAAAAGTGAAGGACCCTCAGACCCCTCTCCGACCCTTGCCGCAATTACTTGTGCTTATTTGACTCCGGCAATAAGGGATAGAAAATACGAAGTTCTAATGACTTGTGTTTTTTAGCAGTCATTTCGATAAATGTATTATTTTGCATTTGGCAGCTTTCAGATACATGTTCTTTCACAGTATGGAAAACTGGTAATCAAGGAAAAAAAAATTGAAAATATATTTTTATTCACTCATAACTGAGTTGCATTTACGAATTATTTAGAGACTGTGGTTTTTGACCCAAACAAAGCAATAAAGTTGAAACATCAGAAACCAAAAGCGATGCGAATCAACAACAAAAAGGACCCAAGAAAAAATCGTCAATCACATTAAGAATCAATCAACATTGTAAAACATGTTTTAATATTTAGATCGAATATTTCTTCAGTGGTTAGAAGATAATTGGCTTATTTATCAAAAAGAGTTTAAACTACTGGATCAAGTTCTTTGTGCGTTCACTCGCACAAATACTGCATAGGGGTGGATGAGTGCGGAGAAGTGCTACATGACGGCAATCGGGGTGACTAACTATTAAGGTACGTTATCCAGTGACATTTCCTCGCAAAAAAAATTTGGAATTTAGTTCGGTTTCTGGCATGTCTGTAATAATTTTATGTAAAGATACGGTAATTGATAATATTGTAATGTCTATTTTAATTTAAGAACATTTTGAAACACTGTACTGTAATAAATGTTAATAAACGTATAAACATTTACAATATTATTAAAGAAAAACACTCCAAATAACTTTGATGTATTTTTTCAGCTCTTTAAAAAGACATATTACCTTAACACTGAAATACTTAAAATGTATCCGTTTTGCCGCGAAACGTTGGGAACCCCATAGTTAAGAGCAATAGTGTGCCGCCCCTGTTAACAGATGCCGAGGACCGAAGGATCGACAAGGATCCAAAAAGGATCGACAGCTCTACGAATTGAATACTGACGCAAATTAGAAGGGGGAACTGAATCCTATTATGTTACGGAATCATGCCAATTACCGGACCGAACCCGATTTCGACAAAGCCCTTCTGGCGCTTGGAATGACATTAGGGGTTAATTTTATTTTGGAAAAATAGCTCGCAGTTATATAGTGGTTGGACCGAGGGTTGAATGAATTAGGTGACGATGTTAGCGATAATTGGTGGGCTGCAAAGATTCATTTACTTTTAACATAAGCATTTTCCTAATTCAAAGTTTCATTGACTAGTTTGTTTATTGTTGGCCAAATTCAAGTATGTTTTCTTAGTCGCCAAAAATAAACTGGGTGCGCATTTCCGCAGAAAACTAAGATTCACACATACAAAACTATAGTGCTTGAAAGGTGCGATGCGCAATTATTGTTGGAAAGCCTGCAGCTTTATAAGCTGTGACCTAGTCGTGTTTGTAAAGGGGATAATAATCTACCCCTGACAAAATATTCTTTTCCATCCCCGTTTTGCCGCCGCACAATCCGAATAGGCGAAGATGGCGGTGAATATTGAGATTTCGCAGAGGCGGAGAAAGCGTACATTTTATTTACTTAAATGTACTAAAGCTAAATTGAAATACTTTTCCCTGCTATCACCAAACGGTTAAAGATATTGCTCGGTAAAGTAGTGGGCAATGTTTTCAAGAGCCGGCGCCAATGTAGTGACAAAAACAATTTAATTAGATTTTCGGCTGATATTACAATAAAATCAATCATCTGTAAATCACTTAAATGGAGTTTCAATAATCCATATGCTGAAAGCACTTTAAATTTAATCGTCTTTAAACTTTTGCAAAGAAGTAATTTAAAAAAACACAGCTATTATAAAGATATTGTAACGGAAATGGCCTGGGGTACTCACGTTTGGAATGGGGGATCGAAATTCATGGTATTTCAGTAAATGGGAGCCCCATTTACTGTCAAATATGACACTGACAAGCGGGAAGTTTCGCACCTGTTCTGGAGATTTCGAGAACCATCTGGGTTACCTGAAGGAGTCTATTTAAGCGGCGAGGAGAACCACAGAGGTAGAGGGAAGTGACAGGAGCGACCGGGTGCAGAAGAGGTTGAACACCGCGAGTCGGAAGAGCGAGTTTTCCGTCGGTTATTGTTATTGTTTGTGAAGTTGACGATAATTTTGAAGTTAGTTTGTTCCTGTTCCGCATTTAAAGTTATACCGAGGTGAATAAAAGTTGGAAGCTGAAGAAAGAGTTTGATACTCGGTCATCCACGGTACAATATTATGAAATACACTCAGTGCCGGATTGGAAATGGTTGTCGAACGCACCAGAAAGGGTTAAAGTCAAATTACTTAACAAAAAGTTTTTTTTATTTGTTAGAATACACTCCAGGTCCCGCGAATAAAACCAGGACTCTTCCTACAAACATATGTCTATGCCTCATTTTCGAAAGCAAGCGAAACTTTCAAATAATAATGGGTAGTAATTTATAACGGGTCAAAATTAATAAAGCACTTGTATACATGTAACCGTGTAAAAAAATTTTTAAACCCGAAAATGCACCAAATAAATTTAGAAAAAAACTGCTGTTGTCATATATCAACCAACTAGAAGTAGATGAGAAGATCGCTTCCAGATACCGAAAAAGTAACAAAATTATAGAAAACAGCTTCCTAGTGTGCTCTTCTAAGGGATACCAAAATACATATGTTAAAAATCTGTTTAGTACTTACACTATTTTAATCATTCAAAGATGATGAATTAAATAATTACATATCGAATAAATAAATCAGCTATTAAATCCTAGCACGGAACCTACAACTTGAAAATAAAGGTAGTTAAGTACGTCTATGGTGGTGAAGGAGTGAGGATTGCTAAAGAGATAGCAAATTCTGTAGGGTGAATGGATTGGGCTGTAAATGATTAATTAATTTTAGTGGTTTTCTTTGCAAAATCTTTCGGTCTTAACTGTGAAGTGATAAATATAGCAATAGATTAAAGTGTTGACTAATTGACCACTAGTTTTTACTGAAAATGCACAATGCGTGCACACAATTATTTTAAAGATAAAATGTCCACAGAACGACTACACATAAAGCCAAAAAGTAACATGGAAGAGAGAGTCAAAAATTCAAAGTATAAGAAGTAATTTCCGCCAATAATTGTGTTAATGTTCGAATAACGAGAAAAGCGCTGAAGCGAAGACGAAAATATTCATTTAAAAGCCGTGTAAAAATATTAAAAGCTTGATGAAACTCTAAGTAAGTTATTTTCTTAATTGGGTTTTTTAACAAATGATCGAACTATCTATGCAGTGAGTCTCGAACGACCCTAATTTTATTTAAAAATGCATTAAAATCTTAACATCTTTGTGATTAAAAGGACTCGACGATAAATTTATCCTCTTGGGGTCGTTAGATAGACAATTTAATGTAATTAAGTTGTTCCGTGCAATTCATCAACAAAATGAGATACGTACAGAAAAAAATAAGCTAATTTCGCGCGGTTGTTTGAAAGTTGAAATTATTGTAACGTTAGTACATACTTACTTACAAACTTTTGGTTGTCAAAAATTTTTAAAACATAGGAGTGCACATTTAATTATTCGTCCGTTTATTGAATATTAATAATGTACATTTTCTAAACAAAAATTAGTTATACGACATTTGATATATTTATTAATTATATATTAATTAAGTAATTGATATCTACTCTACATTTTTGCAACCTTGTACAGTTAAAAAAGGATCTGTACTTTATTTTAATAAATTAACCAAAAATGGAAAGGAATAAATTAAACATTAAACCAGGATCTCGCATTTTGCCACAATTAATTACATCTCACTCTCACTAACAAATCCCTTGGTGAAATTTATTATGCGAATAGTATACAGTTTCAGCAACACTTTATTGAAGCGAATTATGGCGGTTTAGTTGTTATTAACATAGGGCTAAATGAACACATTTTTAACTACGGTACATGACTGATCTTTAGATTTGATTTGGCTCCTAAGTTATATCTGAATCGCAATGTTAGGAAATTACACAATAATGTGTTGTTTATACCAAAACATACAAAACGCGTTTCTTTTTACTAATATTAGGGAGATTAGGTTAAATGCGCTTTGCTTTTACCACGTAGGTGAGTAATAAGTATATAATTATAAAACTTTAAATCTCCTGTCGATATATTTTATAGCCGCACCTCTCCTGAAAACTAAGATAAAACAACCGATTCGGTTATTTCCTTTCTGGATATTTTTAAAATAGCAGTACCATACTATATTAATCAATTTAAATAATTCACGGAAACAGTCACACTTCAAAAACGGCACTGTTCAATCGTATGTTAGGCGATAGATTTTTGCTGTAATTGTTTCACTATTACGGAGATTTTGGCTCTTTCTGAGCATATGTGAATTTAATCGGCAAGTATCAGAACAAAAGTCGCGGAAGTAAATGTTCAAAAGTATTTGGAAGTATCACAGACAAATGAAACGTAATACCAGAAGACAAATGTATATGTCGATTATTTCATTACATATTCATTTCTTGCATTGCTTAATGGATGTATTATGTGATTTATCATTATAACAGTGATTAGTATATTTTGTTAAATTAGATCCGACTCATATTGCTTTAGATCTCGCTTTTATTCCTTGTTATTTTGGTTGCTCAGTGGATTATTAACATTTATTAATTAATGTACAGATGAAAAATAATAAGATTATCTCAACCTTGTCAGTCACATAACGTGTCCCTATTGGTAGATTGGTTTGTTAGTGGCTTACATATGGATCAGATTGATGTAAGTAAGTAAGATTGATAACGCTAATATATAAGTTAACTCTTTCTTAAGGCTACGGTTCAGGTGCACATTAATAAATGTAATAAAAGCTGATAAAAAATGTGGTACAAGAACGGGAAACATCACTTGAGCTAGACTATGAGTTTCTAATCCAAGTCCCAAGAAGTCGTCTCAAATTATCCCATTTGTCTTAATATATTGTTCGATAAAATTTTACATATTTTTATAGGTTTACTTAGATTTCCAATTTAACTGCACGTAATGTGCTATTGCGCATATTAATTGAATGCGAGACTGAATTTTTTCATTTTAGAGAAAAAATTAATGGTTTAATGAGTCTACAGTACTTAACTGGCGAAACTAATCAATTATTTTATGCATGATTTGCTAGACTATTGACCTATTTGATTCTACTTACGCAAAATTACGTTTTTTTTATTTGAATAATTATAGGTATGAAAACTTTCCTCAGACAGTATTAAATTATAATTATATCAAACACTGTTTCCTTCGGCATTCAATACAACCTTTTGTTTGTTTTTATCATTTACACGCGGCATCTTAAAGTTACTGATATGTTGAAAATTTCGCGAGATTTAAGTAAGGGGTTTAGGGTTCGGTGACAGGTTTGCTTAAGAGGCATAGTTTTTCTGGCGATTAACGTTTCTCATAAAAAAATTAATAAAGAGTTTCCTTGTCTTGTATGAGAAAAGAGACATGACTCAAAAAGCCAACCAAGAAACAGCTGAAGTACTTAATCCATAAGTTCTGATGATGATTAAAATAATATAAGTCGTTGGCCCATGAAAAACAGTGATTTTTCAAAAAATCGTTGAACGAAAACCTCATCACCTCGCTGCAACATTTTTTGTATTATAACGGGAAATCTAAATGAACATAACGGTACTCCTATTTGGCCATCATGATCTGACCAATCTCCTATCTGTCATTTGTATTTGAACAGAAGCAAGAAATGAATAAATGAATATAAAAATACCAGGTGCAAGACGAGAGCAAAAATTGATATTGGGGAACGTTACCAGAGATGAAAATGCTGCTCTTAAAGAGTGTTTAAACTAAGTACTTAGTAGGTACCTATGTATAAATAAAAGCTTGCAATGTATTGAACAAGAATTGTACATTGTTTTGCTGCTCCCAGCAATAAAAGGACAGAACACACATTCGTAACGCAAAGACACATTGGAGGTAACATGTAAGTAGTTATGGATTGTTAATGTTTATATTGTTTATGCAATGTAATAAATTATCACACGAAAATGTACCCCAGCAAGAATGTGCAGCTGAACAAAAGTTCGTTCAGATATTCGAAAGCTTACAAGCGTTTTGCTTGCATTTTTAGGTAAAGGTGATGCTCCCTGTGCACTCCTACTACTAAAAACTTAATTAGGATACTTACCGCCGAAATCGGGTGCCTATTTGGAGCAGGATACATGTTGAAACTATGTATTAATTTAACATGATATATCCGAACTTAATACGAAATAGAAGTTGCTGATTTCGGCGTCCAAATAACTTTTATAAATCTAACGAAAACAAAACGTGCTTTCTAACCAAACTTTCTGATTCTGGTGATGCAAAACCGAACACTTGTTTGCCAGATGGTCACTTTTCACGTGTTTGGAATACACAACTATACTTTAGGATTTTCTGTAATCGTCACTGAACTTGACTCTAAATCTGTATCAACAAGATAAAAACAAATTAATGGATTTATTTGGCATCAATTTAAAGTTAATTTTCAGTTGAAAGGCTGTCAATAGTAATTGTCAAACTGTCAATCAAGTTCGCTTTGTTACCGCTCGAACTGGGAATGGATATCGCTGGTTTCACGGTGTTTTCAACGCAACTATCGGACTAAGTTTCAACGCTCCGAGATGTGATCCTGGTTTTAATTTTTGAGATGAAAATTTATTTCCGGGAAAAGAATATAGTGATTGTGCTTATTTCTAGAATCTTAGGCCTCATCAATTAAATCGAGTGAGTAGCTGGTAAATGTGCTTCATTAGTAATAAGTTTTATACATCAACAAAATGTTAAAGTAATATGATGAGACGAACTTTCTCTCGACGAATATTTTATTGTATTTACGGATTGATTCAAAATTGACTTATATTCTTTTAAGGGGATTACTGAACACTACAAGAAATATATATTAAAACCTTTTGACTCTATTTCCCGTAGATTCAATTTCAAATTTGCTACTAAACTATACATAGGCATGTTAAATTACGCAACAGGAAATCTTCCAGCCAAAACATGGAAAAAGAAAGCAAAAAACAGTTACAAACACTTTTAATAGGTACATATTTCTAAAGCGACTGAATAGAAAAATATATCAATAACTTTCCTATGAACAACATGTCAAGTTACAACCCAAATTACTATTGATACCAATCACAGAAAAACTGAACGTTTTAAAACATTTGTATTTAATTATATTAATAAATGTAATACGAGAAATTGGAAACTTAACATATTTAGAAATACTCATCCAACAACCAAAAATACATATCCGCTTAAATTCAGCTAACAAATTCTAGCTAGAACCGTCGCCCTCCTGTCTGTATTTTGAAACAGCGCTTTAACAAGTCCTCTCAGTTCAGTTGGTTCAAATTGTAAAGCCAGAGGTCCTTTCCCACTTGCCCACCTATCGTTAATGTCTACCAAATTTGAATTTAGTACAAAAGTAAGCTCGTTTAGTTTATACCATAGAGGTACATACAGTGTAATTTCATTCGCATCGATAAATAGCTTGGGAGCTCTGGTTAGAATCAACTTTATTACATCGATCAGCTTCTCTGATACGTTTGCTTGAATGTCTTCGAATTTGATTATAGCGGTAATGAGATGTTTGCATAAAGCATTTACAATAATTCCAATGTTCTTGTTATATATTTCGTACGAAAGCACTTTATGCCAAACGGTTCGAAGGAGTTCCTGTTGTCTCAAACACTGTCGTATACACTTCTCTGTTTTGGGGCTTAATTTTTCTAGAGCAAGGACATCGAGTTCGGCTCCATCCATTATCTCGTTTATCTGTTTCACTTGGGCTACGATGTACTTATTGAATACTTCTCGACCTTGTGCCGAAATTATTTTTGCTTCCATTGTAAAATTGCCGACTTCCAGAACAGTCTCCAACTGTTTGGAATATGATTTATCCCATTTATCCAAATTATAGGCCATATAAAGACAGTTATTCAAAAAGACGGCGATTTGTTGCGGTAGCGTTGCTAAGTAAGCTTTGTGAAATTCCTGTACAAAAGCGCAATATGTCGACAAAATATTTAAGACGTTGGTAAATAGTATGGCACTGCAGCCTGGTGAAGCCACAGCGGCTTTTTCCAGTAGTTCAACGCAAAGATTCACTAACTCTTCAACGTTTTTCGAAATCGAAGATTGTGGAAAGTTTTCATCACAACCTGCAATTTATTAGAATAAAAATAATGAACCCAATCCGTAAGAATCCGTAACGACGAAAGTAAAAAACTTCGGCAGTGCTCAAGCAGTAAGTGTTAACAGGCAGAAGACAAAATAATAAATTGGCGTGGTTCGTGTGAAGCTAACTAATATAAAATAGAAATACAGTTTTGATTGCAAATCAATAGCGGTTATTTTGAAATAATTTATTCACATTTTAGAAATATGACTCAAAAGTACCTTTGTCATAATAGACATACTCCTGGGCAGAGGAAGGACCGAAAATAATTTAACAAAACGAGACAAACAAAATATTAACAAATGGGATTTCAGAGGAACACTGAGGAAAAGTTTTAATAGCAGGCGACAAATTTTCGCTGAGCTCTATAAATTAGGTGGGTGGCCTACTATATCTTAGTAGTCGAGTAGAGCAAACCAACAACAAGCTGTAAAATCAATGATAAAAACGATGGGTAGAGACGAATTCAAAATTGAGTAAATATTTCAAGGAGCGACCAGAAACCTATGACCTATTCTCTTTATTCTTTACATGAAATTAATCTTAGTAGAAAATTAGTGTCAAGACTTACATACACTAGAAAAGTGCAGTTATTTATAAAGTACATAATTTCTTAATGAAAATAATATGATCAAATAGTTTCCGGAGTATGGAATTGCACGAATATATCAATACCTAAATATGTCTCAGCACAAATCTGGATTTGCGAAATATGATTTGCATGCCTGATAGTATCCACGGCAATATGCATAAAAATGTTCGGATTCGAATTTTTAGCTCTAAATAAATACCCAATTTGCACTCACCTAGAGGGTACTCAGGATTATATGGTACACCAACTTCCGTTATATCATGCAAATCCTTTTTCATAATTTCCTTGGCCTTCATGGAGTATCCTGCACACATTTTATCAATGAACAGCACGTCCACATTGTTAACATACTCAAGAATTGAAGCTGTTTGTGTAGTGAAAATATTAGATTCTAAAAAAAAAGAAAAAATTTCTAAATTATAACATTTTACATATCTACTCGTATAGATGTGAAACACTTCTTTCATAATAGAGTACTGTTTTAAATGATAACAAATAGGGCATATTAATATTAAAAAATATGTATTCAGTCATTTAAAAATTACTCACTTAATAGTGCTTTTTCCAATTTCTCAGTGGCATCAATTATCACGTTGTACCTCTGCAGTTCATCCACGTTTGAAGGTATGGTGTCTCTCAAACAATTTTTTACAATCAACTCAGACAGATTATCATTAAAATCGCCGCCAATATACTCCAAGGCAGTCTTAGATTCTGATATATTATAAGTAAAATTGACTGTTAAGAATTTTAAAACTATCTCCAGATTGTCAAATACTATTGAATAATTTGTCTTTTCCTTGGATTGGGAACAGAGAACCAACGAAGCGAACATATCATCTTCTTTTTCTTCCAATATTAAGTTTTCATTCACAATGGGAATAAAAATATCCTCCCACAGCTTTCTGGCTAAACAATGTAAAGGTTCTAGGCACTCAGAGTAACAGCCCAATGCAGAAATAATATTTTTCATTTCCTCATTCTCTTTTCTAATTCTTAATGTTGTAGTCGAGTTCTCGTGTTGCAAATCAATGTTATCAGAAAATTCAGTTTGCAACCTTTCAATTAATCTGAAATACAGATTTTATTGAATCTAAATATCTAATAATAATAATAATAATAATAATAATAATAGACTATAGGAACTAAAATCGACTTTTAAGTGAAATGTAGGCTTGGTTTTAAGAAGTCCGACAGCTTATATATCATATCATCATGATATACATATATGATATATGATAAGCTGTGGAAGCATTATGTTAAAAATTGATAAATCAAGTAGAACGCGAATATGCTAAAGATTCGCCCAAAACCATTTTCTTTTAGGCCATAAATACTAAACATGCAAGATGGCGCTCACGAGCATAACCTTTCATGTCCACCTGTAGCAAAAACTTAAAGAAACGGAAAAAAACGTTTTACTACCAGTTGTTTTCTATAAATTAATGTATTAAAAAAATTTTACAGATTTTAGCGTTAACCATAATTTGATTCTAATTGATACAAAACAACTATGACGTATTATTATACTTCTCTTAGAAATCAATCCAGTGTTATATTATAACACTTTTAAATCAAAATATACGTTTTTATTTTTCTTAACAAAAAAGCTTCGTTTTCAATATCAGATGGCAGATCATCGCTTGAACTTATTTTAAAATGTGCAATTTTAAGACACAACTTTGACAGTGATCAATAGATTTATTACCACACTAGTGCAGTAAATTGGAAAAATTACTAGTGCGGTAATAAACATCATTATGACATTTGAAAGTGCCAAATCGTAGCCATTATTTAACAGATGTAGATAAAATGTATTAAATGCTTGTTAATTTAACAAAAATGTCCACACTTTAAAAGCGAACTAACTAGACATCTTGGGTGAATCAATTACAATAAATGCATGACTTTATGGGCGTTAGGCGTTAGTCGTTAACTATCAGACTTACTACTCACATAATTAACTTACATGTTCTGTTTGTCAGCCACCGCTCCTTTCAGAGTGTACAAAGCTTCTAGATATTCATCTGTCGGAATAGCCTCGAAAATACCATTTAATGCTTTTATAGAATGGACACAATTTACATAGTGCAAACGCCCAAGATCATCATTAAATTTATCAAGTAACTTTAGTATTGATTGCACCCTAAGTAAGACTTGCAGCTTATAAGCAGTGACCTTCAGCTCGTTCATGTTGTTGGAGAGTTCCTTCTCAGCATTATTCAGGTCTGTGTTCAGTACTAACTCGCCTTTATTCTTTAATTCCTCTAAGGTCTGTTGATATCTTAACAGTTCATTCAGTCGGGCATTGTTCAATTTACTTCTGCAATAGGAATTCTTATATAGTACTTTGTCTTCAGCATTCAATTTACTTACTTCTGGCTGTATTTAACATGCACATTTTCTACATGTTCCACAACATCTTTTTTCAGAACATCCATATCTTTTCTTATGCTTGGAATATTCCGATTAATAACATCCAAGTCTACTTTAGAAGCGCCCTGTAAAATATTAGCGACGAGACTCATGATTAAAGCAATTGGAAAATGTACTGAATGTACTAAGATTTTAAAGAAAACACATAAACTGAAAATATTTACATTCACTCACACAGACACTAAAATAAATTAACAGCCATCAAAACAAAGATCAGCTGTGTTCTGACGTTTTGCTCTTCTTCTCTTTTGTCGTGAGCGACCTGAGCATCGTTCCGAATTATACTCAAATTGGAACGAGTAATGGGCCAGGAGAATTACGACGAAAATTTTCAAATAGGGCTCTAACGTGACGAAACTTATATAACTATTGGAATCGCTCGGGAATGGCACATCTATTGAAAATATCGAGGTGCGTCAGCTTAAAAAGGTGTGCATTTTATTTGCATAAAAAACGAAAAAGTGAAAAAAATCGAAAATCGCGTTTTTTTTCCGGAAACAAGCTCATATAACTCGGTAAGCATGCATTTAAAGAAAAAATGTTTTCTCATAAATTTGTTCGTTCTAGAATTTTCTACAAGATAGAGTTTGTCCGAAATCCGTAGATTTGAAATGTTCGCTTTAAATCATCATATACAGTTGCGATATTTCTCATTTTTCAGTTTTTAATATTAAAAAAAACTAAGTCTGTGAAGCGCAATTTGCGAGTGAGGAAAAAATCGGCGTGCTATTTTTCTATACTTTCTAATGGGGCAGGGTTTTTGAGGATTTTTAAAAATTTTACAAAACAGATTACTGTCTGGAAATATGTTTTCCAAAGTTTGCAGAAATTAATAAAACTTGAGATTAATTATTAAAAGATGCTTGTAGTAAAAATTAGTAATCTAACAAAAACACCTAGTATACCAGCCAACACCCAAAGCAATAAGCAGGTGAAGGAGGTTTAAACCAAACACCTTAAATGGACATGATTATTATTTTTTAATACTTTTATCAGCTGCTAGTTTTAATTTATGATGCTATGTAAACTAGCAAATATTTCGGTTTGAAATTGATCGAAAATGAATAGAGAAAATTTAAACTAAAACTTGCCCATCTTCAGTTTTGAATTCGTGAATTTGGTGGCATTCCGGAAGCCATACGCGCATGTAGAGTCGGCGTCACATAAAAGTAGTCGATTAAATAGTTTGCCCGGCGGCTGGAGGAATAAAAATCTTCGCGAAGACGCCCAGTGTTCCGAACCCTGGGTAGTGTTGGATTCTTACCAACTAAAAAACCCCCTTTTTTGGTACTACGAGTTTTCGGGAGTTATCCTTTAAAACTTGTAGTCCTCTCTAAGAATTTGTCAGCTCCGGCATCCGTATGCCATAGCATCGCATTCTCTCCATGCTAGCTGATGATCATGTTGTCATCATCAATGGTAATTGTAATTGAACTGCTATAAAGGTGTTCAGCCGATTATTGATACCTTGCTTTATAACGATGACAAATGTCCGCCAAACACCATTATCAAATAACGATTTTATTTATTATAACTTATATTTTCCAATGTGTATTGTATGTAACAAGTGTACAAAATATCAATACATATTTATCCAATTGCTTTGCCAGTGTATTTTTTATCCCATAACCCTAAAAAGTCTAAAATAAAATTGAATATGGCGCCAAATTGAAAGCTAGGTGTCTCAGACCGCAAGAGCGCTGCCAGCG
>NW_026017110.1:13439641-13445296 GCF_020466585.1 Dendroctonus ponderosae | reverse complement strand
GCCATCGACACTGTCCTGCTTCCTGCCAATAAGTATGGCCTGACTCTTCTCTGCATTTATCTTCAGCTTCCACTTGATGAACCACTGATGTAGTTAGTAGTAGTCAATTGCAAGCTGCAGTAAATAGTTATTGTGTACATCTGAATTTCTACCTCGCTCAACCTGTGAGTAAATGACATAATACTGACAAATACATGATCAAAAGGCCAAATGCAAATGAAGTTAAAAAAATTAAAAATAATACTTTAATGGAGAAAGGATGGTCAACAAGTGCAGTAGCTGAGAGATTAGGAAAACCGAAGAGCACTATTTGTAAAATGTTAAAGAAATGGAGCGAACATGGAACTGTAAAAGCGCCCTATTGGTACCGGATTGCTGAACAAAACAACATATTTAGAAGACGCTAATCTCATCGCACATAATCAAGAAAACCCTAATTTGTCGGTTGTGGAAACTGCATACATTACAACCTTCCCTGTTTCACAAAGAACTGGGCAGCGTTGAGTAAGACAATTTTCAAACTTGAGAACTTGGACTTTAAAACTGACTTAGACATATTTTACATAAAGAACCCGGCAACGAAAAATAATAAATTTACCTTGTCAACATATCGCATATTATTGTATCAATAGAGCGATTTGGGAACAATATTAAAACTAGAGGTGTGATAAACGGTTATTTTGTTGTAACGGGTTACAGCGTTTCAGTTTCACTTTGGTAATAGGTTTCAAAATGCGGTTCCAAGAGGAACATGTTACTTTTTAAATTTTTCATTAAAAATGCAGAATGATGATGATAGTAGAAATAGTGAGGATATATAATGATTTTCTTTATTAAAAACATAATTCTTAACATTGGTAAACTTAAAATAAAATATTCTAAAATCAAAAACAAAACATAGGTCCGAGGTTACTACCTAAAGAACAAAAAAACTGATAATAATAAAACTAAAGTGATTAAATAAAATATTCGGTTTATATGCGAAAATGTTAAAAAATATCATTTTCATTTAAAAATGAATTAACGAACAGAAATGCGTGTTTGGCAAACCTTATCGAAGTATTACCCGACTTAATTTTGGTACCACGGTACCATCCCAAAAATTGTTCTAAACTAGTTTTTTTGCAAATATCTCAGTTTTTAATAACAATTATTTTTTTACATTTTTGTCTGTACTCCTAAAACACTCCCAGACAACACCTCCAGAGGAATGACGCCAATTTTGAATCATCCTGTTTAATAAATCCTGCAACTGCATCCTGCCCTGCAACACAAAAAAAATATTATTTAAGGGTCAAAAGTGTTGTTTTGAATAAAAATACTTCTAAAAAGATATAAATTTTATTAGTAGCAATGTAATTTAACATTTGACATGAGACACTCTAAAACGTATTCTTGTGACCGATGACCGAAAATATTCATCCCAAGTTACTCCAATATTTCCACCAAATAACACGTTGAACATCGGTATCACACTTGGCCGCCCCAATTAAACGTGTAGCTTCAAATTGCTCAAATGGGGCATATAATTCTTCAATATATTGCCGATGCGGCGGCGTTAAAATCGAACATGGAAAATTGCCGGGTTCAAAAAGTAAGAGGTTTGATGGAACAACTTATGCGATGTAAAATTGGTATAATCGCTGAGTTTTCATAGTTCCACAAAAGTTGAAAATTAAATTTTGAATCATAAGTTTATACCAATTTCTAGTTTTGTGGGAAACATTTTTCGATTAGCATATATCCGCATAAAGTAGTGCTTTACTTGCTCGCTTATTCATTACATCTAGTCAAATATTTCCGTTTCTAACACGCAAATCCATCAAATTTTCTAAATCTGCAGAAGTTTTTACAGCGTATTAAGCCAATTTTGTATATAAAAAGCTTAAACTCGAATTTGATAATTAACTCTTTCTGTATAGCTGATTTGGCAAAAATCCAACTTTGGCAATCCATTAACCTGGAGCGCGGTCATCAATTAGGAAGATATTTTACTTAAGTTAAATTTGGGAAAAATTCAGTCGCAGCTAATGGAAATCAGAGCAAATCTAATTAAAGCTTCGAAAGTTTTGCAATGCTAATCAATACCCTTCTGGTTGGCGTTGTTCACAGCTAATAATACACTCCGCCCATCTGCCTAAATCAATTTAAAACTTTAACGTTTTAGTTGAGGTTCATTTAATTTTTCGTCCAGGTTTCAATCAAAGGGCGCATTTCAGAGGCTTATTACCTTGCTAATGGATTTCCAAGGTCTAGTATTTTTGCATTTTTTTTCGTAAATTAGGTACGTACCTACGGCTAAAAGTATTCAGCTGGTACATCAATAAAGGTAGATTCAAATCGATCTTAATGTTTTTAATGTAAATTCATTGTCATGTTATTTTCACAAAAGAAATGTATTATATTTATTTTATAAAATAACTTTCAAAATTCCTTTCATCGGTTTTAAAAAACGCACAATTAAGATATCGACTTGGATATTATATTTTAATTTTGACTAAAACCCTGTTTCTGTTTTAATTAATTAAATGTAATTTAATTTCATTAATGTTATAAATACATTTTTAAAGGCAGATAGGAATTGCTTGTTTGATGCCACACAAAGGCTGATTCTCCCTATGCGCTCAGCTCACAGCAGTACGGTTACTATCTGCTCATGGGTGACAATTTGGGGTACTGGTTACTGGATCAGTTCCACTAAAAAGATCGACTTTGTAGCATGATCAATTTTCGTGAATAGATTTAGCTGCAATTGCCATATGTTCAAGTTCCAATCTTCTCAAGCTTCTCGATCTTTATTTATGAGTTCTCCCTGGGAATTCACCGGTTGGCTCACGTTCACAATATTCGATGCTAGAAATTCTGCGGTAAAAAACTGTAAGCGGAGCCTGAGCAAAACTCGAAATGTGAATACATACTCCCATTTAAATAGCTAATCGAATTTAGCTAATCCCATTTAAATGTTAGAATACCTAATCGAATTTAGACTGAAACGTGCGTGGACCGCCGGCTATTCTATAGTGAGAAACAACCTCTTGCTAATTGCTACTCCATAGAGTAACAAATAAAATAGAGATAGATAGAAAATAGGGAGAATAGATATAATGAAAAATTACCATATTTGCATAATACTTATTATTTTCTTGCTTCTCTTGTGACTTGCTAAAAAGTTGCTTAAAATGATCCCCTTTAAGAGTTTATCTTCTTGTCTAGTCATCACCCAAATTTATCTTCTCATAATTGAGTGTAAACAAACAGTAAAAGTTACCTCAGATACTCTCCAACATTGGTTTTTAAATTAGACTGCGTCATCTTATCTACATTATACAGCTTTGGAACCTTATTAAGGTTTTGAAGGCTTCCCGTTTCTAAAGTTATTACTTTTAATCTGATGGCGACTTAAATTATTCCATTAAAATTATGGGAACTTATTGATTATTGAAATTGAATATTTTTCCTTACGCGATAATCTTGAGTAGGCGTAATTTAAATTCAATATTTTGAAGAATATTCGACAGAAACGCAATATTCAAATTATTCCATAGTGATATTTTATCTATTACTAGGTAGGTTGCTTGTAAATTGTGCTGAATTTTTCACTGTAATTGCAATGCAAAGCATAAAACTTACCTTCTAATTTTATTTATGAATTTTGTTGTTGAAAAAAGCATTTAAGTTAAATTGGATATTTTCATAAATATGCAAGTTTATCACATAGTATTCGCACTTTTAGTTTATTCATATCAATATCATCAATGATAGCTCATTGCAAACCTTGCGTTCGTATGGGGCCAAAATTTAAATCACAGTTTACGCTTTTACGTTTTGCGTATTCCGAACACAAATTAGACTTTTATCTCCACACAGGGAAATGAATAAGGTTTAATATAATTCAGAATGTCATTTCAAACACTGGCTGGGGAATATAATTCCCTGTTTTTTTGCTTGTATCCAGGATTCCACACCCTAATCGCTTTAGATTAGTGATATTTCACAGACAAAAAATGTTAACCGGACTTCGAATTATGAAAATAATTTACATCTAAATCGCTAAAGCATTAAGATAATTTTAAAATTTAAATGCCAGACTTTTTTACACATTAAATATTTCCAATTTTCAGTTAGACTCAAAGTCAAGTTAGTAGTTTCTGTAGTTCATTTGGAAGCCGAAATTAAAATACGTTAAGATTTAAATATATTTTTTTGGCTTGAACAATAAATAGCTTTAAAATAATCATTTGCATAACGAAAAACGTCGAGAGAAAATATGAAGCTTTTGAATTGTGCAGCTTTTTAAAATATCAATAATCATATAAATTGTCTTGCTGCAACAAGTATTTCTAGTAAGACAAAACAAAAATAGTTGGTTTTGTTAAAATCAATTTCCTAAATACTAACGATTTGCCATCGGTTAATTAATTACAAATGTAATCGAACATTTTTTGGAATTTTATGAAAACAATCTATAATGTGTATGGGAACAGTAAAACTTAAAAAGAAAAATATACCCGAGTTGCTTAACATAAACGTTTTTTTATATTTTCGTTAGGAAACTAAGTATAAATCAAATTGACATCGAAATAAAGAATTGAATTCCGTATCACTATACGGAATAGCTTCAGATTGATAACACATAAATTGATCTACGAATAGATAGGCTAGATATTCGCATTTCGGATATAAGACAAAGATTAAATGGGCATTTAATATTTTTAAATTACAAGGCTTATCTAAAAGAATCTCAAAAGTATTGTTACTCGATTTTTAAATATTGGCTTGTGGTGACTCATTATCTTGCTTTTAATATTCCAGATAGTTTGGAAACTAGTTGCTAAACTTTCTGGAAGATGGTTTATACCGCAAAATGTCCTTTTCTAAAATCATCAACAATCATCACATTTTCTGCGGTTTTTTAAGGCCTGGGTAACACTGTGTTGAGTTGCGCTTTTGAGTTAATGCCGCTCTGTGAGTTGGTAAGTTATAACTCATTGCGCCTCACTGCGCCGCTTTTAAAGGACATTTTTAATTAGCTGACATTTGCTGGCTTCTTCATCACGTGGAGCAACAGTTTCCTTTTTGAGTGGCTTTTTCGCGTTTTTATTTTGTTTAGTCAATATTTTGAGAAAAAAAATATTTTGGTTATTTACTATAGCTTTGGTGTTGGGCACTAAACATTGCAGCTGAATGAAATTCAAACAAATACAAATTAAATCTAAATTTGGAATTAAATCAATGAAATATCAGCGCTTTGAACGTTTGGCATTTAGTTGTTGTTCTCTTTCGTATGTTGGAACGTAAAATTGCCTTTGGAAATATTGCCGTGGGAACTGGTACTTTCTCAACAATAAACAAACTGAAATCGACCTGCCAAGTAAGGCATGAATCATCGAAAGGGCGAATAAATAAATGATTAAATAATCATGTTTATTCTATTGTTCGCTTCTGTTTATTCTATTGTCTCTTTATCTCGAAAAGGTGTATGAATGTTCAGTTTGCTACCGATAGTGGACAAAATGAGTCGATAATGCCATTCTTAAAGAGAAAATATACAGGGTTATTTACGCTATACGGCACGGACGTTTGCGGTTAGCCCGTTTGTTTTTTGCAAAGTATTATTTGATGAATCGACAGACGCCTATCGGGTGCACATTTTAA
>NW_026017110.1:13435807-13438642 GCF_020466585.1 Dendroctonus ponderosae | reverse complement strand
TAACTTAAATACTTCTAAAGTATTTGACACGTGAAAATTAGATAAGATTTTGATTAAATTCGCATTATTTAAAAAACGTTAAGATTTAGGTGTTATAAACCTTATTAAAACAGACACTTATTTTGTTCAGCGAATCCAAAAATGCAATAATATATAGGAGATTCTATTTAAAAAAACGCAACTTTGGTACCTTTAGAGCTTTTGGGACACCCTGTACATTACCAAAATATTTTTAAAATGTGCGCTCGGTAAGCGTCGGACAATTCATGAAATAATACTTAAAAAAATCAAACGGTTTAGCCGCAAACTTCCGTGCCGTATAGCGTGAATAACCCTGTAGAATAATTGCGGCTCATATGGCAAGTGCGATAGTTTGTAAAAGTGTAGTGAACTTTTTGAGGGTTAATGGGTAGACAATGGAGGATGGAGCGCTAGCTTGCGGAAAGCTGAAAGCTGTTAGGAATGATCTCTAATCTATAAATCTGTTAGCTTGAACTGAGCTTAGTTTCTTATATTTATATCTTCTAATTCTTTATATTTCTGTCTCTTTGCTTTGCTGATTTCAAATAAGGTTTGCTTTGGACAGATTTCCTGCTGTACTATATAAAAATAGATGATGCCTCTAATGATAAAGTGTTTTTATACTAAGCTCATCTGTAGCTTTTCGGTAACGAACCGCGTTCGATATCGAAACTTTGGATACACTTGTTCCAAAACATGTTTTTTCTTACAAAAAGTCAAGAGACTGAAAAATGACGACGAATGATGAAGAGGTCGACTGTAACATGACCCCGTCTTTTTTGACATTGCTCAAGAACCCTTTGAGCCACAGAGCTCGTTTTTATATCATTAGATAGAGAATTGGTAATTCGATTCAGTTGTAACAGTTTTCGAGGCCTAAATTGAAAAAATTAAATTGCAGTGTTTTAAAAATTCTCCGTAAGTGATAATAACATCCCAGGACCCTCAATGGTATATCATTACCTTTTTAAATATGAAACTTTTTCCCAATTTCTAAACAGACTTCGCGTCTTTTATAATCCAAATTCCCATGCTTGAGCTTTTAGAATCGCCACCCCGTATACCTCAGTTGACAGAGCCATATAAACCTCTTTTATTATATTTTTCTAATATATTACGATGATTACACATTATAGTTATCAAAAAATAACATAATTTTTCTTAAAAAGCTTCTTTCTAAATGTGTGTCGTTATAGTTTCAAGGAATAAAGGCCTCCTTCCTTAGTGCCAAAATAAATTACCATCGAAATTCGCTTTTCGATCCACTAAAAATCACTTACCTATTCCTGATTTCGATACAAAAGCCTGAAAATGTCCTACACATACTATTTGGCAAGCTATTTTCTCGGATTGCATTTCTTTGTGGTGGAACTTCGTGTCTTGAAACGAGCTAGTTTAAAGACGTCATAAAACCGTTTGTGAAACTAGTCTCATCCAAATAGCATGTCGAGGCACTTCGGCTTTAAATAACCTCGAGCTGCTAGTAAAGAATACAATGTATATTCATACGTTTTATCTGGATGTGTTCGAATTGGGAAAGTTTATTAGTGGGCGTTTTTTGCAGTTTGTTTAAATCTTTCTATATTTATTTTTCTTGTCCCTTGGTATTTGTTCGTCCACCTCGAACAGCATTTATTGTATTTGGTCTGGGTTATCTGCAATTAATACTACATCGTCAGCATATAGCAAGTGGGTGATCCTTTCGCCATTGATAAATAAACGTTTATGTCCCCATTCCATGTGTCTATAAAGGCTTCTTCGAGTACTAGATTGAGTAATTTGGGCGACATAGTGTCCTCTTGCCGAATTTCTCTGTGAACCTCGATCTTATTTGTATCTTGGTGTAGTTTAATAATTTTAATTTTTTTACTTTACTTTTAAATTTGTGTTTTTTCAAAACTCTCATCACAGTGCTTTGGGAAGTCCCGGATTCTGCTACTATCTCTCAGGATGAAATCTGTGGATTCTGGATTACAAGGGCCAATAAACTAACATCCACAGCTTCATTCATTACTTTATCTTCATTTCTTGGCTGCGTAAAACTTTGACTTCAAACTGTTCAGGAACGGTTGACGACGGTCAAAGCACCTCTCAAAATGGTAATCAGAGGCTCGTCTAGCATTTTTATCACATCTATTTTAGGTTTCAATCATGACGCGCTTTTCTTGATATTTTTCTAAGTGGAATTTAAACTTGAATGTCAAAAATTGAAAGACGTTGTTATTCCGAGAGGTAAAGCTTGTTTTACATGATAAGTTGTGAATTTATTATGCTTATAAGTTAATTATGTTAAAAAAATTAATATTTGCTATATCAAGTATTATAAAGGAACACATGATAATTTTGCTCTCAACCAAGGAGAAACGTGGTGTTCATGTTGCATCTGGCAATAGCTGATGACTGAAGGCAGTAGAAAAATCTCCGAGCAGTTTTGATAAAGCTAAAATCGAAATGCAATGACTTCCGGTAACGCAAAATACCAACGGCCAAATCTACATTACGGTAGTGAAATTGAGTTGTTTAGCAAACGGAAGTCACGTACAGCGAGATTTAATACAAAATTTCTGGCGTAGGGAATCTTTGCTCAACTAGCGAACATAAATAAGGTTTGTTTGATTTAGCTTCAGCTTTAAATTACATTTTTTCCCACTAATTAACGGCTCACGAATGTTGAGGTTGGTTCATTGCAATAATGTTTTTGTGCAAACTGTAGGTACTCGGTATCTTAATTAATCCGACCAGAAAATAATGTTTTTTAATTAACGATGTTTATTTTTATTTATAAATGGCTTCGTTCTGATAATTCGACAGTGC
>NW_026017110.1:13432713-13434808 GCF_020466585.1 Dendroctonus ponderosae | reverse complement strand
AGTGCATTATGAATAACCATGAAAAAAGCTACAAAAAATCTGCTTGTATAAATCCTTAATAGGCTTTTTGCGGAGATTTTTTTTCCTGTACATTTATGTCTAATTAAATAAGTATTATTATTATCATTAAGCATATTTAAGTATTTTCTTCTAGTGCCTAAGCAGCTACATCGATTAATATTGGGACATGGGTTAATAACCACTTTACTTAATTAAGGCAAAATCAAAAACCCAACTAAAGGCAACACGCATCGAGTAAAAATTCACAAAGGCTTCAACAAAGAATAAAAGTAATGTAAATTTGAAGTATAATGGAATTTAGTTCCAATGAATTCATACATTCGCGTCGTTCAAGTTTCAACAATTTTATTTGCTGAAATTATCATAAAAGTATTCGTCTGGTAAAATTCTTAACGCTGTGGATGATTTACTGAGCAGCTCTACTTTACATTTTATCTTACGAAGTTTGCCATATATTTATGAAAGTGTTGGATTGAGTTGGAATGTTATGTCAAAGATTGTTATTTTTATTTCTGTTGCATTTGGAAGTGATTATTTTAAGATACTTAGGAAGGAAATATTTAAGGTTAATTTTCCATACTGCTTAATTAATTTACTTGCTTAAGCTTAGCTCAGAATTAGTAAATATATCTGAACAAGGAAAAGGTATGGGTGACTTTGTCATTGTTAGACGTTAATTATCTTAATTATGTTTGCGCCTTTTGAAAATCACGTTTAAACATAACAGTCAAATACGTATTTTTTTCACAGTTTTATGATTAATTCCACAGTTGATCAAATATATTTTTCTTTCATAAATTTCGGGTTTTTAGTTGATGATCGGCTAACTAATTTTTTTATTGTTCTTCAAGAGCAGAAAAGAATAAGATAATTAAACGGCTCAAAAGAAGGTTCGATGAAGAAGTGAAAGTTGGTTTTGAAAGATTTTATGTATTTAAAGATGAAGCTAATATGGAAATTAAGCTTAGGTCGTTATTTTATGATTTAGGCATTTATTGATTTACTAGATATAATTTAATGTTGAAAGTAATGAACTAATGCTATTAAAACGATAGTTTAAAACCAAAATATTGCTAGTTTTTCGCAGCTAGTTTAAGATCATACAAGCGTTTATTTTGAAATTGCTTTCTTACTCAAAAAAATAAACAAAAATGAACAGCTAAACAGTAATTTATATTAATCTTAAACGTGGTCTGTAAGGTTTCGGTTTTGTAGCCATTCTCTAAAATTCCGATTGGCCTATATGACGCGATGCATGCAAACTTGAGAAACTGGAAAGGAAAACTTAAACTGGAACTAAATACGATTGTATTAAATTGGCAGTAAAAATTAGTAAAACTCTGGAAAACGTTTCCAAAAATGGTTCAAATATATGTGAATTCATGGTTATAAATTATCATCTTATTCCCTTTAAATCTGATATTTTTTCCAGAACAAAGTTTAGCTTCATAACTAAACAACAGTAAATTATTGTCCTAATTCTTCTAACAGCTCCGTTGAAATTAGTTTAAAAGCTTTTAACATATTTTTAGGTCCTCGACAAAAGCTCTTTTGAAACACCTCATACAGTTTCCTCTATTTCCTCGCTCTGATAAGATATACGATCCAAACAAATTATCTATCCCAGATATTTACTCTGAAGTGGGGGCAATATTCTTTCCGATATATTTGAAATAACACAAACCGCTATATCAATTCCGTTTCGGGCCGAAAACGGCAAACCTGACACCTGCTCCTATAAGAAAATTGGATTTCCCCATTTCTTCGTATACAGGGTTATTCACGCTATACGGCACGGAAGTTTGCGGCTAAACCGTTTGATTTTTTTAAAGTATTATTTTATGAACTGTCCGACACCTACCGAGCACACATTTTAAAAATATTTCTGTAATGTACAGGGTGTCCCAAAAGCCCTAAAAGTATCAAAGTTGTGTTTTTCTAAATGAAATACCCTATATATTATTGCATTTTTGGATTCGCTGAACAAAATAAGTGTTTGTTTTAATAAGATTTATAATGTCTAAATCTAAAGGTTTTTTAAATAATTCGAATTTTATCAAAATCTAATATTATT
>NW_026017110.1:13424614-13431714 GCF_020466585.1 Dendroctonus ponderosae | reverse complement strand
GTTAAGTGAACTACTTGGAAACGAAAACAATCACCAATTGCATCAAGGCTTCACGCTTGTCATGCAATTCGAACAGTTCTACCGCTTAGCGGGGTATGGAGTCTCTGAGTTTTCCAAATGCATCCTACGTGAGACCTATTCGTCTGCCGATTTCACAAGTTTAATTGTCACACACCAATCGAATTTCGTGGCTCAGGTAATTATAGGACTACACTTGCTGAATATTCATGTCGTTCACTTTTAGATTTTCGCTGGTGACTAGATTTGTCATAAACTTGGTCTTGCGGAGGTTGATATTCAGCCCAACTTCTTTGGATGCTAGCCAGATCACAGAGGTTAGCGATCTGTGGACTTAACCTGCAAGCAGGCGTTAGAAATGTCAACTGTCAGTATAAAGTAGAAGAAAACGTACAGTATTGCTGCACAAATAGCACAGAACAGTATCCTTATTAAGGGGTCCCTTATTTTTAGACTCAATTGCGCAGGCGTATGTGTCAACTTTTATTACTGCATGTCCAAATTGAGTGCCCAATAACTCTATTGCATAGTTAATTGTTAGTTAATTTTTTAGATTTTAAATAGCGCTTATTCTTCCATGTTAATATTTTCAATGCTCCGTCAGAACGTCGTCGTCTCCTGGTAATTTGTTTTTCTTCGTGTCCTTCAAGCTGTTGTTAATTTCATCTAGTGTGATATCATCGGACCCCTGATTTTGTATTTTGGGGATGTGTGTGTGGCTGTCCGGATATTGTCGTTTTCTTGCAGATATCCGCAGAGATCGCAGAGATATCTTACATTTTTCAGACTTTCCTGTTTATTAGTCGTCGTTAGTCCAGTTTTGTTATCTCTAATCTGGCATATTTGTCTTTTGCCTTCGGACAACTTTTTTCTCAGTATAGATTCGTCCTTATTATCTCGTAAAAAATCGTACTCATGTCTAACAACTTATTGATAATTAGAATGTGTTTCTGTTTCGTTTGACACTGTTTGCATTAATCGGTATGTATATTTACGACTTGCAAAATAGCACGTATCTATAATAAATGGGCTTAAATATATTTTAACATAATTTCGCTACTCCGCGTGCTGCTTCTTCGAGAATCGCTTTTGCTATTATAGTCAAAAAGTTTAGATTGATGGGTGATAAGGATAATCAGAGTAACTCACTCTGGTACTAATGTTATCTGCTGAATGTATTTCAAGGAGTTATACGTAGACATCGATTTAATTTTACAGTAATTCAGCTTTGCCACCACCACCAAACTGGCTTTATCTAGATTTGCCATAAATACTTGATCCGTAAACTCGTTATAGGATCTTTTGTTCAAATGTAAGCTAGACAATTTTCAATTTGCGGCCATGCTTAAGTCCCAATCGGATCGATTTTATCTGCACAGTTCCATGAAATAACGTCTTTGTATACTCAATTCTTTGATCCGTTGCGAAATTGTTTTTTGTTGAAGTTGATACTCTATACAGGATGTTCCATAGATGTGTCTACAAGACAGTACGAATCCAGACAACGATTTTTAATTCATAGATAAATGTTCAACGCAGCGTTTTTGAGAGATAGAGAGAGAGCGTGTCGAAATTATAAATGTTGTTCTATTTTTTCGTTCGAATTCGTGCAGTTCTTATACCAAATTCGGATCGGTTACGCTCCAGAATTTATCGTTTTAATGTGACAAACGATGGTCAGAATGTATGGGGTGATGTTTTTTTTCTGAGTCATATTTTACAATCTCTAACTTCTATTGAAGCACCACCGAATACTCCCAAAATTTTCTCAATTTATACGTTTCGCTAAACTTAGAAACTTTCTGGTCTTCAGAGAATTTTGTTGGAGCAAATAACAAAATAAAATGTTTAATTTCAGCATTCTGTATCTCGAAGCGCTTGCATTTTCCATCATTCGTTTATGACGCAAAAATGTTTATTTTGATATGCCCCCCTTAAAGTTTGTCGGCATATTAAGAAAACTTCTTGTATTTTTATTACATTGTTTTAGTGTTGCATTTTAACGGTGGGCGTAAAGCTACATTGCCTAATATTTTTTCTATAGCCGGATTTATTGGTCGATAAGGTGGAGACAAAAACACTATTTTCCAAAGTTTACATTTCGCGTTGATTTAATGGTAGCTGATGATGGCGTAAATACAATTTCTTCTTCAGATGTTTAGCAACGGATATACTCTAAAAACTATTTGGATTGTTATAGTTAAATTACTAATGGATAAATGCCATAATAAACACAATGTTCAATTTAATAGTACTACTGAGATAATTACATTGGCTCTAGAAACCAAAAAAAGGAGAAATTCTCGGTTTTTATAAAACATGAAAAATAAAAAAAAATGCTTGCCCTACCAATTATCATTGAATTGGAGGAAACGGATCTGTATCTTTGTCAACACACTTTAGATAAGAAGCTGAAAGTCAATGCGGAAAATCTTTCGAATCTAAAAAAATCTAAAATAATCAATTCGTAATTAAACTAATTCTGATTTTTCCTATTCAACTGTTTTACCAATTTATGTGAAAAAGAGACAAAATCACAGTAAAACTTTATTTTTGAATTAAAACTATCCACCCTGCGGAATTAAATGGACATGTGTGTTTGTGAAAGAACCAGAACAGATAAGATAAGGCAAAACGTTACAATGGGAGCTACAATTTCGAGATGGCATCACAAGTTTTAGGTAAGTGGGGGTCACAATCAACGGCCAAAATATCTGTGGAAGTCAAGGTAAGAATCCAGTGCGGATTTAGAATACACACGGAATAAAATACGATTCTGCATTGATGCAAGATAGAGAATGTTGGAAAATGATCGTGCAGTCAGCCAAGACTCACCAAGCATTGTAGAGCTGCAGAGAAGAATAAGAAGAAGAAAGAAACAGTAAGTTCTAACTGAGCTACGAAACTTTTTCATCATCATTTTTCCAAACCGATCACCTGTAAATAATTGGAAAAGTGTAACACAATGATGCTGATTATGTCCAGGCAAGATCGTTTGAAACAGCTGCAAGATCTGGATCATGTCCTCCATTGACATCTTTTAGTTGTTATCAATCTGACGAATAATGCTTATATTATTTTTATAAACGCGTTTAAACAATTCTATTTTATTGTAGTCGACTGTAATATCGAATATATGACTATACTACATTTTTAATTATAACATGATGATAATGATGATTTGAATGATTACCGTTATGAGAAAGCTAACATATGCTATTTCTTGATATGGAAAGTCTCTTCAAAACAGTTTTGATTTTAGGAATGCAAGCTGTTTGTCTTAAAAACCCCTCAATGTATATAATTTCACTTAATTAAACCAATCAACCACTAAGGCAAAGTTAGTGCTTGCCTCCGATTTTTTATTTCTTAAAATTTTCAATCGTTTATTTTTCTGATGATTCACCTTTAATTTTCAGTCATCTATTCTGCTTCATGGATTCTATTGAGAGCTGATCAAAAAGGTAAACCCGTGTTTTTGAGTCTGAAAATATTGTGTTTGTAAATCGGGATGGAAGCGTTATAATTTTTTAATTTTTGAAAAATTTATCTGAACGTATTTTGTTCTTTCCTTAATTACTTAAGCCGTTTAAATTTAATTAATCCTTACATTTATAAGTTAATACTTTCGTGTACCATTCGTTCAATAATGTTTGTTTTCAATGCATTTTTTTCTAGATTTTTTATGCTGCTGAATAATCTCCATTTATTGACCAAGGAATGACCAGTTACAAACTTCTACATCTTTCGTATCTTTTTTTGGGCTTTTTATTGTCGTCAACAATACACATTAGGCTCTTAATTAGAGGATATACCAATGATTAATAGTGATATTTAAAACTGGTAAATGCTGGAACATACTGATCTCATCTAATTATTATATTTTAGTTATTTCCTGTTGATCTCGCAGACTTGTAATTGTAGCGTATAATTTTAGGATAGTTTGTGGTGGAAATATTCATAAAGCGTACAATTATGTGCATACATGTGGCTTGGTACGTCATTAGCGTTTCTTCAATGGCACTTTCTTTTCCCGTTGTCTTTAACAAGATTAAAGAACTGGCGTCATCTAAATGAGGATTTATATTCCTTCCGAAAAAAACGAGCTTTACTTCATAAATAGTTAATCATAATGGACTTGAAACGTAGCATTAATGGCCATAAGTTAGGGTTGCTCTAAAGAGATTTATTTTGTTTGCTTAGCTCATAGATAATTTACTTTTATTTGCTGATCTTTTGGGTTTTCGCAAATGCTTTTTTAGAGTATTAGAGCATGATTGAATTTGTTATTTCCTTATGCATGCGTATACATATTCATAAATTTTCTTTGTAGAAGTAACCTTCATTAGAACTCAATAGCTTGTTTTCTATTGTTATATTCTTATTAAAATTACAACAATTTATACGTTATACGTGGTTTTGATTAGTTTATTTAAATAGTAAATATAGGGTGTAGATTCAGTTTATTTACTGCAACAGATAATTACTGCAAACACCCGTGTTTAGCTAGTTGATGGAAGGACGACCCATACAAATATTTGCAACTAGATAGTTGCTTACACAAACTGTCTCTGCTAATTGCAATTTTTTTTAATGACCTAATATCAAAGTGGAGCAGTGCGGTGTTACAATTAGTAAATTGAGCAAGAAACATAATTTTGATATTTTCATCTAATGATTAATGCAATTTTGCGAAGCGTGATTACTTCAAATTGGAATATTCAATTAAGACAAAACATTTAATATTGTCGATGATTTTGGTCTAATATTTGCTTAGTCTTGAAAATGATTTTTTTTATTCTTTCCTGAGGATTTTATCTCGGATTTAATACCAAGGTCAGATTCAATTGGAAGATCAGCTAAAACCAATTTGGCAGTTAATTTCAGTATTTTTAATTTTCACTGGTTTAGTATATTAATTCAATGGCCGAATAACGCTTATATAACTGTTCGTCGGGAAAAGCCTTGTTTGCTCTATGTACTTAATTTCATATACATATCAACACAAATATTTGTCCATGCCTTGTGACAACTATATCTGTACTCATGCTAAATGTAATAACATAAAGTATACAACGTGACTCGGGAAGACTGTGCTAATTTCTTTTTGTTATTTTTTTAAACTTCTGATCTAAATGATCCATATTATGCACATAAGTGTTTGACGTTTTGACAAACTTTCTAGTTTTTAAATATAATGAACGTTTCTACTGTTAGATTTATGAACCATTTTTGAAATGTTCATTATTGCATTCACATCGGATAAAGTGAAACCATTTCAACAGTAAAGTTTGCAAAACAAACTAAATAATGTCTTCTCATAAACTGCGAAGAACGGGTGTGATTTTAACTTTCAAATACATTTTTCTCAACTCTTTGCTTTCAGTTTTAAGTAGTTAAAAAAATGGAAGTAATAAAATAAATACATATAATTATATAATTTTAACAGTTTCTTAAATTTTAGTGTAAGTTTCATATAGAAAAAAATTCTTTGCTGTTGTTGAATTGGAAAAATATATGCTTTTCGAAAAATGTTGCAACGTTCCTATATTAATTTTGATTTAATTTAAAATTTTAATACGAAAATATATTTTCCATTTAAAAACGACAAAGGATATAAGCTAATTCAATATTTAGCGGTCAACGTTACAAGTATTTTTCTAATTAAATGAACGTTGTTATTTTACAAAATATAGGTTTGTACTAAAGACGTTAATATCCGCTCTGAAGTTATTAGTAATAATGCTAACAAAAATAATCGAAATCAACAAAATCAAGTAGTTTTGTGGACAATTGAAGTTGGATATCTTGTCCTTTTTTGGCCAGATACACTGATGTACACCAGTGTAGGTCTGTCTAAAAAGGACAATATATTAAGACATACTTATGGGTTTCACTTGCTGAGTTAATACCAACTTTTTCTTTATAACTTTTACTAATCGAGAAGGAAATTTCAAGTTTATAACTTTTATTAAAATTTACATGTAGCTATACAATGTTACCAATATTTAATTGTTGTCGAAAATATATGGTTTTATAGACGCAACAAGCACTGCGAAGTAGGGTATTAATTTGTAGGTACCTGGCAGTAGCGGATGTTGTCTCGACGATTAAATACACCTGATCTGGTAACAATCCTAGACGCTAACTCAATTATGCAGACAAATAAATTTACTATCGACATCGTACTGTTTGTAAATCGGATTATCTTGTAGTGCAACTTAGTGACATGGCTTAAAGTCACGGGCGCTCAGCTTTTTGAATAACCAATTATTGAGTTGGTTACATTTGAGAATGCCGTATCAATGGGTGACAAAATTTGCAACAAAAGTTTGCAAAAGCCTAATAAAAGGCTAAAAAATTTAGTTCTCCATATTATTTTAATGAGAGAAATAGCTTTTCGACTTAACTTTAAATGCATATGTTTAAAATTTTCGAGTTTGTGGTCAATGTAAACTGTATATTTATGAGACTCGTAGTCAGTAGTAATTTTGTTTGCAAGGGGTAAAAGCATATACTTTTACAAAATTATATGGGTAAAATAAAATGGTTCCTAAAATTTGTAGTGCATTGAGAAATTCAATTGATATTATTTATATTTTCGTTTTTATTCGTTTCGTTTATCAAAAGTCGAGAAACTATTTAAGTTAAAAACAAAATCACCTATATCTTAAAGTACAGTAATTTTAAGTTCTTCGGATTCAGAATGATAGCACCACAACAACCTTTTTATATGTTAGATTTGTTATTGTAATAAAACGTTAAAAATTATTACAGTTAGATTTTCACAGGGAAAATATTTTTTTTCAAGTAGCATTATATTCATGTAACGATTTGTCGAAGCTTTATTATATATCCCAGGCTTAACACGATCTTCAGATTAATAGCAAATGTAGTTTTATCTTTCGTTTATAAAATAGCCCATATTTTATAATTCTTTTTAATACAATCGGTATTTTATTTATAAATGCATGTTTTAACTTTATGATAATATTTTGATATAATATATAAAGATGTTTAAAAATATTTAATTTTATGAATTTTGTCTGTGCAACTTGCGTCTTTTTTTTTTTTTTTTTTTT
>NW_026017110.1:13373559-13423615 GCF_020466585.1 Dendroctonus ponderosae | reverse complement strand
AGGTCTTGGGATGTCGCTTGTGTATATGTTGTATAGCAGGGGGGAGAGCACTGCTCCTTGCGGTACTCCTGCCTCCGTGCTTCTGGTTTCTGACCGGTGACCTTCAACTTTGACGCTGAAGCTCCTTCTGCAAATATAACTGTCTATTAACTGGCACAGTTTCTTGTTAATACCTATTTCCTTCATCTTATAGATGAGACCGTCTCTCCACACTCTGTTGAGCGCTCTTTCGACATCCAGTGTGAGTATTCCAGTCGTTCGGTACTGATTCATTTGCAACTTGTGTCATAGCATGGACATTTTTTTTGCCGATCCCATGAAAATTGTACGGTGATTAAAGTAAAATTCAAATTATAGTTATATAGACCTTTAGTAAATGCCCGTTTTCTTCTGATACGTTTAACAATATTGCATCGAGTAACAATTGCGATTCCGAATTTTATTCAAGTGGAAACCGGCCTTACTTTAGAATTTAAAATTTTGGCTCAATTAAGGGTAAACAAATGCCTGAAAAACAGTAATTTTTAAGAGGTAAAGTACCTCAAAACTGTCAGACGGCTAACATAATTATAATAATATAATTGGAATTCAATTCATTATTATTAATGCAAAATAGTTGGAAATGAAAGTAAAAACAAAATATATCTTAATAATTTTGCATTCAGAAACAGATTTTACATCAGTATTTTTGATCGATGATATTTTCCAAATAACAAATCATATATTTAGAAATAATGCTTCTTCTCATCAGCTATTTCTAAATACCTGTTGCTAAATGCATATTATTATTAGCGAATTAAATAAGGATATCACCAAATTGAGAAAATAATAAGACAATTGATAAAAGTAAAAACATAAAGGTAATGAGGAGGAAATTTTCTGTTGGAAAAGGGGAGATTCTGAAACTGAAAGATGAAACCGGCTAAACAATAAACTGCACGAAAGAACTACTACGAAAAGTGGAGAAATTCGTACCATTCCTGTACAACAACAAGTCCGCCATGGATGCAAGAGCAGATGAAAGTTTAAAAGTTCCCAACATCACTCTGGAGGAAATATATAAAGCACTTAGAAAGGCTAAAAACAACAAAGCCCCAGGAGCAGACGGTATAAACAGCAGACATGAGAAAAATAACTGGGAAGATACAGTAGCATCAAATCCTCCAAAGGCTTTTTAATCTTTGTCTTCACAAAAAAACCCGATGAAACGGATCTCGAAAACTATTGGTCTTCTAGTCTCGTTAGTCATCCCTCGATACCCGAGTTTTTGCAAACAGGTTGAAAACTAAACTAGATTTTTATCAATCTTGGGGATAGGCTCCCACCATATGCAGCGACCATTTACAGAGGATTATTAGAAACTGGAATAGATGATATGCATAAATGCATAGAAACTGGATGATATTCATAAACTAACAAACGACACACAAACGCGCATCGAAAAACATGCTTTTTGCTTTTCTGTACTTGTTTTACCTTCTCAGAAGAATCGTTTTGTTTTGAACATGAAAAACATTGTCTTTTTCATGTCTATAAACATATGGTTGGATGCATCGTTGCTTTTTCATAAAAACTAATAGAAACGCAACTTTAAAAAATAAATGCAAGCTTTAAAATGGTCAGCTTTACTGATAGACTATGAAACGACTATTAATGGCAAATTAAAAACTGCGTCTTACAGCTATTTGCTTACATTTTCGCTTCAAAATTTAGATACACAACAAAGTGTTATCTATAGGAAACACATTAAGTATTATAATATACAGGAAATTCACTTTAGAAAGGCAGCTTTTATTTGTATTCAATAAGTGCTAATTATATGGCCTTGTTGTCTGTTTCGAAGCGAAACATTATTTTCGCATTAAAGTCATCGTAATATGTGTAAAGCCAATTAATGAGTTTATGACATTCTATTTTCAATTAACCTCGAACATGCTCGTATTTTGCATTTAAATTAAAAATAGGAACAACAGAAGGATCCCCATAAAATATTATTCATCTTATACAACAGAAATTAATGTCAAATTTTCTAAGTCTTGTGCGGTGGTTCCGTGCAAAAACACATCAATAGCAACACCCAGCAAATTTTTCTTGTGTCCCCCCAAACACCAAAATAGTTACTGATGAGGCGCTAAAATTCGCAAGGCGGAACCCGGCAGATGCCATGTAAAATTAACTATATTATTACACAAAGACACAAAGTGACAACGACTTAAAATCACTTCCTTGGAAAGGGAATTTTTAAAACAATTTTTATTTCAATTGACATGGATTTCAGCTTCAAGATACAACTGTTGGTTATTACAGGCTTGTGAGAATATATACTGAATTAATGCTGATGAGTTTACATGCTATCTGTGAAACTAAAGAACATTATGTACCTCGTAAGCATAATTAGATATTTCCTTATGCTTGGCTGCGAAATAGAATATCGTGAATTTGTTAAGTTGGCTAAATAGGATATCATAACTAACGGATGTGGTATTTATTAGCTTAAAACGATCAACTGGTATTAGATGTTACTTGTTGGTAGATAGATGTGGGTGTAAAGCTGAGGTGCAGATTCTGTGGATTAAATTGTTTCAGCACTCTAAAAGTTAATTATATTCTTATTATAATAGTGATTGAAATGTAAAGACTAATTATATTGAACCAACTAGAAAATTTCAAACTGATATGGGCAGGAGTCTTTATTGGAAGCAAAAATTACTCCCAACAAAAATAAGTCAAATCAGAACAATTTAGTTCGTCCTAATAAAAATTTGTGCAATCGTTTATGATTCCTATGTTGTTTTTTTTATCACATAACAACGAATAAAAAATTAATCAACTAATTATGGGCACACGGCACGGATATGGTGATTAATTACTTAGGCGTAACTTGACAGGTGTTTTAGTTAACATCACCTGTTGTAACAATCATAATTTTATTTTGCTAATAACTTTATTGATACCAATGCTTATAATAACGCTGCGTTAATGTCTAGAATTTTTTGAACACATATTTTCCTCTACAACCATTTATTCTTTGATTCATTTATACTGTCGTCATCCTTATTCCGCTAAGCTTATATACGTATGTCTGTCTATATTAAAAAAAAATGACATAGAGCGGCTCGAATCTGTTGTGCTCTATATTGTGAATAACATTGAATACCTCCTGACAATATATTATCTCTTCCGCTTGAAAGTTTTAAACGGCATGACATAAATCCAGAAAACACATTAGAAAATATTCAGTTGCAATGAATAGAACGGAATATACATTGTTAACTTGTATAAATTCGAATTATTTGATCCTATAAATAGTTAACTTTTAACAAAGGCTAATTCTGACTATTTATCTGTTTAAATTGTTTTCAGTGTTAACAGCAAAAACGTTTTATATTCACATTATATCAATTCAATTAAATGTATAGCCTAGAGTAGAATTGTTTGATGAAGTCCGACTTATTTTATGATAATTAGGAACTTCGTATAGAAATTCAGGCGTTGATATCCATCTGCTTCCTCCCAAGATCCAACACAGGTTGTCAGAAACTTCATAGAGGTCGTAATTAAACATTTATAGCAAACGAATCCCAAGTTTTCAGTGATACGGGGATAAATAATTGATTACCAGTCTTCATCAAGTTTTGCACCACTTTCTCTTATTCGAAAAAATATTTCCCACAATTTTTGTGTCATTACCAAAATGCGTCACGCGAAATTTAAATAAATTGTGGTCATTAATCCACTATTTTTTCCACTGAACATGCACTGAACGTGCAAGTAAACTGATACTACCCAGTTTATTTAAATGCCGTTGTTTTTGTAACAAGTATCCGCAAAGTTTTTAAATAAATACCCAACCAGGGCGATGCAATGGTGCACTTCAAGCTCGTATATTGCACCTGAAAAGCTTAAGCTTCCGGCAAAAAAATTGTCGAAAACTTTCCAGGTAAACTTTTACTTACTGTTCGAAGTTTTCAATTTGTGAACCCCAGCAGAGTTTTGCGTAATGCAGGAGAAAAACAATCGTTTTCTGTTGGATAAAGTTTGAGATTTGTTAAGTCTCGAAAATACACAAGAGTAGAGTGCACTTGTTAATCGACTGTGCTTGACTGATTCACATTGTTTCATTGGGTAATAAAATTGAAAGTTTGGAGCATAACCACTTTAACTGTATAATGCTATAATGGATTAAAAAATACTATTTTCGAGATAGAGACATAAATCTAAGGATATTCCAAAAAAGATCGGCATATTCGGAACTAACATTACTGCCCGTAGGACAATTTTAACGAATTTTAAGGTAGAAGACGCAGTTGAAATTCCCTGCTTTAATAAATTTTAAAATGCTTGATGTAATTTAATATTTTTTGTATGATGCCTGCTAGCTAACGTTTATTAAAATAGTGTATTTGAAACAAAAAATAGAATATTTTTCTAAGACTACTCTTCAAAATTTTCATTAAACATTGCGCAATGATGATGACGGTAGAAATAGTGATAATAAATAATGATTTAGTGTACAAAAAAATAGCTCTTAGCATTGGAAAACTAAAAATAATATATTCTGAAAACAAAAACAAAACATGGGTCATAAGTAACTACTGAAAAAAACTGATAATGAAATCGAATGGTTTAAATAAAATATATGCTTTGCATGCGAAAATGTTTAAACAGATAATTTTCATTTAAAAATTAATTAACATTTAAGAATAATATTTGGCATATGCTTTTTACTAAGTCTGGTTCTTCACTCGTTCATGATAGCACGCGTTTTGGAAAACACTCTCTCGCATCGAACAAAATTAATCTTGACAGAAGAATAATCTTCTTCTTGTCTATCTTTTAGCTGAACTTTCTCTGATTGATGGGGCACCACAGTTTTTGTAATAGCATTTGAATTGTTTCCGCGTGTTTTAAGTCAACAATTACATTAAATAATCTACATCAACAGTAATACTTATAGACTAAAAATGCTGAATTATATCCTCACAGAAACTAAACAACAGTCAATTTCATGAGAGCAATGAATCTAATAACACATTCTCATCATGCAATAATTGGTTAAAATTATATTTTTTTACGTGTGCCCCACGTCGCCTTAAAAAGCCAAATCCTCGCGAACCTCGCGTTTTCGTGAACATTGCATTAACCAATCAAAATATAAAAAATATGAAACCCAAAGAAATATACAACATGGGTTTGTACATAATGTATTGTAAGAGTAATCAAGTGTTATATCTTCAACGCTTAGAAATAAATATATTTTATTAAAAAAAATTTCAAATAAAACTAATACCTTATAACAAGTCACAGAACAACTGGTTAATTTTAGTAGTAACGTAAAAAACTCGTTCAGTGTAAATGTTGAATTAAAGGGATTTTGTGCAAACTGTTAGTAAAGTTTATGTACATACTAATTTCATATTTACAAGCGGCTTAATTAGAACTGCTATGTGAAGTCAATGAGAAAAGCTGCCAACTAGCTTAACAACTTTTGCCTAACTTTATTTTATTTTGCAAACATTTCCAGAGAGGCAAAGTTAAAGAACTGGAATATGCAGTTTTAAATTTGCGAACAAGTTTCATTATATATGGGAAAATTATAATCCTTTTAAAATAGAAGTTATAAGAATTAATTTCATTATTTCTGATAGTAAAAACTAAATAGTGCAAATAATTTATCAAACATTTACATGAACTAAATCTAAACACAAGGAACATGGAACATTATGGAAATTACGTCAAAGCCTTAACAATATTTAGTTTTATATATTGTATGAAAGTGGAAAACAAATCTTCAGTTAAAATGGTTTTTTTATCACTGTAGTTTGGGATTCAAGCAAACGCGTCACTGTAGTGGACAGCAAACACATCGGTTTTCATCGGAATGGAAACAGCAACGAAAACATCGATTTCATTGGATATGAACTATTGCAGTAAAATTCTTCTTACAGTTTAAGTAATAACGTCGTATGCTTTAAAACAAGTAGTTTTCTGTTTTAGCATTCTTGTTTGGTGTTTTGAAATATGCTTAAGTCCTGGTAAAAGCACAGAAAAACAAGACAATTTACTATAAGACCATTTCTTCTTATCTTTCTGTTTAGAGGTAAATAGTACAACAAACGTTTTTAATGAAGAGTAGGAAATATTCTCATATAGCTTCATTCTCGATAAGGTTGAATTAGTATTGAATTTTAGCAACTCACCAAATATTGACTTCTTGAATCTTTTATCAGCATTGAGGCTATGTAGCAGTTGAGCTCCAATCTTAATATTTCTATGCAATTTATAAGTACTCTTAACATAAAATAGTACTTACATCTATCCTCGTGCAAATTAATCTTCTCATTTCGCGGTTAAGGTAATGATCATGTCATTTTAATTTTGCGCGGGATTTTCAGCAGGATTTTTTTGAAATCTAGGTATTCTTTATTATGGTAGTACTATCATCACTTTATGATGCATTATGATTACAATCTATTTTTGCTAATAGAAATATTATCAATAATTTTCTGTATTTCGAGCAACCTTTTAACTCATATGGATATTAATTTACGTGTAAATTATAAATTTTAACGGAAAAATCTGTTTTCAACTAAAAAAATATTTTTTTGTCGTGGTTGGCGATCCATAAAATATGCACGGCTTCAAGGGAGTTCATTACACTACAAGCATTTGAAAGTATTAAGAATAGGACATAAAAGTGAACGTTAAATCGCTTGAGAAGTTTTCGAAGATTTTCGCAAAATTAATTATTGTTTCACACGAGTCTATAAATGTGTATGGATGAAAAGTAAATTTAATGTTGATCGAATAACTGCAAAATAGACTTTCTTTCAGGCATTTCAGAAAATGAATATCAGTGAAAATCTGTTTGCTAAAACCTGACACGATAATTATTGTCCTGGTTTGCAAGTCAGTAATGCATTAGTTTTTATCTTATGTATTTTTGCTAGTTACGTTACTATTCGTCGAATTTTAGTTAAATTCAATAGAGCAAAATAAAATAATACTTTTGGAGTATTATCATAATTTAGTTTTCAATATTAAAGCTTCTTAGGGCGTATTCTCAAACTGGCTTAGCAAATCAGTTTCCAGTCGAATACAGTTGTAAAAAATCTACTTAATTTAAACCATTCAATGAACAGCTTTTAGATAATACAGCTATATTCAAGTCACAATGCTTTGAGTGAAGTAGAACATAACTGGTTTATTATTTCTGGTTCAAAAGAGCGAAAACCGTATCTAATTTTTAAAGTGGTTTTATAGTCCAGTGGTTTACACCTGTTATTTATAAAAGTTGGAAAGAATCAACTTTAACTGATTAAGTTAATCACTGAGCGTGAATGCCTTGCTGACTTAATAACCTCCAATCACGTATGTATAAAATAACTGTAGATTATTAATTCAGCATCGTTCAAGATATAGTACCTATAACACTGATTCTAGTGTTGAATGCAACTTCATTTCATTATTATGTATTATGCTCAAGTATTTTACTAAAAACTTGGCCTATATCTTTTAACACTGATTTTTGGACATCGAAATTAACTTAATTAGCTTAGATAGATTGTTATTGCGGACTTAAATAAATATATGTAAAACGTTGCATACGATTTCTCATCGCTCAATATTCAAGTGCGTTATCTTACTGTTGCTTCTTGCATTTTACTTTTTATAAATAACATCCATAAGATATATCAAATATTTAAAAAAACAAAGTTCTAGTTACCAAAAGTAATAATAAAGAATAAAAGCATTTATAATGCATTTACGTACCCAAAAAGTATTAATCTACAAGAAAAATAGGAAATACCACGTTCAATCCAATAGGAGCAGAATAAGTACATTTTACTTAATTGTACATACAGTAATGAATAAACGTTGAATATAATGTATACTATTTCATCTCACACCTTATTTGATGAAATACTTTAATAACTATTAAATGTTTAAGGGCTGTTTGTTTACGACTGTTTAGTTAAGGGGAAAAAACGAAAACCTATGAGCCTAAGTAATTACCCCACTTAAACTTATTTTATTAGTATGCTCAGTGTCAAGAAAGCAAATTAATTTTTGAAAAGAAGTCTTCAACATTTTTTATATGGAAACATTTCAATTAAACTAAGTAAATAGTCGTCCAACATCTGAAATTCCAATATCATGTTTGCAACGGAATTGTTTACGTCTTTCTTACCAGAGATCCACGTGGCACATTTATATTTAGGATCGAGCAGACTTTGCTGAACTCTTGAGGAGGCGTTAAGTAAATGTTTTCAAATAATGGAGTAGGTAGTTGCGAAAATTCGCTTTGATATAAAATTAGAGGAAACCGAGGATTAATGCATATTGTTAACGTTTAACACAGCTTTAAATAAAAAATCTCTAAAGATTATTTAACACAAATGTAAATATAGCACATGTGATAGAACAAGATCCTAATGTAAATGAAGTCGGAATTCATGGTCGACCGTTAAATAATTAAATCATTAAAAACGTACAAATTATTTATTTATTGTTTTATGTCAGACATATCAATGCTACTCAAAGTATTAATGTACCTTTATTACGCTGTTTAAGCGTGTTTAATACTCTTTAATACTTCACTAAACTCAAATACGCACAACATAATGCTGAAGTCTAAAACTACCTAGCACTGCACTAAAACGGGAAATAAGAAAACAATCAGCTGCAGCTGCTTATGTGCCTGCTTTCTCAATTGCAATTAAGAAATTCTGAACTATACCATTAAAATAATTACTGTTTTAGCGCAAAATAAATTATGTATCCATTTAATTCAGCAGAACTCTTCAATACCCGTTATGAAATTAGTTTCACATTCTAAGTAAGCAAATAATGTTATAAGTATTATGCTTAATTCGATAATTATTTGACCTGAAGCATTTTGAACTTTCTACCATTTAGTTTAAAAGGTGCTAGCAATAGTATTATAATTCTCCTGATGAAATTCCTTGAGCTTTCTGGTATTCATACACAGGATGTCTCAGGTTGCCGAACAGGTTTCCAAAATAAATGGACGATTTCTCGAAGTCAGAGAGATTAGACCGATAGATGTCCCTATACAATCAGTTTTTACAAAATATTTTAGATAAAAGCACAAGTTTTTTACATACTGTTTAACCGACAGGATTGCTTGAAAAGGATCCCATAAAACAATTTCGCTGTATTCTCGCCTTAAGACATTATTGCAAAAGACCTTAAGGTCATACTGAGTACAGTAAGTAACTTGATAAACTTATATATGTTAGAACACTTCCCGGGTTTACCTTTTATAACAAGAATGTTGATCCAGAGGAAAGTGAGAGCTTTTCTGTACTTTTGCTCTCCCCAAATGGTACTGTAACGGTAATCAAATCAATCAAATTTGGGCCCCATTTAATTTCTTATTTTGTTTCAACATATTAAAAGCATTATTTTGTAGTTCGTCGTTTATGAAGAATTTTCAACAATATTTCTGCAAGTGCCTACTTACAATATACGTGTACGAACTGAAACAAAAAACAACGAAATTGTTATTTCTCGCTAAAAAGGCTGTCGACCAAATAGGTTAACTATGATTGAAAGCAAAAATATATTTATTTCAGTGCTTCAGTGGGTGTTTTAGGAGTACAGAAAAATTCTTATTTAAAACTGGGGGTAGTTTAGGAGTACAGAAAAATAATTAAAAAAATAATTGTTATTAAAAACTGAGATATTTGCAAAAAACTAGATCAGAAGGATGACAACAATGTTTGTCAAGGCCTAATTTACAGTGGCAATCTGCCTGGATTAGGCAATCTGCCTAATTTACAGTGCATACCTGTTGCTTTGCAATTATTAAAAACTCAGGGAACCATGGAAAAATATAGAAAGTGGTAATAAAAGAGACAAGGATACACTGTAAATTCAGCAGGATTTGTTAAACGTAGAAACGCACTCTTTCAAAATGTCAATATTACCAACGAGAAATTCTTTGTTATTGTCCTCATAACCTCAAATTGATATGTACAGAGAAAACATACATTTCAATCCTTAACTCCGAACAAGTTAGTGCCTGTGTAATCACCTTATTATGCACTCTGCTCGAGCAGCTTCTCGTATTTGGTTAATTAATTCCTGCTCAATTTCTACCGGTGTTTAGTAAGCGATTGGTTTAATATGTCCTTGTGTTTTATGTATTTTACATACATGGTAGGAATGTAGCCTTCCTCGATATTTATTTGGTGCCTGGGAAAATGTCAGTTGTAGTACAATGCTTTGAGTACCCCTGGAAGCCTCTGCTCTCCAATACGAGTTCCTTCGTGTTTGGAACACGAACATCAGTTGTCGTCCACAATCTGTCTCTAGCCCTTTATTCGCGTGAGTCTTACAGCTTCTGCTATGTCACTGTCGATTCGGAAATCCGTGGAAGAAGCTTCAAAGTAAGTCACAGTTTGACAAATTATTGTTATTATTATTATTGACAAAGGCTCTCCACGTGTAACTATCTGTTAAGATTAAGTTAAGTTAAGACAAAAACATCATTGCCGATTTGACTTTTCATCATAAAATTGTAGAAGGGAACTTTTTAAATATGAAAAATGTTTGTGCAAAAAAATGTGCAAGAACATTCCGACTGCATTATGTTTGTGATCTAGTGGTTTATGCAGAATCCATATCCATGCAGTTTGACTGATAAAAATGTTGAATAACAGCTAAAGTTCTGTTTTGCATCGTATTTCTTTTTAGAGTAAAACTATGAAATTAAATAAGTTAGACGCTATTTCTGCTTTGGATACAGTCTTGTTAAATACGGCGTTTATCAGCAAATATATTTATGTGTAAATGCATTTAAGGCACTGAAAGTCTTTGTGTACTCATGGTTATACTATTTTCGGTCTTTAGTTTATTTCAATTAAATTCAGATATGTTTGCTGAGCAATCTGTCTATTGCACATAGATGGGAAAATCTTTTGGTTTATCGTGCAGTAAGCTAAAATTAAAGGTAGATGCTAAGGTTACCATTTTACAGATAGTTTTAATTACGTGAAGTTCCTAATTAATATTCGATGTAAAGTATGTACCAACATTGGCTTCGAGGATTCGTATCTACAACTCCAGGAATATTTATCCATCAGATAATTACTAAGAATACCACTATTCTCGCAACAGAAACTAAACATATGGATATTATTTATTGGATACAACTACGGTATCTGAAGATATCAGTGTGCAATGGAATTAAATTGAGCGCTAATTGCTACTCATTTAAATTAAGTAAAATACTGCTTAACTTAATGTTAACGTTTGCATTTTGATTAATCAAATTTCAGTCAAAGGAAATATATTTTCAGTAGCATATAAGAATATAGCAAACACCGACATGAGTTTCTCGTCTAGTTTCTTGGACTTCCTTGGAAAGAATGCTAACATTAATTAAAAAAAATAGAATTTATTTCTCGAAGATATTAGCTTTTGAAGGTGCACTTTCAGGTTTGCCATTAAGTAATATTTTCAATTAATTCAGAAGGTCTATGTAGGTATAAGATTACAAATAAAACAGGGCTAAATCTACTTAATTTTAAGGACATTTTTCAATTCGCAATAATTACTATTCTATAATTTTTTTTTGAAATAAGCACAACGCCAAACTGTGCAAGGCAGTATTTAGAAACAAATATTAAGACTGCGTTGAGTTTGGTAGAAACAAGTACCAGAACCTGCCACAGGAAACCGTTCAGAAATTTCGGATTCTTCTTGATGGCAAACGCAGAAAGGTTGTATTTTATTAAATGCATCTTTTTCACCATTTACTCATTCGTGTAATTAAAAACCACTTATTCTGCGAGTTGAGCTTATGACTTGAAGTGGATTACAGTTTGGTAATAAATGTTACAGTTTTGTAATACAATTCATGCAATGGGAGTACGCATTGATGAACGGGTAGTTTGATCATTGTGTCGTAAACTTAGCTAAAAGAAAGATTTTTAAATTCCGCGTTAACATCAATTGATTACAGTAACGAAATTATAGTTCTCTTAGTGAAATGCTCCATTGCTTTTGAATTTCACAATACAACAGATGTTCACGGGAGGTGAATGAGAAAAACGTCATTTGCATGTGCGATCAAATAGGTTGTTAAAGACATTTTCAATTAGTTTGTTGAGAATAGCTAAATAGGATAATTTTATTGTTATCATTTTTTGCGTCCTCTCCACAATGACGCAATGTACGATTGACACAAATATATTTGACCTCAAAAATAAAAAAGCCCTTCGTACATTTGATGAGAAAACTAGCAGCCGTTCGCTTCAATTTAGATTTGGCTAATATCAAGAAGTTTAAAAGAAAATGAGAAATTTTTTGTGGGATATTGAACCGAGTCCCAGCCACATAAAAATATTTTAATTCGGTTAAATATTTAGTGATAAACTCTGGAAATTGTGTACCGCAATAGACCGATTCTAAAAGGCTCAAAATTAAGGGTTTCAAAATAAAATAAAAATTATATTTAAAAAGTACTCGTCTACCATTTTTGATAAGAAGTCAAAGCCACAATGATGTTTTTGTCATTAACAAATAGTTACAGGTAGATAGTTTTTGTCAATAATAACAAGCATTTGTCAAACTGTGACTTACTTTGAAACTCCTTTCACAAAATCTGCACAAACATTGAATTGGCGAATATGCGATTAGTTATGGGGAAATACCACAGTGACATATCAGAAGTTGTAAGAACCAGCAAAGAGCTAGAGATACTGAACGAATGGCTCCAGGAATTGACCAGTTAGTGGACGATCTTGAGATGCTCGGGTTCCTACTTAGAGGAACAGATATTGAAGATAATAGCAAGTGACCCTTTTGAAGGCACCGGTAAGTTGTGCCAATAACTCCCCCGAGGAAGGGCTACATTCCTACCATGTATGTAAGATACACAGGACACTAGAATAAATCAGTAAAAAATAAAATCTCCCTCAGACAATGTATAATCATTGTTTTTAAGTCAAACTGGCAGCACGGTAAACGAAAGAGTCGAGTGAAAATTCGATACCGACAAACAACCAATACTACTCAACTGCTGAATAATGCACTTACATCTCTGATTTGCTTTAGCTGAAGGAGGAAGCGGCATGACATCGCGAAAACCAAGCATTAATTATAATATTGATTTGCAAGTTTATAATTTTTGGGAAGATCTGTGGCACTGCAGCGTTAATGCACGAATCACCAGTGGTCAAAAAAGTAAAATTAAATACATTGTTTATACTTCAACAAACAAAAATACCCTATGTCTCTTAATTTGACGTATCCCTTATTCATACATACTACATAGGTATGTACCTTACGTATTTATTTCTCGTTCGGCATTGAAGTATTTTTCACTTTAAAACTTCCTATTGACCATTTGGAGCATTTTTCGGTCGTTCGAAATCATGCACTTGTTGGCAAAGTAGATTAAATGAAGCAAACAATTTTCAAATTGCTTTAATTCCGAACAGGACTTTGATCATAAACGTTCTCCTAGTCTCACACAGGAAACTTCGTTTGATATTCCAGTCAATGTTCAATCGGCGATTGACGTTTAAATCGTTTAGCAAACTAATGCTTTATGTTAATAGACGAGTATTTGCGAAGAAGTAGGAAAGCCCATTTGGGGAATTAAATAGCTTTGATAAAGTCACATGAAGCGCATATACATATTTCTCTAAGAATTATCTTTGCAATGGAAATTCATACAGGAGTTTTAAATAAGAGAAGTTTCCAAAACTATTTCTTAAATGAATTCGACAAAAAAATAGCAACAAATCATATTTTTATCTAAAATGCAAATTTTTTATGTCTGGCACAGCTTTGCAAACTTTATTTATGACTGAGGGTGTGTGTGCGCTCAGGAACTTAAGACATGCTCTTTCTTCAAGAACTATTTTTGTAACATTAAAATAAATGACTGATGTTAATTATGTTGTAAACGCACATTAGCATTTCGTGTTGTGTTTTAAGTAATTGCTACTCCAAATATAGATCCAAAATCTGCAAACCTCCTAAATCTTTCCGGATCTAATAAGATTCTTCGTCGGCGTTAAGTGTGCCTTCCTCGTAGAATTAATTAAGAGGCTTCTATCACAAATGCTATTACTTATGTTTTGAACTTTCGGCCGGCTTGGAATTTAATGCGCGAGTTAACGACCTTATCATCATGTAAACGATGTGAAATTATTCAGAATTCGTATAGCATTGTTCAGGATATTTATTTATCTTTTCAAAATTAGTAGGTGGCAATTAGAATTTGGCAGCAAACCACCTACTAAAGGTGGCAATTAGAATTTGGATATGTGGGTAATTTTTTTAATTTCAGTTTTATCCATGGTTGGTTTAAACTAGTAGCACTCTGGCATTCGATCGAGTAGTTTATTTTAAGTTCAATTTGTCATATAAGTACATGTCTAAAAACGCTTTGTTTTTGAGGTACCGTATGTGAAATGTTTGGATATTTGCAGTTTGCGTTTTCATTTATATATTCAATTTCTAATACAATGTTTTGTTCTTGGGGTATGTTTATGTGCCCGTTTAAGTTGGATTTTATTTCTACACCATGTTTATACTTTTGCAACCTCATCTCTAGTAACGTTACAAAAATGGATTATACGGAACTCACTCAAAAATGTTGACAACAAAGAAACCTATTACAATCATCTACATAATTATGCTGAGATGTAAAAATTTGCATTGGTCCATTTACATCGAGTTCCAACAGTAGTCGGACCGAGATAATTTTAGCATTGCGGAGCCAGTAACGACGTCTGAACCAGATTACCTCCCATTATGAATGTTACTGTATTCTTGTATGAACGCAAGGGCCTATCTGCATATTAGAAAGTTGAAAATTACTACGTAGTTCTCTCCCCATTATCGCCAGCAGCGGCTCATTTGTTATAGCCAGACGTTTAGAGCCAGATAATTAGTGGAGGGCAAAAGTATGGGTTAGATGGGTTTATTATTCGAAGATTACTACTTTGATTAGATCGGCACATCCATGGTAATTAGAATTAAAGGACTGTTCTTATGGTATTATAGAAAATTAAATCATTTGATATTTGAGGAAAATACATTTGGCTTCTTAATCTCTTATTTCGGAAATCAATAAAATAAAATTAAAATGTTTCATGTTAATTTATTTGTATGTCCTGCATGTCATCTACCAACTTACGGGCATGTTTTACCCAAACATAATAATTACAATATTATTGAGTTTTGTGAAAATCTTCTGGTCCCATTTTGCGTTGCAGGGCTCCAACGAATGAAAATCCTCCAACTCCAACCAATTCAATAATTTACCTTCTTCCATTTATCTGTATCTACTTTTATCTAGAGAGCTGTTAGCTATTCGAAGCATACATTGATGTTTTTGACTTTCAACAGCAATGAGACAGATAAATACATATAGCAATACATTCAAGGTGTCCCGTAAGAACATGATCAAAAGGGTACTGCGATATTCTTTGGACCAAAAGAAGACGATCTGACCTAACTTTCACTAATCATTTATTCACAATTTTGTGCTCTTTATAAAATATTGTAGCACTCATAGTTTTTGGGCAAAAAACGCTGTTGTGTCTGTTTTCTTGCCACTTAACAATGTTAGACATAAAGTGCAAATATGCGCCACATAAACGAGTACGCTTTCACGCAAGTTGTCTTCGCAAAACCCTAATACTTTGACCATGTCGGTCACTTCTTCATTAAAGGTCATTCGAAACGAATTTGTGAGATTGATTGACAATTAATTTATGCCTCGTATCACAATATTTGCAGTTAATGTCGAACATTACAAGTGGTAAGAGAACAGAAATATTTTTTCTCGCAAAAACTGTGAATGCTACAAGAATCTACAAGGAACGCAAAATTGTGCATAAATCATTAGTGCATCAACCAAAAAAAATTAGTTGATTCCATCTACCATATAAAAAGTTCTGGTAGTTTTTGTACCATGACACTCAAGAATTCACCACTTGTCCAAAACGGATGAACTCGATTGTTTCATCAAAATATTCATTCTCCCGATATTTCAAAAAATATAATTTTTTAGAAGAACTTTGGCCATCAATAGCAGAGGAGCCAGACATTTTTTGTTAATTAAAGTTAGTTTAGATCGTCTTCTTTTGATGCAAAGAATATCCCAGTATCCATTTGATCATGTGCTTACGGGATACCCTGTATGCTGCCGCACAGATCTTGTATGATATTAACTAAAATTGTGCATTATTTAGTAAGTTCAAATTCACGGAATATATTTCAGTCCTTGTGGATACGCGCACAATAAAAGTTTATATGACTTGCATGCTAGTCTACTTTGGTGCAATTAGAACCATTTAAAACCCTGTATAATAACTTTATTTACAATTATATAACTATATTATTATTAATATTATAATAAATAATAATATTTAAAACCCCTGTTACAGTTCAGTTAGTGCCAGAGCATTCATACATTATTTCCATCTGTCTAACCGTAAAATGGACATTGCGGCATATTTTTTTAAAAGGACAGATTTCACCCGACGTGAAAAAATAATGAATGCACACCAGCTGCAAGATAATCGGAAGATGTTATGAAATTAAGTAAACAATTAAGCTTGATGATATTAAGTCTAAAGCATTTAATTAACTCTGCTCATTTTCAGCTCATATTATAAAAATGAGTGATTCTGTTAATTACTCATGGAGAAAGATAGGAAGGTGGCCTTATTAGACTGAAATCTTCAATTATATTTAGATATATTACATCCAATTTTGCCTTTTCCTCCGGAAATAGTCTGAATATACAGGATATTGTTTCGTTGTTTCTGAATAAAAATAATCAAATAGTTGCAAGACATAAAGCCCCTCGAGCGGCGTCTATGCAAATCCTGATTTGAGATTCACACGGTCTTTCAGTTTCCGGAAAACTGCAGCCAGTGCAAATGTTCACTTAGCATATTCTCTTCTCACATAGCAATATCTGAAACATGACTGGATAAAAGGGCGAGTTTTTTTCAATCATAAACACTCGGTTATTTGGTTAAAAACCAGCCGTGCAGCTAACCTTGTACAAACTTTTGCATCTTTAACAAGAATTGTTTGTATTTATTTACGTATTTGGAATTTCCTGTTGGTCTGCAATTTAGAATGGTACTGAAAATACTATTGAGGTTTTTTATGACAGCAACTATTTGATACAGATCTGTTTTAAGGAACATATCTTATCGTCAGTCTTTTGTGGCAACAGTAAATTTTGAAATAAACGTTCAGCAAGAGTTTTTTCTCTACCCAAAAACTACCTGTGAAACGACACTACCTGTAAAACTAAGATTAAACAAATGTGTTTGAAATATGTACCGTGTAACAGTATGTCGCTTTTGTAACTCTTTGAAAGCAGAGTAGCATTGATAATTTGTTACGCGTTGTTTTATTAAGGAATATGTTGCTTTAAACTAGCAATCCTTTTGTCAAAACTTAAAAACGGCAGATTTTATGCAAATAACTTATATGAAAAGTTTTTTCGAAATATCAGAACCTAATAATAATATTTAAGCTTAGATGAACACATTGTTATTTAGGTATGTGAAGTAATGTACAGCGATATTATCGGTTTAAATTTTTTTGGTAGTGGGCCACTAACTTAAATAAAATATTAAATTTAATTTTATATATAAATTCCATACCGAATCCTAGTTGTGCAATTATTTAAAACGAAATAATTATATTCAATTACTTCGTTTGAAGAAAATGTCTAAGAAGTTGAAAATAAAAACAATAAATTCTTTAAATGATATGAGTCTTTACTCTAATCTTCTGCACAGTGTTTGGACAGTAAAATAAGTGTACCATGTGTTTGGCAGGTAGTGTAAATCCATTTAAAGTGATATATCGCTTGACCTCCTCACTTTATTTTGATTTTTATATTTGGCTAACCCAGGACAAATTCTCCTATTCGGCCCCTTTTCATATCTTTCATGCATAGAAAGCCTGGACGAGCTATAAAATCAGCACTTTATAGGTGCATTTGTATTCATATATACATGTATATGGCATTACGAATAATCGTTTATAGATATAAAATGAACAGATGAGTCGATAGGTAAATAATGCAGAATAACATAAACGAAACGGAAAACGTATTCAGAATTATTTAAAATGGACGCCATTATTCTGGATGTGTAGTGTTTGGGGACAACAGAGCTAATTGTGATAGAAAATAATGTTCACTGAAATCGCAGATATTTGCAAATATTTTAATCATGTATCAGTTCGTTCCCAAAAAGGTCTTTATGCAAAAAAGAGATTATTGTACTGATCAGGCCTGGGTAACCCTGTTGAGTTGCACTTTTGAGATGATACCGCTCTGTGAGTTGGTAGGTTCTAAATTGCGCTGGTGGCAGAATAATTCTTGAAATCAGAACTATTAGCGAACATTTTTAATTAGTTGAAATTTTGTTGGTTTCTATCATCGCTCGGCAATTGAGCAACGGTTTCAATTTTAAGTGGCTTCTTCGTGGTTTTTTTATTTAGTCAATGTTTTTTGGAAAACAAAATTAATGCGGGTATTAATTTTCGTTTTGCCGTTGAGCATTAAACGGCGGCTGAGTGAAATTCAGACAAATATAAATAGCTCTAAATTTAAAGTTAAATCAGTGAAAAATCAGCGCTTGGATCGTTTTTCGTATAGTTGTGGTTGACTTTCGTCAAATGGAAACGTGAAATTTTTCTTTGGAAATATTGCCGTGCGAACAGGCATTTTTTTACAAAAATTTCAGCATTAGACAAACTGAAATAAAACTGCCAAGTAAAGCATAAATCATCTAAAGGGCGAATAATTAAATGAATTAAATGAAATTAATGCGAATGATTGAGCATTAATGAGTAGACAGAGAGAGTTTTATGTATTATTTACTTTTATTTCTCTTTGCTTTGCTGATTTCAAATAGCTTAAGTAACTAACTCGTAGGGTGTATTTGGAATCTATAAGCTATATAACTACTTTTATATTAAGCTCATCTGGAGCTTTTCGCTAAAGAACCGCTTGAGATATGGAAATTTGGGTTCCAGTATTCAATACAAGAAGCACCTCCGATTAAACGAATCATTCCTTTACAAAAAAAATTAAACTTCAGGAATATTTTGAACAGCTTTGAAATTTTTAAATGAAGGTCATGTGAAGCTCGTCTCCAAATAATCGTTTTAGACATGCAAATATGGGTTCAAGTTTTAGGTTTTTGTTCAAGAAAAGAGTTTTAGTTTTGCCTGTTTTTTGAGTTTGGCGCCACCTTTTTTGACGTTGCTCAAGAATCATTTTCGCCACAGAGTTGGTTTTTATATCATTGTATATGGAAGTGGCAATTCGATTCATTTCGATCAAAGTGCGTGAGTAAATTCTGCTGGCTTTATCACAAAAAGTCACACGAAATTTGAATATCCGCCATACAAAATTTCATTGACAATAAACGTCTTCTACTGGCTTTTGTAGCTACTTTGGTAGTTTAAATTTTTTTGCTAAAGAGTATGCAGGGCGTAAAAACGTTGACTTTCAAATCAACATTTACTCGCGCGCAAAATTCGTGACTTCATGGGATTTGAATGAACTGTTGAAGGTTTGAAGAAATTTTGACGACATTTAAATTCAAATTCAAGACTCAGAATTAAAATTTAGAGTTTCCTATTTTTTTTTACTTTTTTATACTGAACGCACAACTCTGAACGTGTAGAGGATGTTTTGTTTCTGAGTTTTTTTGTTATAACTCAAAGCGTCTCACTGTGCTGCCCTTTTAATTAGGCTTAGCATTTAAACCAGAGGCGGATTAAAGCTTTACAAGGCCCGGGGCTGGAATTTCAATACCTAAAAAAGATAACCACACTTTTTAGGAGCTACATTTTATTAAGTGGGTGACTGCAACGCAACTGCACCGGTGAGCTACTGTGCCGGTGCGCTGGGTTGGCGTAACAAGCCATTTCGGCAACACTGTGCCAACTCCTGAAAATTAACTGAGTTAACCATGCCTTGTACTGATATTATCAGCAGCTAAGCATAATCCTGATCAGTTTAGAATAATTCACTGCTTAAAACTTGTTTTTGATCAGATTAATTTTGCAAAGCAATAATAACCAATTGTAAATTTTCGTCCAGTCCAGGGCTTTACAACATGTTACAGTTAATAGTACATTTTCAATTAATTACATTAATGTATAGTAACATGCAGCTGAAATAAAGATATTGAAGAAGAAACTACTCGTTACACGAGTACTCGAGTCTAATCTGTGTTAAAATTTTACACATTGAAAATGAATTATAATTTTGAAGAACTGAAGCTATCAAGACTAGCTTGTAGGATATAGCAAGATCGACACCATGCAAGTGCGTCTAATATTGATATTAAGTTGGGTGCTTAAAGAAAGTCTGACAATTTAAGATGTGTGGGTTTCGATCTGGTCTTGTTAGCATGGAATTATGTTCATGCTCTTGGGGACTTTCAGTAGTTCAAATAATTAAGACATCTGTCCTAATTTAAATAAATTAATGATTAATTCAAGAATAAATAACCCTTTTTTAGTGGTTGAAATGGCAATGCTTGTATTATATACCGTGAAATATATAATATATTAATATAATATGTGAATATCGTGAAATTTTAATACCCTGAACCTCTTGTTGTGTAAATAATTGAGGCTTTTGTGAACTAAAAGCAACCATCTGGTTGCTTCCTTGACATCATTAATTATGTTGAAGATAAAAAAAAACATCAATGATATTATGAGAGGAAAAAATGTACAGCAAGCGAAGAACAGAATTTGACTGTTGCTCATCAAAATACTTGATCTTTAATATCGATCGTTTTTTTAATACTGAAAAAACAACGTTTTTGAGCTATACAGTGTACGCATTTGACACAGTTAAGATAAAAATCTGGATCTTGAATGAAAATGTTTTGTTGCTTTTATTTACCTCACTGACTTCAAGATGATTTCCTTGGATTTGTTCCAACCACTGTTTGCTACTGAATAGCGATACTATAATAAATCTAAATAAACGTTTACACTAGCGTTTACAATTTTGAACGTGATCGAAAGGAACAAGCTTGTTGGGTTAATATTTTTCAGTTATTTGTAGTTTAAAGTCTTATAAAAGGAAAGGTCAAATTCAAATCAAAGTGTGCAAAAATGTATGACATATCGATAAAGGAGAGGGCTTTAACCATCCTATACTACCAATAAGAACACCTGTAGGAACAATGTTGAAAAATTTAGCTATTGGTGCTTTCCGTTTTATGTGTAGGCGTGGTAGCCGGCCTCATTTAAGTGACATACTAATAATTTTCTGTACTTTTTATCTAGTAATATTTCGTGCCCTTAAAGCTAAAATTGAACTATTCTAAAATATAAATTTTTGCAGGTACAAATGCGTTTTTAAATCGAGTCAAAAAGACAAATACATGATTTTTTTAAATTACTTAGTCAACAAACACAAATATAGCAATTTTGGGTTTGATCACTTTTAGCATTAAACCCATGATTTGTTTCTATCCTCATAGAGTACCTAGCTGGTATTCTTACGAAGACGAAAAATGTCTAATACCAAGTCCCGTCACCATTTGTATACTTTTGATTTGTGTTTCTCCATACCATAACTTCAAATAACTCGCCGACATATTAAAATTACGCTCTTTCTTGCAAAGTGGCTGTCCAATATACTCCTACTTCATTGCGCAAACATTAGCCTAATTACATTAAATATTTTAGCCCATCCCCGCTTCGACTTTGCGCTAAGAGCAAAGCGAATTTCTTAATTATAGTGTCTGGTGCTGGAAGATTTCGTAAAGTATAATAAACTTGTAAAATATTAATAGCGAAGTTTGCATTTTAGTTTTGAAACCTAATCTGTTTAGCTGCCGGCACCCTTAAATACTATGTTGATTATCCCACTTTAGTAGAAATTGAACTAACCTACTTTAAGTGCGTTTCTCAAAATGGCAAACTGCTCTCAAGTTTTCATGCCTTAAATTATTAAGCCTGATTGACCCTGAATTTTAATTTATTCAATGTATATGTAAATTAATGGAACGCTACTGTCTATGCGCTGAATAATAATCAAATCAGTTAACATATTTAGAAGGGATTTTAAAAATTATCTGATTTATAGAAATAGTAATAAATCATAGCGATATGAAGGCTCTCTGCTAACCAAATTTGATATTAAATTGGTTAAAATATTTGCTTAGTCTCGTTTGAATGTTACTAAAAATGATTGTTGATTATGAAAATTGTGTGTTATTCATTTGAATTCATATATGTATAATGCCATGATGTGTGATTTAAAATAAGAACTTAGATACTCTGATGCTTTTAAAAATTTGAGAAGATAGCACAGCTTTATTATAATGTTTACTAACTTTCACTGCGGGCAAATTTGGTTTCAATGGTGTGACAGGAACCGCCGCTTCCTCTTTTTTAGAGTTAAATTCTCGGGTCTTTGTTGCATTTGTTTGAAAAGCAAACCAATACACTTCAGGACAGGTATCCAAATAAAATAATTTAAGTAGGGTTTTTACTTCAACTTTTTAACTAATTGAAAGGAAGTAGAGCGGTTAAAAAAACGAATTCGATATAATTAAATCTTAAAACCATCCACTCTTTATAAATATTGACACCCGCTTACACTTTTAGGATTCTATGGAAGCTTAAACAATCCAAATATATTTCCTTCTTTAAATAAATATATTTGTTATCCTGAGATCTGTACATACCTATATTTATTGATGATGATTGAGTATGATTAGTGATGATGAGTACCGATATATGTTAGAATGGCTGATATTTTATGGAAAATCATACCTTTGATTCAAATGAAGAATAAGGTGACATTATTTTCTTGAATGGACAAAGCTTGGAAAGTTAAGTCTCAGAAGGAGGATACGAATAAAGATACCCGAATTGCCATTTTCCAGACAAGCAAAGGTTCGGCAGAATTTTCATTTCACTTTGATTGCCAGGTTCGTTCCCTAAAGCAACTTGCAAAAAGAAGCGGCGCAAAAAAGTGCTCCAGAAGCCCCGGAACTTCAAAATAATAATAAATAATAATAAGAATTTCTACATTTACTGCGCTTAATACGATGCCTCAGCACGGCACATTGCAAGAAAATATACTGCAGTCTTTTCATTAAAAACCGGTAGAAGATCCTTCTAGGATCTCTGACAAATAGATTGTCGCATTTATGAATTGTGGAACAATATTGCGGATTAAGAACTTTTTCTGTGACGAAGATCAGACCAAGAAATGAAATCAACAATTTCCATAACAATTATGTGTGTGTGTCAATCGCAGAGTCTCTTCTTGCTGCTGGGGTTCAAGATTTACATTCTCAGAAAATACTTTCCGGAAACATCTGTATTGGAATAATCAATAAAATGGATTGTATAAGTAATGAGGCACATCGAGCTTTTTTTCAGAGCGCCTTATCTTTTCTACCTGATGATATTTTTCTTAAAATCGAAAGAGCGTTGTTTTTTTTACATGATGGTGCTCCGGACTATTTCAGGAGAGTTGCAGTTATCTTTCTCAAAGAAAACTATCCAAATCCATAGATAAGTTGTAGTGGTTTAATTGTTTGGCCAGTACGAACTCCAGATCTTAACCCGTTAGACTTTTATTAAGTGTTAAGTGAACTACAACGACAGCTACGACGGATAATTGAATAGCTTTAACAGTCAGTCACGTTTTTCATTTACTACTAGCCATCGCTACGAATTCAGGAAAGTTAAAAAATAGTTTTGATTTAAACTTACTAATAGATTTAGCAGACACCCGGTATATTCGATATTGTTAAACAGTGAAATAGAACTAAATATTTTTAATTGGGTTTTTGGTCTTCTAATGTGTTTATTTTAGCATTTGGAACTACTATTGCCAAATTTGTAGGGCTTCTGTATCTATACTCAGAGACTCACCAATTATATAAAGCAATTAAACGCAATAAAAATACATAAACTTAAAGTAATAAGCACCAACAAATATTATTTCAATAATACATTACAAAACTTCATACTCAAACAGAGAAATCTCTTACAGCGTAGTTCTATTATTCCAATCTGCTAAACTGTATACAATCCGACGAAAATCGAATTTTCAGTAAATAACGATCATTTCCTTTTTCAAACGAAGACCAGTAAAAAGTAAATAGAAATTTTCTCGACCGTTAATGCAATTTACACGAAGCAAACCCGCCCCATTCTTATGGCAATAATATAAATATTTAAGAATAGAGCAAGCGGAAAATGTCCAATTTCTGCTTTTACTTTAACGCCACATGATATTCCAATTCGGTTTTCGATTTCAGAAAATACTTCAAAGAAGGCGATTTTACTTGCATGGGCGAACATATCCAAAATTTTCAGGATAAATAGTTACCATATTAGCGATTTTCCTATATGTATAAATACTCAATGAGATGGAGAAATATACGTACAAACATTTGGAATTTTCAAAATTTAAATGATTGAAATCGAACAATGTATAATCAAAATTATTTGAATAATCTGATATCTGCAAAACAAACATGGGTATTCCAATGCAAACTGACATGAACTAATTAGCATTGCAATGCAACCAAGGAAATTTATATAACGTAACTGCAAATGTGTTAATGTGGTGCCAGATGTTGAAAATCAAGAAATTCCGCTGGAAAGTTTAGGATATTAAAGATGAGTAAATATTGATAAAAATATGTAAATGGTGATTTGGCGCCGCATAAAGTTGCGCTTCCATATCCACAGTTTTAATGCGGAACAGTGGACTGGAATTCCACTTCGAAAACATTTTGAGAGTGTTGGTGTTCAAATTATAAAGCACTTTACAACTCAAAGCGATTTTTCCTGTGTCGGTAATGTGATTCCATATTTTTTCGAACACGTCGTCAAATTGCTTTTCGTCCTGTGATCTCTGATAACCTAATCTGATGACGCCCATTCGAGCAACATCTGAAATTGTGTTAGTATCTATCCCGAAAGATACATCAGATAAATAATGCCTTTGTGAACGAATCTATAGGTGTTAGACATAATAATAATTTTTTTCCTGGATATATGTTACAATATTTAACAGTTAGCTGAAAGAATATTACTAACGTTGGAAGTTCTACGCTTTTTTCAGAATTATGCATTTAATGGCGTTATTGAATAATGAATAATAAATACAATTGCATTTAATATTTGTAAAGTTCAGATGCATTTTAATTTGAAATTTCTAGTCACTGATATTTATCTGAGTTTTAGTCAAACTTACTTACTGGATTCCTGTTTCATGTTAATTCAAGAAAAAAATAGAAAATGTTTTACGATGAAGCGAAATATTAATTAGTATATTAATTAGTAAACGTTTCAATCGAAAAAATGCAATCTATAATAATATCCATAAATCCGATCCGATGTAAGTTGGAGGTGAGCGCATTATACATCAGGTGATGGATTTCAACTATCTGGAAGGTACAATTATCGAGCAGCAGAAGCACAGTAAGAGTATCAGGTCTGTTACCAAAAAGAAAAATCAGAACAGCGGAGATGAAAATCCTAAGAACAATAAAAGGGATCACATTACATGACAGGATAGCCAAGTAAATACAAGTTTTAAAGTGCATATGCAGGTTTGGGCACACTTTGCAAGTGCGTCACCTGAAACGTAAAATTTATTAAATACTGATTCGCATTTTGAAAATTCACAATAGCGATCCGTTCTAAAGCAAAAAAGAATTAAGAAAACCTTTAAAGACGTTTTCACAACATTCACGGGGAACCGAAATGGCACAATTTATATAGCTGCTGCTCTGTCCTCTGATCTCCCCTGGGCAACCAAGCGAAAAATTTAAATGAGAGATAGAGTCAAGTGAAATCTTATTTGACAGATATGTTTGTCTTTGTTATGTCCTCAAAGTTTGAAGTCGCTGGGATCATTAACAGAATAGCGGCCTGTTAAAGTAAAAAAAATTAGCCTTTTTTCAATATGCTTTGTTTTTCGTGCATAAAATGGGTTTCCTATCTGACTCAAGTGTCTCTCAAAAGATTGTTCGACATTCCTGAATTTTTTTTCCAAACGTTTTCAATAGAGTTAGGTAGAATTTATAACAGAACCGATTTTAAGCAGCTCTAAAAAAGAAATCTAGGAAACTGAGATTTGGAGCTCTAGGGTGGCCATTCAAATTGTCTCCTTCTACCAATACATTGATTTTAATAGTAATTATCTAGCCATTCAATGAGATGAATCAATTCCTTGTTGAAAATATAAGTTTTTATCTAAACCTAGACTGTCATTACTGTTTATCTGATTTTCACCCCACAAATTATAAGTATAGTATCCAATCTTCATATATTTCACCAGTTGACTTTCTATTGATGAAAATTCTGGACAATTTAGGACTTAGTATCTAAACACACACATATTTTTTCCTGGATGTTGTGTTTGACCCTCCGTAAGTCCTTGGGGATTTGCGTTGTTCCAGTAGCGAGAGATTTACGTGTTTATGTGGCTAATTAAATAAAACGTAGATTCGTCACCCAAACAGACAATTATTATTAAATTACACTCTTCAACAAATCGTCAACAATCATGTTCTCTAATTTCAGTTTGAGAATCTGCGTTTCCGTCAGAAAGGTCGTGATTAATTTGAAATTGGTGTCCTTGATGATGTCATCAATGATTCTCTTGTTGAAAACTGCGAGAGTCAGGTTTCTGCTGCAGTTTTGCCATTCCAGGTGGTAGGATTCATGAAGAATTGACGAATAACTTCAGTTAGGGCTGCTTCGTTGCGAACTTGAGATCCGTCTATTTTTTTAATGCAAACTGACCCAGTTTCTTCAAATTTTGCAACCCGTTCTGTATTACGTGCTGCTGCCCTATTCAAAAGCGCCGATTATTCTTTTTATAAGCTGAAATCATTTCTATACAATGGGATTTAGTCGAGGTCATGGTCATGGATCAGAAAAAAAACACTGTTGTTGGGAAAAAGCGGTCAAGAGTTTTTAAATATTTTTTTGAATAGTGCCTTTTTCAAACCAAGTGATGCGATTAATTGTCATACGGCGATTTTGTAGGTATGTTTGTTTTACAGTGAATTTATATCTTGGCTATGAACAATCAAATCCATCGGGATTTAGGTAACTTGAAGTCCCTAGTTGTTTTATCTAAGAAGAAGTAAATTTGAGCGTTATCCCGGCGAAAACGATACGATATCGTCCTTCTCTAGGAAACCTTTTTAAGCCTATAATTTCGTCAAAAAAAAGGTAACTTGTACATTGGTGCAGATCCGATTGAGCATTGAATTCCCAAAGCTACACAGCCAAGATCGTTGAAAAGTACCACTCCCAATTCCCATTCTTGCGTCCTCTTCAAAACTTAATTGAATAAGATTAAATAAACATTAATAACATTCTAATGGTGACTTTTAAGAAGTGACCTGCATCATGCACAAAATGCAAAATTGTTCAATTGTTAAGGCTTCAGTCTTAAAACCTATCTCTTGAATATTCCGGTCCACCCATCTTCTTTGTAGAATTGGACCATTTTTTCTATTATCTCCAAGAGGCCGACATTTCAGACCATCACATCAATGGACATTCTTCCTCCAAATTCTCACAAACTTAAAGTATACTAACTTAACGAAAATTATAAACCTTTAAGGTCTTACAATACGCTTTAAGGTCTTCTTAGAAATTAAAAACCTAACAGACACCAGACAACACCCAGCAATTTCAACAATTTTGAGACCAACAAAAAACCTGACAAAGCAAATTACCACTGTCTTAAGAAGCAACAAGAACAAATCCCTTGACCACTTATATCATGAGTCTCAAAATACAAACGAGAAAAAACATTTTTTTTAACTACGCAAAGCACGATGACACCGGGCGAGGCAGAATTATTTTATTAATTGCATTGACAAGATGAATCTCTCTACAATCGATCGAACGTGTGTTTCCCGATCTTTTTACAAAAAAAAACTTGATAGTGTTTCGTTTCATAATCAGTAATTTTTAAGCCACCGTTGGAAGTCAAATGTTAAGGATGGCGTTGAAATGTGAAACGTTTTAAGAGGCTCAGCTGGCCCTAAATGCAGCCTGAGAATTATTTGCCGTTAAGTATTATGGAATATTTCGCTTAAGTACTTAAGAGGTGGTTAATACTGCAAACTGAAAGGCCTTGATATACCACTTTTTGTATGCTTTTCTCAATTGAAAATTGTAATTTTTTTGCGTGCTTGTATCTATAACAACATGTACAGGGTACTTTCTCAATTACCACTTTATCGTTCGATAAATCTTAGTTGGTTTAAATTAAAATAGACTGGATAAAAATAGTGTTTTACTTCAAATCAATTAGGTACTCCATTACTATTAAATTTTCTACGTTTTCAATTGAATATAGTGTAAGTTGAATTTTAGAGTTCAGTTTAGCAAGTATTTTATGCTTAATTTAATTAATTTTAATTTAAAAATGTAATAGGTAAATAGTGTTGCACCAACCCTCTAAGCAATCTGGTTTTCGGAATGGCTGTGGCACAAACAGACATATGTAAACAATACCCTAACAGAAAATTTCATGGAAAATAATAAACCGCGCGTACTAATATTTTCAATCTACATCAAAAAAGCCTTTGACTCTGTCGAACGAACTCCAAGTATACTACAGATACACGGAACTTCTACATAATATATACAAGGCTGCTACTGGAGGGCTGCTACTACAAAATAGAAAGAGGAATAAGAAAAGGTGTTTTGGTGCTATCCCCCAACCCAAACTCTTCAACACTGCGGTGATGGAACATTTATTCGAACAAGTGACCAGGCAGGATACGGGCATAAATATAGACGGCCAATACCCATATCACCTCCGTTTCGCTGACGACATAGTTTTAACAACTGACAATCTAGGAGACGTACAAGAAATGCTGGAAGACCTAAAGAAAGCTGCAGGAAGGATAGTACTATATATTGATTAGCACAAAACACAAGTTATGACAAACCTGGTGGCTAGCGGAAACCTAGTGACAGGTGATGAAGACGAAATAAAGCAAACGCACGAATATAAATATCTCGGTAACGAAATTCAAATCTGCAGAGACAACCAGACACGGAAGTCACTCGACGGATGTCGCCCCCATTACAGGACAGTTTTTGGCAATTATCTGGAAACTACGAGTTGGTTGCAATATAATCGTCAAATTCGTCTAACGTTGGAACATTATCGGGCACCGAAAGTAGAAAACAATTTGAAAAGTTCCGCTTAGGAGCTTCAACTTAGCTTTCCCAAGTTCTTTAGCGAGCTTGGCCAAGTTGACACACTCTTTACTGATCAAGTGTCTCAATTCAAAAAATTGTATAAGATAACTTTTTAGTATCAAAAATTTCCGTTATTCGAAGCAAATGTCGCAATTTTTCTTTTTGGATGCTTATGTATTCCAATATGCTACCAATTAAACATGGGGCAATTTCAAAATAATGCTTAATAACACAGTTCAAATTCGATTTTCAACTGTTAATATCTTTTAGAAATTATCAAATTAAATATTTGAATATTTTTCTCGTACTCCCTATTACCCCTTAAAAGGAATGACGTCAATTTTGAAAAACCCTGTATATCTTTGAATCACATACACACTTTATTACGAAATGCTTGTTTGATTGAACTTTTACTTTAGTTAAAATGGATATTCTAAGCGGCATTTGAAGGAAAAGTTCCGAGCAGCTGTGAAATAAATGTTCAAACTTGGCATCAAGAAAAGAATACTATACTCATTTGATAAAACGGTATCAATTATTTTCTCACCCTTATTTGACGAGAAAAAAGACGGATAACTTCATCGAGCGATACAATATGTATTAGGTGGGAGTGGCATCGTTTTCAACTGGTCGACGCGTCGCGACGCCGATTGCAACCACCACAGAACATCCGTGTAACGTTCAGTTTTCGCGTAACAACGATAGAAGTTGGGTGAATCCCTCAACTCAGCTTCGGACCGAGCATAAACTTCACGCGGAAGTTTGAAATTTGTGATTAGCGTACATAAGTTTAAGTACAATTTTGGGATTATGTGAGTGGGTGTTTTATTGGGTTGACGAGTGATCCTATTTTGGGTTATGGTATTTTTTTGGAAACGGTGTGTTTTTATTATTTTCAGCTCAATTATAATAGGTGAGTACTTTCGCCATAAACCAAATATTCGATTTCTCTATCTCTAAAACTGTAGTACTACTATATTATTTTATTCGAAAATTTAAGTTTATAGTTGCATTAATTTCATTTATTTTCTGCATAAAGAGTTAAAGACTACCCGCAACAAATCGGCAACGATTTTTGCCACTAAAGATCGATTTTGCGGCCCTATATGACATTTTTAACGTATTAATGGGAAAAGCCAAATACACATTTGCAAAAAGTCTCTGAACAGTAATTTGGTAAATTAAAATAAAATTTATTTTACACCCTGCTGTGTATTATCTGTACATCCCTTGCCTTTTTTGTGTTGTTGTTTACACGAGGATATCGGTTGGCTGAGATTTTAAAACTTTTATTAATTTATTGGCCATTTGAAATACAGTTCTGTTTAAAATATAATTTATTAATAGGTACTTTTTGAGTGCTGTTTTAGGCACAGGAACATTCGCAAGGTACTAACTGCAAATAAATGCAACAATATATTTGAACGTAGCCTATTAAAATGTTCTTCTCATTGCTATTTCGTAAATACGGGTTGTCCTGGTTGTGAATCCGCAATGGTAAAACGTTAAATGAAGCGACAAATAGGAAAAATATATAATTTTACCGATGGAACTATACAACTGTCATTCTGATCTGCTGAGAAGAATGCTTAACTTCACTTTACAACTATTAGCTCAATTTTATATTCAAGAAAAGTTGACATAAACTATTACTTGGTACTGAGTTTCTAGTAATAGTTTGTAAATTTGAGTATTTTGAGTTAGCTTGAGATCAGGAAAAACTGAGCGAAACCTTCGAGTAGTCTTCCATGGCTGGTTATTGCGCTTGATCAAACTAAACAAGGCTTTAATTGCTGCTTATTACAGTTGCTTAGCTGCAGTCACATGCACTTTCCTTGATAACGACACTTTAGTTTTCTCAGAATCATAGCATTTTGTGATAATCAACACATCGTGGGTTCGACAAGGAATATGAACTTATATATATGAAAAATATCCTCCTGACTGCATAATTTTATTTGCAATTAAAAAATTTAAAAAATAGTATTCAAAACTCCTTAACAAGAAAGCGAATAACATGCTTGCATCGCAGTTGAAAAATCGCCTTTGATTGAACCGAATGCGATTTGACGATGCGAACAAGGCAAACGGCCAGTTGATTTCTCCTCAATCAAAGCAGGAGAAAAATGATTAATCGATTTTTTTAAAATGGTGTGTAGTGAAGGGCAGTTTTAAGCATAAGCTATTTATTTCTCATTTTAATAATTTGTCAAAAAACTTTACATTAACTTTGTTATCGTATAAATATTCCAAGGCAAATATTAATTGAAAAATCAAGGAGGGCATGGTGTTGATAAGTCGGTACTTTTAAATTAACGACTGATTTGAACGATTTAAATGATGGTACAATCTGAAAAAATACCTGTAAGTTTCTTATGGTAGCAAGACCATTATTATATAAAAGAAAAAGTACTCACATATTTGAAAACTTTCATGTCATATCTATCACAAAACTTCAAATAAACCTTTCTCGATAATTTATCTTCGTCGATTTTGAGACAGAAATCGAACAGAAATAATCTTAAATGACCAAAAAGTCCATGTAAAATATAACTGCGTTCTGTATACAGTTCCCACTTCCAATTTTTGCAACAGGCACAGTGAATGAAATGAAAACAGCAAGCAAATTTAAAGAAAGATATGGGAATACCTTTAAAAACCATTCGACGAGTGCGTCAATTAGGGATGGTCGGTATTTAACGTAACCGCTAAAATAACAGTGTTCCAAACGTGTAACCTGAAACCATAGTTACAGCTAGCCGATTTAACCGGTTTAATTTGGAACCGTCTCATAAAACCGAAATAGTGGTGCGCCCTTCGGACACGAAAGGCGAGAGATTACTTTCTAAAGCGGGTGCTATCATAACGCGCGGAAAACTAGAATCAGTAAAAAGCATCTGCAAACAATTTCATTCTTAAATGTTAATTAATTTTTAAATAAAAGTGAGATTTTTAAACGTTTTCACATAGAAACCGTATTTTGTATTTAATCACTCTGGTTTATTAACAGTTTTTTGTCCTTTAAGCAGTTACTTTTAAGGAGTGATTTTAAGTACTTACTGTAAAGGAAATCATTATAAATCATCACTATTTCTACTATCATCAACATTCTGCATTTTTAATGAAAAATTTAAAAAGATACATGTTTCTTTTAGAACCGCACTTTGAAACCTATTATCAAGGTGAAACTGAAACGTTGTAACCCGTTACAGAAAAATAACCATTTAGCATACCTCTAGCATCAATCCATAGATTTTGCCCTGAAGTTGGCGGATTGCTTACTAGCACTGGACCTGAGAACAAATAGAAATACCTCGTGGTAGCAACCAACGTAAATGATTATAAAGAATGCTCCGTATAAGACTAAGTACCATGACTTAGGGTTATGACCATACATTAGGGTCTTTGACTATGACCACTGGTACTGCCTCCTCCCTGAGAGACCCTCCAGGCCAATCTTTTGCTACCGTTTCAAACGAGCTCCGTTCGGAGCGAGGAAACAGAAAATCAAACGCAAAAAGTTGCGATATCTAATATTAATTTTCAAAACGCTGTAAAATTTACGTTTAGTTAATTAAATTAAATAAATGCGAAAAGAAGGAATTTGAAACTGTTTATTTTTTCCTAAACGAAAAGGAACTTTGGCGCTGTGCTGAAAAGTTATGTTAAAAGTCCCGAACTGAATGCCGAAAGTCCACTTTTCCGCACATACTGCTGTACAAAACCAACTCCAGAATTTTTTGGGGACATGCTATTGTTTACTGTTTCCTTTTAGAATGATAATTTTTCAAATATCTTAATTTAACTTGAATACAGTGTTTTTAGAGTATCTTCCAGTTGTATAATGGCTAATCAGGGGGTACACGCACGGAAGTAATCTCATTATATTCGCTCTAATAGTTGAAGCAGGAGAATATTGTACCGTGGATGGCCGAGTATCAAACTCTTTCTTCTTGCTTCCAACTTTTATTCCACTCGGTATAACTTTAACTACGGAACAGAAACAAACTAACTTCAAAATTACCGTCAACTTCACAAACAATAACAAAAACACACGGAAAACTCGCTCTTCAGACTCGCGGGGCTTAACCTCTTCTGCACCCGGTCGCTCCTGTCACTTTATTTCCCCACCCCCCCATGGTTCTCGTCGTCGCTTATATAGATTACTTCAGGTAACCCAGATGCTTCTCGAAATCTCCAGAACAGGTGCGAAACTTCCCGCTTGTCAGTGTCATATTTGACAGTAAATGGGGCCCAAATGGGGCTCCCATTTACTGAAATACCATGAATTTTGATCCCTCCATTTCAAACGTGCGTACCCCTGGCCATTTCCGTTACAATATGTTCAGTTTGCTAGTTACTATCACTATATCAATGGCCCGGTCTTCACATCTCCGAACAATTTCGCTCACACATTAACGCTATTATTTGAAATGAATCATAGCAAACAAATTAGCAGATAGACACACCTCTAGTTTCAAAAATGGTTACTTTATATGCCATTAACTGTATTCTGTAACTAACTAATTTCATGCTATTAACTGCAGTTATTGTTAATGTGCGACTAGACCATGATAACTATGGAGATTGTAAGCTTTGTGTTTAATTTTCATTTCGTTTATAACTATTAGGAAACAATATGTTGGAAACCATGCAGTTGCCTCATAGGTTTTAGATGAATGCTATTTGATATTACTTTCATTGGGTTAGCTTGCAGTAACTGTAACTCACCATCGGCACATTTTTCAACTTTCTATTATAAAAAATGCAAATATTTAGCGGGTGTTGTTTTCAACCTCTGATGTCCAGGTATTCGGTAAACTAAAATGATACTGCATGTGTCTATAATTTCAATTTTGCTATTGCGACCTACCGCTTCGTGCATTGGCAGCAATCAACTCTCGTAAATGATCAACGTTGTGACACTATTTATCATTGATTGATACTGAATTTTGTGCGATTGTCGGTATGAATTTAATCGCAATTTTCAAAATTTTCTACAGGTACTTCAACAGTTTATAATCTAATTTTTAGTTTGCCCAAAAACATATTTTCATATGGAGATCTTTATATGATCCTGCTTTTGGTTGTTGCGTAGTTCTTCGTAATCCAACGCTACAGTTATTATTTATTGCAGAATTGTTGTCCTTTGTCAGATGACGAAACCACAAATGCTCCAAACGTGGTAAAAAATTTCTTCAATGTCAAATTCAAATTCTTCGGAACGTTTAGTTTCAAGTGATCGCAGGGTTTAAATTTTTTTCAAATAATAATTAAATTCAAGATCAAATGTCTAGTGATCGTCATAGCAAAAAACAACATACTTTTTTTCACTCTTCATTCATCTTGAATCAGAAAATAAAAACGATGCGAGACTGGCTGCAGTATAGATTCAATAAAATCGTGGAACTCAAATTTTACTAGTGGAAATTCAATAGCACCTTATGAGCAAATAAGCTGAAAATAACTTGAAATGATGTCCAAAAGTGAATCATAATAAGCAATCATCACAAACAGTCATTGCATTATTTATTCCTGTATAGAAACTAGAAGTTCCGTGCTAGTCCGGAAACACCTAGTAATTTGGTGATGTTCTCAGCAAATAAAAAGTTAAATCAATAAATTAGAATCTCAAATTTTTATCGCAAAAAGCTCATAACTTTCTTAACTACTAAAATAGTATTGCTACTGAATCAAAGTAAAATATGTATATATTTTTTTACAGTCCAGTCTATTACTTGCTAAAACACAATTATTTACTTGTTATTACGCTAGTTTCTAGGTCCTAAGGATGCAAGATAAATTTGCGACACATTGGCAAACTAAATAGATGATGCCCGCTTTCTCTCATGCAAATCCGAATAATGAATTTCAATTTTAAATTGAAATTTGCGGATAAATACATTTTTATTCTTGCTCAAATTAAAGCTTTGGATAAAATTGCACAATTGATGACCCATATATTTTATTTCAAATTTAGTACTCTGTTAAATTACATATTGAATGGTTAGTATAGTCCCTATACGTACAATAATTAATTCTGAAATCCGATGCAGCATTAATTTATATCGGAAATGTTAACGAAACTCCCAGTTTCCGATCGGACGCTGATAGGTTTATTAGTGTTGTGATGAGAGTAGATATTAATGATAATGATACAGCGACATATTATTTTAACATTGCTATAACTGTTAGAGCTATCATTTATCAAATTGTATAACTATGTGTTAAATAATTAATATTAGGTTTAAAAAAATTTAAATTAATATGTAGTAATTATAATTACGTTATAAGCTACACAGATAGGAATTCTGAGTTTCAACGAAACTGTACAGTGTTCGAGTAATGCATTTTAATGCATGCAAATTTTTAAGGGTGATTTATCAAGATTTATGTTTTTTTTTTCATTTTTGACCTATTCTGCACATTTCTTCGCGGATCAATTTGAAAATCGGTATAGAGTTTCAGCTTAGTGATCTATAACTTTCTGGTATAAAATTTGGTGGTGGGAAAAATGGTTTCTCCACTTTGCCACTAGATGGCACTTTACCTGACAACGGCATTTAATTTTTCCCATAACTTTTTTGACACGCCAAATATCGCATTATTCATGAAATAAATTTAAAAATTTAATTTTAATTTAGAATATTTTACAGCTTACATTATTCTTTTTAAATTAATTGCTTTTGAATTTCAGACTAAATGCTATTTTAATTTACAAGAGTAAGAAGTTACTTTTGAACATCTGTCCCAGAAAATCTCTGTAGTTAAGTAGCACTACAACTCTGGATCGGTCTTGGCTGACTGTCCAACTTTTTCTAGGTGTTTCGATCCTCCATCATTTTATTTTCGAAGAGATGTTCATTTTTTGTAGATCTGACACAATGTTGTCTCTCCAATGCATTTTGGGTCGTATTCTTCCCTTAGGAACCTCCTCCCATATCAGCTTCACCAGTCTCCCATCCTGTAGTGTATGCACATGACCCATCTTGATTTGTGGCCCTTGATTTCTTTAACCCCATCCACATCATTATATTTAAAATATCCTAATTTCAGCATTTGTTCCCATTCTATATTCATTCGTGGTACATTTTTTATCACAACCTTCGAGTTTGTCCTGCTTTTATTTTGTCATGGTCCACGTCTCAGACCCAAACGTTAGTATGGGTCGGACAATGGTTTTGTAAATTTTCACTTTTGACGTTCTCGGAATACTTTACATACATCGGTTTGTCGATTGTATCTTGCTCTTTATTTCTTCCATGATGTCGTTATCTGTGATGCTTTATTGCTCCCAGTTATATGAAGCATTCCAGCCTTTCGAAGTTGAGGGTGCTAAATGTAATGTTTTGGCCAAACATATCTCGGCTTTGTGTTCGGTTTACGCGCATATATTTCGTTTTTCCTTCGTTCACTTTTAGCTGTACCCTACTCATGGCTCTTTCAACTTTGTTGAACGTTTCCTTTACGGATATCGTGGATCTTCCTACAACGTCAATATCGTCTGTGCATACCAGCAGTAGGTCCTTGTGCGGTATGTAACTTTGTTCTTATTCCGCCTTCTCCCACTGCTCTTTCTAGGACAAGATTGAAAAGCACAGGTGATAGAGCTTGCTTGAGCCCGTTTTTTACTTCAAAACTGCCAGAGAGTTTATTGTTGACACGTACTTTTGATACTCCGTGCTCCTCCATGCACACGTTCGTCATTTGAATCAATTTTCTTGGTATCGAGAGCTCTGGCGTAGTATTCTATACTTGGTTCTTTTCAATGCTGTGATAAGCTTGTTGGAAGTATATGAACAGGTTGTGTATGGGTCTGTTATATACCATCCTTTCTCCAGAAGCTGCTTTTGGGTGAATACAATTGTGTGTCCATTCGATGTATAGTAGCTAGGTATAGAAAAGCTCTAAAATATTTTCGCCATTCTTCGACCAGTTCCTATTCGCCGTGGCGAAAGGGGATTTTCAGGCCTACTCGCCGGACCCATCGGGTCCCCCACAGTGACACTACTACATACTCCTCGTCGTCGAATATCAACTGGCCCTGGTTATATCTTAACGTTTGTGTAGATTTGCCCCATATCCTTTTTTCTCCGAGGAGATGGCTTTGCAAAATTTTCTTGAGTCTAGTTTATCTCGATCTCTTTTCACAGCTTCATATGTTTCCTTCTCGTACATTCTTCTTTTCTTTGTTCTTATTACTCTTCTGGTGTTCTTTCTGCACTCTTCGTATTATTTTCTACTCTCGTTCGTTTGTAGTTAGATCCATCTACTTCTCGCCGGTTATCTTTTTTCCTGTTGTTGTCGACATTCCTCATCATACCATGTTTTGTCCTCTTTCTCTTACTTCTTTCGAATACGCCTTTCGCTGTCTTTTTTCCCCATTTCCGATGTTTTCCCCCATAGCTGTTCAATGTCATTGTATTATGCTTCAGAGTTCAGCGATTTTTATATTGGCTGTAAAAATTGCTAAATTTCTGTCGGATCCTGACATTAATTCATGTTCCATTGCGAACTCATATGTTTGATTTATTATATTTGTGTATTGTTATTTTGGCCCTGACACTCGCTCTAACCAAGTAATGATCTGAGTCCCCATCTGCCCCTCTGAGACTTCTCACGTCCATGATACACAATGATATGATCGATCTGGTTACGGGTGATGTGGCCATTTGATACCCACGTCTGCTGCTGGATGTCGTTATGTGGGAACATAGTTGACTTGATTATCATACCATTGCTTGCTGCAGTTTTTATTAGCTGTTGCCTGGATGTTGTATCATTGGATATGATATGTAGGCTGTGATTGCCTATTCTCGGAAGGAAATTTGATTTTTTGCCCATTTTGGCATTGAAATCTCCGTATACTCCGAATGCTCTCTAAATCTCTTTCCAGCGCATTGTAGAAATCCTCTTTGGTGTCTTCGTTTTTGTCCGCTGTTGGTCCGTGAGATTAAATGATGGATATGTTGTACCATAGCCCCTTTATTCTGATGTAGCATAGTCTCTCTTGTATTGGTTTGGAATAATGTGCATTATGGACTATTTCATCTCTTTTTGTTTCTGCTTTTATCTCCTTGTTGCCTTTATCACACCTAACCTAATGTGATTTCAAATATACAAATTTTTTATGTAAATTTAATTATTTTAGCAAGTCTTTGTTTAGCAAATGCGTTCTGTGTAAGTACAACACGTTTAGTCCGCCAAAGCCAGGCAATTGTCTTGAGAAGCAGCATCCGGAACATAGTAATATTAGGAAGCGAAATCGTGCAAAAATGCGGTTAAACCAATAAAACTTCAATGTAGCATACAGAGGATACAGTGGGAAATAACAATTTTAGGATTTTCTAAAAGAGACTTTTGACAAGCAGTTGATACATATGCACAAACTTGCAAGTATTAGATAAAATGTTCGAATACATTATTCATGTAAGGCTTCCGGAGAAAGTATGTCGTGAATATTCTTCCTTTTTTAGCTCTCTGCGGGAACATGAACCGTGAGAAATCACTGAGCAAAGATCATTATTTCATAGAAGCACAAATATTTAGTCACTCCAACGTGAAATGTTTTGAATATCTAATGATTTAAAAAGATGTCAGCATGTAAATCACAAGGCGTCAATTTCTATGAAACTTCCATGCTGACACATCCATTTGCTGATTAATTTATCAAACCTCTGGGGATATGTTCGAGTTTCGAGTTGTAGAAATTGAATATATTAAGGGGTTAGCAAAGTTTGTTTTCAAATTTAAGGAGCATCGACTAGGGAGTTTCTGAAATATTGCACTTGAAATCTGAATATAACTGATTTATTTTCCAGTTTCTGAAACTGAGCTAAATATTCAACCATACCGGGAAACATTTGCAAACCAGCAGCAAGACATGATGCTGGACCTGAATATGTAGCGCACATGCGTTGGGTTTACACAGTTAAAACTACATAATTTCATAAATTTATGCCTCTAAAGTTTTTCATGCATCCATTATACTGAGGCCATTAAAATTATACCCAAGCCCTATCCCCAAAAACTTTAAAAGCATCTAGTTTTGGAGCATCCAGGTAGCTCTAGGCATTAAGACAATTCCATTTATCGCGAGAAATCAGAGCCTTGTTATGAATTTTACCAGTTAACTAACTGCATCTACTAAAGCTTGCTATGAAACATTGAGTTTCGCAAAGTTTTCCCACTTCTCTTTTGAAATTGCCAGCCATTTTACATTTCACTAAGCAAGACACTTAAAGTTTCTGCACTAAACGTCTCGACTATGTGTCATAATTTTCCGCTGCAACGTCAAAGTGAATCAAAGTTAGTTTACATTTTGGTTTAATTACTTTTTCACCCCTAGTGATATTCTAGACGTAACGATATGTGGGACTTTGAAAACGTAGATAAGTAATTTTGAAACTGAGATTTTCCTTGAAGTATGAATACTTCATTTGTGACTTCAATCAGGTTCAATGCACAATTGTTAAAAACTGTTCATATAAAAGCAAAAAATATATACAGAAACTCAACTTATTACATGTTGAGATGAATTTTCGCAGTCATTTTGCGATCGGGCTGGATATTTATCTTATTTTATTTATCCACGCGTATTAGATCACACATTTTTCTGAAGGAATTTATTGAAAGCGCTCCTCGATTTAACATCATATTGCTTGTGTCGGTATCCGACACTTTTTCTCTTAATCTTCTTCTCAGTTGTTTGCTCGGTTTCGAGCATCATGAGTTCATGTTTTGTTTTCTGCGATAACTTGCCATTCCTGTCTATCTTTTGCCATCTTGAATGTTTGGGTGAGGGTTTTGCCGCTTAGACCGGTTATAAGATCCATATATCTTTTGGGCAACCTTCCTCTTGATATTTTGCCAGGGACTGTCCCTGCCAAAGTGAGTCTTTCAAGACCATTTCTTCTGACCACATAACCAAAGAATTTAGCTATTTTATCAGGTACCATAATGCTCAATCTCTTCATAATTCTGAGTTAGTCCAGAATGGATTGGTTGGTTCTTTTCTCACTTCAGTACACTCTCACCATTCAGCGCCAACAAAACATTTCGGCAACAAACAAGGCATCTATCTTTCGCTGATCCGTCTTTTTGTAAGTCCAGCATTCTGATCCATATAGAAACACTGAGCACAGAGAGCTCCTAACTAATCTGATTTTGGTGTTAAGGGATATGTGGTGGCTTTTCAATAGTGTGATTTTTGGTCATGTATTCTTTCGTTATTTCACTTCTCCTCTTTATCTCCTCGCTGGATCCGCCCTGGTCTGACATTGTGGTACCAAGATATATGAAAGCGTCTGCTGTCTCGATGTTGTTTATCCTTTTTTGGTCTTTAGGTCTGTTATTATTTTGGCTATCAATTATCATTATTTCGGTTTTCTTTCTGTTTATCGGCAGGTCTACTGCGTTGTTTGTCTCTTCGACTATTCGTATAAGATTGATCAATTCTTATGCAGCAACTAAAGTCGTATCACCGACGTAGCGCAAGTTGCAAATTTTGATTCCGTCAATGGTGATTGCTCCCTCCCAGTCATCGAGCTCATTACTCATGATCCACTCGCCATAGATGTTAAAGAGTAGCGGCGTAGATTGAAGAATCTCCGTCTACTCCTCGAAGGCTTTTTACGTCTAGGATACTACTTCCCATGCCTGCATCCACCACGACATGGTCTATCTTATGGGTCACATGGAACATTGCGGATTTTATCAGCATGTTGTTAGCCTCACGCTAATTCCTGTCTGTTAAGTCTTTGTCCGTTGTCAGTTGATATATTAGAAAGCTATTGACCTATTACGGTATTAAAGTTGGTTATTTGCCTATGTTTGCATACATGTCGATACATTTTTATGACAAAACCACTCTGATTTCCACTGAAAAACACCACAGATTTACGAATTTTTAGGTTTCTGCTGTCATGCCATCTAACTTCTTGCACCGCCACTATCCACTATGTCCATTTCTATTTTTGCTAGTGGTTGTATAGTACTGCTAGCAGCTCCCTTTCTTTACCAGCTCTGTGCGTTCTACGTTCCAATGTTCATAATCCTTTTTGCGTTACTGCGGACATTTCCCAGAGTTTTCTTGTAATAAAGTCTTCGGCCAACTTCAGCACATAGGTTATACACAATACTGACCACTTAAGGTTTTTAATTTTTTAATTCTTTTTAATTTAATATGAAGGTTCTCGTATAAAACGGTAGTTTCGAAGTATAAAACGTACTGTTTGTCGGCGAAGCAACCTTAATGTTTAGTGGTGAGAATAATCGCCAAAATGTTATTGAGCAAAAAAAAAATTTTCGGTGGATGAGGGAATGTCACACTTAACAGCCACATCCAGAAAGTCAATTGTAGGTTTGCATTGTTGATTGAGGAATAGGACGAATTTTCTCTAAATGAAATCTCAATAGAGCGGGATATTCAGAATTCGTGGAGGAAGAAAAGAATAGTTTAGAATTCGGTCATTCTGTTTTCTCATCATCCACACTTTACAACACCTGTTCGTGAATACTTAAATGAAGTATTTTCTGCCGGACAAACTGCCTCGGAGAATGGCCTTTGAGATCTCCGGATTTAACATCTTTAAACTAATTCATATGGCGATACTTGAAACGCAAAGTATTTAATACGATCCCGGTAGACATTAGGGAGTTGTTGAAACAAATACAACAGAGCGTACAGTAATTTCTGCTGAAGTAATTATAAATGTTCGAATCGAGTTTCAGTTCCGTTTAGGATATTGTCAGTTAGTTAATAAAAAATATTTTGCGAATTTATTGAAGAAACATTATAGGATTGAGAATCAGATTTCTTAATTCTTTCAATTACTAAAATTTTATGGTTTGTGAATATCATTTTACCGACAAGAAATAAATCGGTGCTGTTTACTACGCATGTAGAACTTGATAGACAGTCAGAAAAACGGAGGATGATTGATGATTGGCCATTAAACAAATCACATTATACCGCAAATTTCAAACACGCTGTATGCATTTTTTGCATCAACATTATCGAAATTTAAAATACTAGTAGATTTATCTGAGCTGAGTCTCAAAAAAGGCCTGTTTTTGATTTAGTGAAATTCACTAACGATTAACAAACAAACCTATAGCTTTCTATTATTGAAAAAAAATTCTTCTAAGTTTGCAATATCAATTTGGATCATATTTACTTAAACCTGCCAAGCTGTGTTAATTAATATCATAGAATATCTAACTTTGTAACAAAATCTTTAACCCTCGATATTTTAATAAGATTAATGTATTCCTCGCTCGTGTATGTAGGTAACGCAAGACTTATATGACCACATACTAATTATGTTGGAAACTAATTATTAGAGGGTGTAAGTAAACTCGCATTATCTAATATGGTAATTCTCGGTTGGGCTTTAATGTGTGTTCTAATCACCACTTTGATTGTAAATTAGTAACTAAAAATATTAATCCAAAGATAACACAACATATTGTTTTCCGAAATGTCACCAATCAGTGATTTTTCTTTTGTTTCAGGTTTACAGAGCTTAAAAGAAGTTCTGGTTAAGATACCGGAGGCAGTGCGGCTAAGGGACACCGTTAGTTTGCAGTGCAATTATGACTTGGAAGGGGAAACGTTGTATACCGTTAAATGGTACAAAGGCAGCAATGAGTTTTACAGATTTATACCAAAAGAGCATCCCGACTCTAAGGTGTTTCCGTTACCAGGAATTTATGTAGATGTAAGTGTACCGTTTGTATTTAGAAAAAGGAATACTAGAGCGAATAAATTAAATTTGTTTAATACCTACATTTTTAAATTAATTGATCATAATAACAATGAACTGAAGTCAATAGTCATTTCCAGCAGCGGATTTTTAAATCAGTGTATATAGGCACCAACAAATTTTCTAGTATTACAGGAAACGCTTTTCAAGTAGAATTTTTTATCTTGTCACACAATAACTTTTTTTCATATAAAAAATACTACATTTTTTCATATAAAATTATAGGCCTTCTCAAAAAGCAGCTAGCTAATGAAAATTAAATTTAACGGTCGAAGCTTCCCAAAAGTCTTACTGTACTAGATTCTCTAACGCGATTTTTTGAGAAACGTAATTGATGATACCTACAGGGTATGTAACATAAAAAATGTTTATTAATTTATGACAATTCAAAGTGAAAATATGATCCAGAAATGTAGGCTTTCACGGCTAGACTCAATAGTAAAATTTGTTTTTTCCGTGCTTCTACTAGTCATTTTTTAGAAAGTGGAATGTTTGCATATTAAAATAATAATAGAAACAAAGGAAATTGCCTGCAGCTCATTTTGTGAAAATATTGTCTACGAAAATTTTCCAGTTAGAAGCAGTTAATCGGAAAGACACATACAGATGATAATGCATTTTTTCCATTATGTATGACTTTAAAGCAAGGAAAAAAAGTTGAAACTCTGATAGCCAAAAAGCGTAGGGCAAGTGGCAGCAAGTTTTGGCGCATCAAGCGAAAGAATATTCCGCAACAGAAATCCAAAACAAGATGGTTAGCTGTTCTTCTATGTGCTGCCACTAAATCAGCACAACTCGAAAAGATTTAATGCTAGATGTTAGAAAATGTGGAAATTCAGAACATTTCATGCAAAAAATATTCAAACTTTCCTCTTTTACATAGGGTACACACATTTTAGACGGATATCACTCCGCTTTAGTTTTACCTTCAGTTTGAAATATTTCTTATGGCGCTTGTTAAACTTCTTAAACATAACTATTGTGTACAAAATGTCTCCAGTTCGGATAGATAAATTACTGTTAAAAGCACTGGACACTTTGTCCCATTGACACATTAAAGACCCGAATAGAAACCTGAAAACTTGAACATTTCAAGAAATAAATTTACTTTTCAAAGTGATTTCTCTTTAATTACTTAGTATATTTACGATTAACGCTTAAGTAAGTTATCGTTGGGATTGTTTAGTTTGCTGCTTAAAATAACGACTACAACAATCGACTACATTTTGCATTTTCAGGAGCTTATATTGATATTTTCCTATGTGTAATACATAAATCTTAAGTTATACTGAAAAAGTCTATTGACCAATCGGTTCTTCGGCCCATTATTTTAAGTGAGCGGTCATTTCTAAATCGGGATTGTTTGAGGCAAAGAGGGTTCAGCTTAGACCCATTTTGAGGATTATATTTCCACTTGGCCCCGATTCGTCGCATTTTTTCACTTCTTTTGGTATTTTATGTGCTGTGATTCGTTTTCTCCGTTGCTTTTACTCCTACTTTGTTTCTCTAGTCCAGAAGTCTAGATTAATTTTATTAATTTTTTTTAATATTTAATTTTTGACGCATTATTCGGTCGTTGCACATGGAAATGATCTGAAAATGCTGCATGTTTGGTAGATTTAATTTTTGTCGATTGATCCTCCAAGTATTTAATGTCGTTTTTCCGTTTAATGGTGTGAGCTTTTGCCAGCATTGTTGGGAAGACTGCAATCATTTTTGAGCCACATAGAAAGTGTAAATTTGGTAGCATTTTCAACTTTGTTGGTGTACGTTCAACATATTGTAATATGGGAGCTGTTAACAATAGAATGACATTTTGAATTTGGGTACAATTTAGTCCAGTTTTTGATTTGATTCATATCCATGTAACGATATATTGTAAAATATTATACATATATGTAACTAGGGTTTATCCGATTTTCTTTCTGTATTATTCATATTCGACTTGCAGTTTTACAACATAAAATATTAAATTGTTGATTGCTTTACGACATTTGATCTCGTTGTTTGTTTCAGGTGAGTGAAAGTACTCCAAACGAAGTTGTGTTACGGAATGTTGAGCTAGATGTGACTGGCAAATACAACTGCGAGGTATCATCTGATTTTCCTTCTTTCGACACGAAAGTCGGTTCGGCATTTATTTATGTAGTAGGTAAATTTAAAAACTGTTGTGTAGCATAGACAAGTGTGAAGCTGAGAGAACTAAAATTTCCAGATCCTCCAGAAGAAGATCCACTCCTAGTTATTGATAAGCATCTAGTGGATATGGGAGATTACATAAAGGCAAATTGCTCAACCTATCCTTCGCACCCTGCTTCAAATATCAGCTGGTATCTAAATGGAAAAAATGTAAGACATTCTAGTAATTTCCTATATATTTCTACATTATTTTTCCTTAATTAATAAATTAGCTTAGCAAAATGTATGAAATATTATGTAATATTTTGCTTTTATTCATTAAACGAAATTTAGATCTATTATTTAACTATAATATTTTGTTTTAAAGGTACTTCCTCGCTTTGTGAAGAAGCTAGAAGTTACTCCAGAGTTCTTGACTGGTAAACGGAAATATTACAGGGCACTATCTGGAGTTGAGATAGAAGTGACGGAAAGTACGTTTCAGGTAACAATTTTGTTCTATTTTAGCCATAATGGGTTCAAGTAGAAATACCACAAAATTAAGACAATATATCGACATATCAGCTGTTTATTTTTAATTCGGACCTTATCATATAGGAATAAAGCAAATATTAGCAATTCTTGTACATTTATGTTAAGTAGGGTACACTTTTTCATTTTTTAAATAAATGTGTTCGGTCACAAATTTTCCTGATGTAGTTTGGGTAGTAATATCGAAATAAGTGTGTATAAGCTGAAATCCTAATTGGGCATGAATAATTTGTATGTGTGAATTTTATCATATGGAACGCCATGGAGCAAGCCTAAAGTCGTAATTAAAGTAATTTGAAATTTGCAATGTTTGGAAAGGTTAACGCTTTTCGAAAACCGAATACATATTGACTGGGGCGAATGAAATTCACCTAATGAAAAAGTAATCTTTACTGCCGATTCAAAAATAATACGTAAAATTAGGCGATGTAACACAGGTTGCAACATTTGGTTGCTTCTTGATAGCTCACACGCCGGACAATCTGACAAAATCTGAAAATGTTCACATTAAATACGAGCATATACAATAGAGTTACTTTTTTGAAATCATTTGGACCAGAAACAAAAGACTGGAAACTCAACAATAATAGTAGTAATAATAATAATAGAAAACAGTAGTAACAATAATAATAGTAATATTAAGACATCCATAGTTATTTATCTAGGTAGTTGAATAATAACATTCTTTTTCTTGCAGGATGGTAAAGCAATTCTGAGCTGTGTTGCCACCATTTTCAAGATTTACAAAGGAGAAAAAAAGGAAACTCTCGAAGACGCCAGACCAAGACCTCGCCCATCATCTGTCTTAGGCCCAAGGGATTACAGATCAGGTATATATTTGGTAATTTAGTAATTTTTAGTAATTTATTGACCAGAGTAATTCAAAGTAATACATGTTCACCAACCTCAGAACATGTCTGAGGCAGCAACATCCTATAGAGGTAGGCAAAGCTATCTATACATAGGTCCAGCACAATCAAAACAATAACACTTACATACTACTTAAAACTAGGATTCCAATATCCAAGCTCAAAAACAGTAGCATGCCTAATAATTCTTGGAACATAAAGTAGGTAAATCACGTCCCCATAACGAAAATATTTCATACTTTTATTTTAACTTATTGACTAGACTTTTATATTAAAATTATTAATTCGCCATCCTGAATCATCAGCGCTTGCAGCATGATTGAATTTGGCATCAGTCCATTCATAAAATAGTATAAACGATACGCGAGACGAATGTCGACGTTCCGCCACAGCTTGAAGTTGACGCCCGAGGCAAAGACAAAGGCCTCATGCGCGCAGTGGCAGTGACACTTTCGTCTCGCGTACCTTATACTATTTCCCTTAATCCCTAGTGGAAACTAGTGGGAAAAAGTATTGGGTTGTAAATAAAACGGCTTTGAAAATGTTGTCAAAACAGTCAGCTGACAGTCCGTGACAAACAGTCAACCTGTCGTGGCGAAAGTTATTACTTTCCACACAGGATGAAGAAAATTGAATTGAATAATGGGCGGAAAGGTAAATTGTCGTTGTCATGTCATTGTAATGAGTTAAAGGGATCGAACACATTGGCAAAACTATGTACTTTTCACCCGGGAATAAAGAAAATAATAATTTGTGTTCAAATTGATATATTGGATCATAAAGACAGTTCAAGAAATTTTGTTCCAATTAGTAGTTCAGAGAAGAGCTATAACTCAAAGTTCTGCCAAGCTTTTTTAAATATTAAGCTGTGATATTGAAACGTACATCCAGTAAAGACTGATGTTTATGAAGTGAAATTAAGCCGTTCTGTGATGAGTCGTAGAATATTGTCATACGTGATTGATAACTGGTGGACCGGCTTGAAAGTCACATTTAATGAGACACAGACAGCTATTCATATTATTGTCTTAATTTTGTCTCAGGGAGCTTAATTTTGAAGCGAAGTTTTAAGTTGTTTTCAACTGAGGATATTGACGACTTCTTAAGTTTCATATCAGTAAAATCGGGAGTTAAAAGTTGCAAAACTGGTTGATGAGGAGACGAACAGTAACTACAATATTTGTATATCAGCTACTGCTTTTTGAAGCCTTTTATAATTTATTAAAAATTTAAGTTAGTTTTCCTGCTAACCCTATGATGAACACTGTCAACGTAATTCCGGTTCCAAAACAATATTCGGATGAGTAATTGTCTGAAAGCAAATGAAACATAATTTTATTCATAACAAACCTTTGTACAGTTTCTGTTATCCGACGATCAAATATCCGAGCTCACTAATGCATGTACAAGAATGCATTTATCTTTTACCAACAATTCATGCAAGTTGCAACCGTTGTCGCAATTTATCTATGTCGGTGACACGAAAAGGCTTTACAATAAAACAAACTATTCCGAGCCTCTTTAATCTGGAATAAAGCCTCACTACAAAGAATAAATACGTTTCAGAAGCAAAGTGGCCAACGGAATAAATTGAAGTGGTTGAGACTGTTTCAAACTTGATGCAATATTGTATTACTCAGCAACGTGTTTGCTTTTATAATATGAAAGCGTACAAATCTGGTTGGCTCACGGTTGTACTATTGAGGCACCAGTATGGAGTATTTAAGAGAAAAAAAATCTTTTATTATTTTGTAATTTAATTTTTATATTTTTCGCTTTAATTTCGTTGAATACATCTAACGTTTTATTGTGATTCATTACACCTTTAATGCGTGAGAGCTAATGAAAATGTACATAACAACTAGAAACTGTTAGTTTTTATACTGCACAATTGCTAGATGATGGAATGGATGATGAATTCTACATACTCCGTAAAATAACAATTGTAACTTCTTTTAACCCATTTAGGCAGCAATTATAGCTAAGGTCTTGTGAGATGAAGTTTGAAAGATGTTCTAATTAACCCAGACAGAAAATGCTGATTTCAAGACATTTAAAATAATAAACTTTCACTTAAAACTCATAAAAAAACGTCCAAACAAAATGCCCGCTTATACGGACTTGATTATGCGAGGGCATCCAAAATTTATGTCATTGCTGTACAGATAATGTAGTAAAGTAAAGCAAAAATAGTTTAAAAAATCGTCACTGAAAATTGAGGTATTAGCGAAACATTAGACCGTGAATTAGGCTGCACTGTTGTAATCCATCTGTGTATGTGTTTCACTTTAACAGCTGAAAGGGGCAACTAAGATTTATATTTTTTAAAAATTAAGAACGTTATTGATGAAAGTGCAAATTAATCACTATTCTCAGTTGAACAGAATTCAGTTGTCTTCACTCTTTGTATAAAACTTTGTGGACTAATCTATCCTCCCATTACGTGAATTTTGTTCAAGTTTTCTATATCATTAAAAATTATATTTTTCTTCTTCTTCTTCTTATTTGTCAGCCATTATCTGTCCACTCTTGAACAAAGGCCTTTTTCATTTGTTTCCATGTTTTGCTGTATGGTACCATCTTCGTCCGGCTGTTCTTTTAACATCATCCACCCTCTCCTCATAGCGATTAAAAAAAACCGTTTATATAAAAGTGTTGTGGTTGTCGCCAGAGCATTTGTTTCTGCTACTTTTAAATATACAGGGTAGCTCAAAATAAAGTTATGATGGCAAAGTTTATTTTTTTTATGGAACCGCCTACCGGAATCGAGATTCAGGTTCTAGATTGAATTCGAAGTATTTTATATATAAATAACAAATCATATATATACATATAATACTATGTGAATTAATTCAATGGTTTTGGACATAGCGGCGTTTTAATATGGGAACGTAACAAAAGTAAACTTTATTATTAATTTTAAAATAAAATAAGATGTAATTTGAGAACAGAATAAAACAAAAACAAAAAACAGACCATTTGTTTTAATGTTCCTTTAAAATTATATGGTCGATTATTATTATTTAAAAAAATAATCATAGAGTTTTTACTTTTGTTGCGATCCCATGTTTTAAACGCCGCTTTGTTCAATACTATGGAATTCAGTCGCATAGTATGTTATACAAAAAATACTTTGAATTCAATGTAGAACCTGATTAAAAATTAAATATATAGTTACTATGTGGTCTCGAACAAACGTGTTTTTAAAAACGACTTTATTAAAGCGAGTACAGGATGAGAATGCTTGTGATCTTGGGTTTGCATGATAAGGAAAACAATCTTATGAACTAAACAATAGACAATAAGATGCTGAATTGCGTCTGGCTGAAATGCAGTCTTAGTGATAAGGCGACTGTAACTCCTCCGCCTTTAGATAAAAGTATACCCTATATGGGTGTAGTTTTACATTAAAGAATTATGTCGTTGTTTGCAACTTTGTTTTTCTTTAAATTTAACTTACTTTTTAAAAGTTTATATAATATG
>NW_026017110.1:13371394-13372560 GCF_020466585.1 Dendroctonus ponderosae | reverse complement strand
GTTTTTAACAGCGTATATTTTGTCGGGATTTGGTTTGACTCCTTCCGTTGTTATCTTATGTCCAAGATAATCGACTTCTTTGTGTAAAAACTCAGATTTTGCAAGTTGTATTTTGAAGTTTGATTGTCGAAATCGCTCAAAAATTGCTTTTAGAAGTTCGATATGTTCTTGTAGTGACGTACTGTAGACTATGACGTCATCTAGATATACTGAACATATTTCGTTTTGGAATCCTCGAAGTACGTGATTCATGACTCTTTGAAATGTTGCGGGAGAGTTCTTTAGTCCAAAGGGCATTCTTTTGAACTCATAGTGACCAGTGTCTGTTGAAAATGCGGTTTTCGGTATGTCTTCAGGGCTCATCTCGATTTGATGGAATCCGCTCGCAAGGTCTAAGGTTGAGAAGTACTGCGCTTTTCCTAATTTATCTAATTTCTCAACAATGTTCGGTAATGGAAATTTGTCATCTGTAGAAATTTTGTTTAAACGACGAAAATCAATGACTATTTTCCATTTTTTCTTTCCAGTTGCATCAGGTTTCTTGGGTACGATCCATATAGGACTAGACCATGGTGAATTCGAATTTTGTATGATTCCGTCTCTCAACATTTCTTGAATTTGCCTTTTAACTTCTGGCTTGTGGACTTCGGGATATCGATAAGTCTTTGTGAAAATAGTGGATTCGTCTGTTGTTTTTATCTTGTGCTTAATCTGGTTGGTAAATGTTAGAGGTGTACCTTCGACATAAAAGATATATCTGTATTCATAGCAAAGATTGCGGATTGCTTGATATTCTTCGTTGTTGCAGTGTTTTAGTCGTAGATTCTTCAGATTTTCTTTTTGTTTCTTGTCAAGATCTTGATATTCGAATTCTATGTTTTCATCCGGTTGATCAATAAAATTAACTTCGCTTTCATTGATTAGTTCAACATTGAGTGGTTCTGTTAATGTTATTGAGATTGGATTATCTCGCGTGTTTGTAATAACTGTGTTGGCGTATGAATTTGTTATTTCGACAAGACATTCGGGCATTTCGGCACCGTGAAAGTCGATATAATTTAGAATACCTATACCATTTGATTTATTAACAGGTATTTTTACTTTTTGGGAAACTCGAGGTTGTATTATAATTTTATTTGGTTGAAAGTTTGTTTGTTTTGTTTTTT
>NW_026017110.1:13362566-13370395 GCF_020466585.1 Dendroctonus ponderosae | reverse complement strand
GTCTTAGTGATAAGGCGACTGTAACTATATTATATATTCTATTCAATTAAAAAAATTAACTTAACGCTTACCATTTTATTTTGAGCTACACTTTATGCTTCAAACTAACAGAAACAAATACTTTGACAACAACCACAACACTTTTCTAAAACCTTTTATTTCAGTCGCTATTTCCGTACGATCTATGAGGGGGGTCTCGCTTCGCTGACGCACCCTGTATATTAGTCAACAATTTTCAAAGTTTGGCCTTTTATTCTTATATTTTCCACAGTCCTGCTCATTACTTCTGTTTTTGATAAATTCATTCTTAGTCCGACGTTATCTGCAATCTAATTTAATCTAATCTAATCTAATATATAGGATCACCCTGGCGAACTCTCCTGTTAATTGGAATTTTTTCGGTTCTCAGGTCTTCCTAATTTTTACACGGAAAGTTGCGCTTCTGTATATATTCTGAAGAAGGGTAGAAAATCTTGGGTTAATCCTTGCTCTATCCATCGCATGCAGGACCTCTTTTGTTTCAACGGAGTCAAATGTTTTTTTGAAAGTCTATAAAGACGAAATAAATTAGAATATTTTTTTCTGGTGAGGTTTGGGAAATGCTCTCTTACGCACACCCAGAGCTGATGATCTGGCGCTCTGGGCTGTGTAGGACTCCAGCCTAGCTGTTTACCCACTAAAACCGATTCTTCAGATCCGACATGGTGTTTGGCCTAGCACCGCGGTCATTTCTGTCCTAATGTGCCCTCGTATTTTACTCCCTCATTATCCCTGTGTATTCAATGAATTCCAGAAGAATCTTCAGGGCGGTACGCATGACCCGGTCTGGTAGAACTTCATCCCCACCCAGGAGTATTCGCCTACCTGTTGCATATGCGTGCAGTGACACATAATATGTAGCGTAGTTTCGTCCTCTAATCCGCATCCCCTGCAGGGGTTTCGTCCTCTAATCCCATCCTGAAAAGGTTGTTTTTTGCAGGGGACGTGTCCTGTTAAGAAGGCCACTATCCTCCTTGTTTTTTGCGTTTTAGCAGTTCGTTTTAGGCTACAGGACCACTTGTTGCTGAAAACTGCCTTGCGGTAAGGAGTCGCAGTGTCTCCTCCCAGTACGCTCTATTTGAAGTACTGGGAGGAGACGCCTCCCAGTACTTTGATGAAAATAGCAAAATCAATCTTCGAACGTGTTACAAACGTTAAGGAAAGTTTTCTAAATAAATGTCTTTACTAATAGCGTTCTTTATGGCGAATTAAGATCACTCTTTATCAATTTGTGATAGAATGTGCAGAAGACCCAAGAAAAATATTTTGAGTTAAAAATATTAATAATTAATCTCCATTGTGTAGCGAAGATTTTGAAACTTACAGGAACTTTGGTTTAACGTTTTTAGCTTCGTTTGTTTTTCACAATGTGTGAAAAAGAAACAAATGACATGCTCCTTTACGAAATGCAAGAACACATTAAAAGTATTTCTTAATGTTCATGGCTTTTGGGCGAAAAGTACCATTTTCTGATTCATTCGAATAAAAACATATTTTTTTACGTTAAAAGTTACAGACGCAATGTTTAGCAAATGATAATATTTTTACGTCGATTTCAATGCTTGTAGTTTTCATTCGATTTTAAATGAAATAGCTTTAAAAACTTACTAGACTGGCAATGTTTAGTTAAACAGAGAAATTCACTTTATTATCCAGCAACTGGAAAAACTCCTCTGACAACACACATAAATTTATCGAAATGTATGATAAATATTTTCTTTTGCATAATTCAGTTGCATATAAAATGTACATATTAATGTCATATGTTGAAAATTCACTTTATAAACTTTTTAACCATTGAACTGCTAAAACTTTTTATTTGATGCGATTAAAATTCAATTCGGTTTTTAATCCATTGTTCTTTTTGTTCAGATATTGATATTGCAAAATAGTAGAATTTAATTAATGTTTGTTTCGGTACACTTTTATTGGCTTACATGCATCTGAAGCCAAATTGAAATTTCCGGTCTGTCGAGAATTAAGAAGCAAAGGAAAAGCAGCCAACTTTATATTAATTAAATGCTTTTTGCATCCAGTTAATTATTATCTACATTTAGTTTTTTTGCATCCGCACATAATTGTTTTGAGCCAAAAGCAGCAGCCATGAGCCATCGGCATCGTCAAGGTTCGGTTGCATGCAGTTCAAAACAAAGAAAGGATCGCAATTTTGAAAGAAAACCATCTTGTCAGATGAGGCAGCTTACCAATTTTAACGTTCTGTTGTGAAGACAATTCACAACAAACAACAGGTTCATGAGACATCTTTGCTTCCGGGAATTGTTATATGAGGAAATATTTGCAGTTACAGTAAATGGCGAATAAAACCACCAATTGTTAAGCATTTTTTCGCTGCCAAATTTATAAACATTTTATTTGGATGATTTAGGAGCATTTCAATATAAAACCAGTGATGTATTGCAAGAAAAGTTACACGAAAAGGCAATTTAATAGAAACTGTTCACTGCATTCCGAAACATTGTGATTTATTTTCTCGGGATTACTGGAGATGAAAATATATAACACGTGATGAAATAATAAAAGAAATACTCAGATGAAGCCCGATGTTTTGCGAAAATACATAGAAAATCAACCCATCGTCTTCTCGACGTCGATATGAAGATTGTGTGCTATTACAATCATAAATGTCATAGAATCGAAGGTAATACAAAAGTGTGGTTCCATCCAAACCTTTTTTATTTTGTTCAACATTCATATCATTCTTATGGGAACGAATTGATGAGGCTACATGAAGAACCACCTTGGATTAATAATTATCAAATATTTTTTCCTGGTTAAAATGGAATGAACTTCGAAGTTAAACTAACAGAGGTTGTGACAATATCTTACATAAAACGCTACTTTTAGTAATCCACTTTCTATCTGTAAATCCAAGCAGCGGCCGTAAAAGTATGCGGAATATTTTAGCGTGCATTATCGTATTTCGTTTTTTTTTTCATATTTACATCAGTATTTTTCTATTTTATAATAGTTTTCCTCTTTACAAAGATCTGACCTTTCAAAGATGCGACTAGAAAGTCGTTTTTTTGTTATTAATTTCAAAATTGCCTCGTACATGAGATGAACTCTATTAAAATTAAAGAAGCCACATGCCTACAGTTCCATTGTCTTTGGTAAAAAGCTTAATTAATTAAGAAAACAATTTTTTTACGTCTAACAAAGGTACTTTTCAGGATTCAACGTACAGCTTTATATTTCCGGTGATTCACTTAAAAAGTCCTAACATAAAAATGTTCGTTATTCGTTTCTTTGGGTCTCCGTGTATCCGTTTTACAAATAATAGCTTTGTTTTGGGATAATTTATTTGTTCTAGTGGACATAATATCTGGCTACTTTTGAATTTAATGGAAGTTGATAAAATCACAAAAAATGTTTATTAAGACCTTTAATCCCAAAATGGTTTATTGAAAACGGGTAATAACTTTAATAAAATAAAGAAATAACAAACAGAGCAGTGATTTTCGTTAGTTTAAATTTATAATACATATTCAAAATGTAGATGTTTGGTGCGTTTTCCAAAACATGCGTCATCTCTCCCTGTTTTAGCCTATTCCTTGTTTTTAACTTTTAAAACACTATTTTATTATCTCTAACGATTTGCGAGATCCCAATGCTAACACCTGAAATTCGTAACACCCTGTAAATATGTAAAGTAAATGCTTTTTGGTATAAGTGTAAACGACCCATTTTATAAGACGATATACAATGTAATGGTACGTGTATCATTCTAAGTAATTTAAATGAATACCTGCAGCTCGGTAAGGAAACTTTTTAGTTAAACGACTTTACGCTTTCAGATCTCATTTAAAACAAATTTGCTTTTATTAATCATACAGCATTCTATCTCTTAAATGACAAAAATATTAAAATTAAGCCTCGGTCTTGCATTGCTTTGCAACTGTTATTCACTTTTTAATTAAACAGGCACGTAGCCCATTACATTGTTGCATAATAAAACTTTTCATATACGGTTTTCGTTATTTATTCATACGGATGCGAGAGAAATATGTTTGGTAAATCTAAACAAATTTCTGAAAAATGCTATCCCTTATTTTTTCTTTGTTACAGATAACCAGCGATTGGAAATTTCCAAGATGGGATTTCTTCTGACCCTTCTGCTGGTGCATGCACCCAGATAAAAGCAAGCCGGATATTGTGAATTTAGAAAAAGAGCGAAAAACAGGGAATATTGTATTGAAAGTGATACGGACCCGTTCGGATCACATGCAGGTCGAAAAAAGGTTTACAGATTTATTTTCATCTTGAAATGACGACACTTTGCACAATCATTTTATTTCAATTACTTACGTCGAAGAGTATGATGTACCTACGTTTAGCTGAAAACTGAATACCCAAATAAAATTATTAGCCAAATAATTTTAATAGATTAATTAATATGTAAATATGTGTACATAAAATTTTAAGAATGCATGAAATCATGAAATAAACACACCGAGTTAAAAATTACGTAGGAAATTATTGTTATATAGTGTGGGACATAAACCGTTTTCTTTAAATCAAATACTAATTTTTCACAAAGAGGATTTGTGGTAAGAATCTCATATGTGTGTTATTTTTCACCGAATGTCCACCTTGCAGAATATATACAGTGGTTCTCAGATGTAATGTACTTATTCTAATGCTTTTTTTAGCGCTTTTGACAACAAATCATATTGGCATAATCTATCAGCTTGCTTTCTGGAGTATGTTGTGAAACGGGGTTTTAAAATAAAATTGAATTTTACATATTATTGATTCATAGTATTCGTAATTTGGTTTAGTTTCGAAAGCTTGAGTAATCGATTCGGCTATAAATATTTAGAGCTGCTTTTTAATTGTTCAGACCATTTCCCGATATATCTGCTAACATATTATATTTTCAATTATCTCGATTCAATGAAGGGATTTCCGAACTTTAATTAAATCTTTGACGACTTCATTTTGTTTAAGTTTTTTCTTTCTTACTTAATATGATTGATGAGCTTGCAAAACGATATTAATGCGGTTGATTAAATAACAGAAACCTCAACAATGTTTAGTTTATGTTGCATTCAACCAATATCTCCATATTTAATTTCAACGCTGCCTACTCCATTTTACAATCTCTACAATGTAACTTTTCCACATATTTGGCATAAGGAACATTATTAAATATTTAGTTCATCGATACTGCACATAAGCTGCATGTTTGCTAAGATGCATATCCAGAAACTGAACATTTTAATTTTATTGAGTTGTTTCTAAGCAGTTCAGTTTTCTTCAGCTTCAGATGCACCACAGACACAGTAAGCAAACAGGTAAACAATAGATTAATGTAATAATCTTATATTGAATTGTCACATTTTGTTGAGGTCAATTATGTTAATCCATCGAGAGTGCAAGTAATTAACTCTTTGAATTAATTCGGTGACACACTGTGTAATAATGGGCAATAAAACAACGCCCCCGATGAAATTGAAACTGAGCTCTGCAACTGATAGAAACACACAAGTAATTAATCTTTAATCATTTCAATTGATCAAAAACACACCTCAGGAGTTTTGTAATTATGTTTAAATATTTAGACGCTATTCTTGATTTAAAGTTTGATAGACGAGTAATCCTGCCCAATTAATTGAATATAAAAACCGCTGTTACTATATTTCGAACGTTATATTTTTTCTAAGGATGGTTTTATAGTCTTAATACTTTATAAAAAAATTCACTTGTTTTATCTTCGCTTCTTGGAAGCCGAAATATCCATAATTTAAATCATTGTGAGCTTAGCTTCGTAACGAAATTGCAAATGAAATTAAAGTTGCTTAATTGACCATAAAATATTCTAAAATTTCTTTCAAGAAACTTTCAAGTATATAAATATTTTGTGTAAATACAGATACGAACCACACCAAGGTTCCAAAAATAGGGGCGCACTTAATTTTTGAGTAACTTTCAAAGTTTTGTAACTTTTATACAAATTAACCGATTTTAATAGGTTTTTTGTGTCATTTGTAAAATGTTTTTGTATATTTTTTTTGAGACCATCTGTGCGATACAATTTAACTTGAGACTGAAATGCAGCTAAATCTTTTGAAACTACTTCTCTTTATAAAGGCTTATCTTTTAATCATTGTGTTATGGCGAAAGTTAACAAAATTACAGCATGTTTACTAACTGCATTGTGTAATAACACAGTTCTTCACAGAATGTGAGCTAAAAATTAATAAACAAACACAAGAAAAAAACAACAGCACAACAAAGGAAAGTAAAAGAGTGGTCTGTTTGGCTTACTCGAAATTAAATTTATTATTCTTGATTGTGTTGTATGAACTTCTTCTTCTGATGGCTTCCGATGCTTAGCCTTAAGGCCAGTGGTATTTCAAGCCAAGTGATATCGCACTTACCTCAATCATTGCCATGGAAAATAACCGATCAACATTTGTTGCGCTTACAAGCAATTACTGTATAACCCAAAAAAACATTGAAATGAGTTAATTTATACAAAAGTTACAATACTTTCAATTTCACAAAAAAGTATTGTGTGGCATTTTTTAAAGAATTGAGTGTGTTTGCACACCTTTATCAAGCACTCGGGGTAAGTGTGTTCAGTGTGTACAAATGGCGAACTTTCTCTTAATGTGTATTTTAATTCCGGAAAATATTTCGGATTCATTGTGGATTTCTGTTCCTTTGTATAGTAATATTGAGGATGGCTACATAAAAAACCAGAAATGTATAACACTTTTCTATTATGTCAAAAAATGTGTCTCCAATAGATGATTAAAAAATCGGTTGTTTAACCGGGACAGATAACATGTAGATTATAACATATGTACTTAACGTTTGTTAAAGAAATGTAAAAAGAGCATAGTTTCATTTAAAATATTGGTGTGTGATTAAGATGACGATCAAACAAATAAATATTTAATTGTTTTCTTGTTTTACCGTTCCATATAATTTCTAAACCAAAAACAGAATAGAACAATTCAAATTTCAACATACCTATATGCAAATTTTATTTCATTGTTACGATTCCAAATAAAAATCAATTCCTGGGCTTCAGGTGAGGAGAAGGGAATTTAATTTTGGGAACGGACAGAATAAAATAAAATATTTGAAAATCTTAGACGTATTTTAATTGATAAATAGACAATAAATGACTGAAACCCAGGAATTGATTTTGATTTGGAATTGAAACACAGTCAGGAAAGTATGTACAAATTGTTACGATTGTCGGTGTGATTAACTGATGCAATTGCTGTATCAATTTTTCAAATTTTGAAAGCTTTTGACCCATTTTCCTATTTGCAGGGAGTTAATTAAAACATTGCTTCCTTCTTACAATATATCAGCTTACTAGATCAAAAACCATCTCAAGCGGTAATTTAACAGGACTTGAGAAAAGCAGGTTTTTATCATTTAGTACCCGACAGTGTAATTATTGATTCGTCAGTACCGGTTATTGTAAGTTTAACGTTTAAATGCACTGATCAGACATGTATCAGATTATGTGAAACACATGACTGCAAGTGGAGTATTTTATTATAAAATTATATCGGTTATATGACAACGTTGGACCACGTTCTTACCTAACCGTCTTAATATTAATAAAAAAATTATTTTGCGTCCATACAGGGTGATTCAAAATTGGCGTCATTCCTTTTAAGGGGTAATAGAGGCTCCCTTGGGGAGTACGAGAAAAATATTGAAAATTCTTTTTTCGAAAATTTCTAGAAGATATTAACAGTTGAAGATCGAATTTCAACTTTGCTATTAAGCATTATTTTGAAATT
>NW_026017110.1:13354138-13361876 GCF_020466585.1 Dendroctonus ponderosae | reverse complement strand
TGCTTGATAAGAGTGGATAATAAGGAGATTACACAGGCACTAGCTTGTCTGGAGTTAACCATTCAAATGTTTGGTGTTGTATGGTTTATTTTTAAACACCCATATTCGAGGTTATGAGAACAGGTTGACATTTCGTTAACAAATCTTGTTGAATTTACCGTTTATCCTTGTCTATCTTATTGTCAGCCTGTATAATTCCATGGTTACCGGAGTTTTAAATAATTACGAAGCCACAGGCAAAATGCTAATTAGGCAGATCACCTTGAAAAACATTGCTGCCGTATTTCTCAGATAGGTTTTGCAAATTTCTCAGTTTTTAATAATAATTAATTTCTTTTACTATTTTTTCTGTACTTCTATAACAGCACCAGACAACACCTCCAGAGAAATGACGCCAATTTTGAATCACCCTGTATAGCCTTAAGACCAAGTTTCATGACTTCGAAAGTAACTATTTTTTACGTTTAAACCCATAGGCGTTTTAGTTGCCAATTGATATGAAGCTGCGAATAAAACATATCCAATCGAACACGTGGCGATGTGCTACAAATCAAATAAAAATTGCTAAAATGCCGTAGTCTTGCATATGATTTTGTGATAATTTGTGACAACGTGACAAATACACCGTAGAAATTGTGGAATACGGATGAAGGAAAGTACGGACGATTCAGATTCAGATTCAGGCATTCAACTGTAATGTGACCATTTTTTAAAGCTGTGAGTTTCATCGCTTTGCCAATAACCGTCATTTAAAGTTGATGGATTCTCCTCTATTGAGAAGTGATCCGTACTGGCACAAAGGTTTCTTTAACGTGCACTAGTGTTGGACTTGAGGACGACCTCCAAAATAGCGCAGAATCATCACCGTTGCGTGTATGACCTGGAAATAGATTTACTTTATGCTTACCAAATCGTCACTTGTAACAAATTTATCTAGACTGTTTGTCGATGAATACAAGTGACTACAAGTACGAGTATACTTGTGACTCGGATTAACGAAACACTTAGCAATGCGGATTACAAGATACCTGATGTAAAATTTCAATTTTGCCCTCATAGTAAGGACATCCGGAACACTGGTGGGTTTGGATTACATAGCGAGTTTATACTGTATCACAAAATTTAAAAAATCATACCATTGAAGCAAATAAACCCAGCTTTTACGAGTACTTATTCGTACTATCACAATGTTTTCGGGATTTATAGTGGCTACGTATAAGTTGTACGAATGAATCCAGAATTCACCAGCTTCTATAATGTTTTAAACAAAATTCTTGCTTTAAATACGCATCTAAATCAATACATAACATACTACGTAGACGTTGTACGAATTAATCCAGAATTCACCAGCTTCTATAATTTTTTAAACGAAATTCTTGCTTTAAATACGCATCCAAATTAAATCATAAGTAGAAAAGTTGGGCGAATTACAGTATTATTAACGCAAACTGCGATTGCCCACATCACTATAATTGTTCTTTTAAAAGTTGTTCCTAAGTTAGAAACTTACAAGAATATATAAATAATTTCTTTAATTTTTGTGTTATATCTTGTACTTTTTACGGCAACATTAAACATTTGAATACCACATGGCTGTGATTATTAGTGTTATTGATATAGTCTCCTGTAGTTTGATTAGCCTTTTAGCAAAAACGACCACAGGTAAGTTTAACCTTTCTATATCCACGGTACGGCACAAATAATTATTTTATGGTGGTTGGTGCTCGCGATGATAATTGGTAAAAGGCGCCTAGTTAGGTGCTTGGGTTTATCGGTCAATACATAGCGGCAGAAAATAAACCACAATTTTTTTGGGCCAACGTTTCAGTTATATTGGGCTCTGGCGAGAAACGTTACAAGCCATCCTCAGGCGGCATGTCACCAGACATACTGCCATGCTGTCATTAAAACATTGTCATTATATGACTTCATGAGCTATGAGGATCGTTTAAATATTATCGAAACATTGGCCCGAGAAAAATAGTTTTCATGGCATCTTTTACCAATAATTATCATCCTTCTTCGAACGTATATTTTTTTTCAGGATGAATTTCGTACGGAAATAAAAATAAACATTGTTGCAATATCTTGTTTATTCAGAGACATTGTTCTCCCATTACACGTATATGAGAAAATGCATTACATTTCAACTTTTATCAAAACATGTAAGCACCATAAAAAACTGGTAATAAAACTATACCCGTAAATAAAGACCATGTGTAATAAACGGTAGCCATAAAATTCAACTTGGAGCTATTGTTTATCAGCGAAAATGAGGGAAATGTTGAGACACCATTTTCATACAAGAAATAACCACTTGTATATTATGAAAACAGAAATTGCGCCATGGAAGTTTTCGCAGTACAATAAAGCAAAGAAACATGTAGGAAAATATAATTCAAAATTAAACGGATTTTTGACGTAAAACCTAGCGGTTGATGAATTCAATTATGCATTAAAATATACGACACATAAGATTTAGATGTTGTCTAAAGATGCCTTGCGATGGATGGCACTTGATAAAATTGGTCACGCTTGCTTACAGGTATAATAACTTACAGCCAAAGTTGGAATTTCAGAAATATGTCTGAATCTTACAATATCAACTCTATGCAGGTATAATTAGATGATGAGTTGGTTGATTTGTGTATACGTGTATACTGAAATTAGAGTTCATAGATTTTTCCTTGATTGAAAAATTCCGGGTCGTTTCGTATTAGTCGATCCTATTGCTTGCGGTCTCGAAACTCTTGCAAGCATTACGTTCAATATTGTATTTTGTTACATTTTATGACGATCAGTGTCCTATCCTTCATTGATGTTTCATAATAAATTTGTTTGTATTACTGAAGAAAATTCCACCACATTGGAATTAAACAATTGAAAACCACAGAAGAAGATGAGCGAAGATATAGTTTATCTTCGTATTCTAATTAAAGTAGTACAAAAGTTAGGAAAGAGCAAAATGAAAAGGCGCCAAAATCTATTTTAAGGTTAATTTACATAATAACAAATTTGTTTAGATGATAATCATTGAACTTTTAACTCTTGAAGTTGTATAGATCCAAAAAATTGTGGAAATTAATTAGAAAATATTAGCATATAGATAAAATATTTCACAAGCCGTTTTTTCAAACTGTGAATCAAAAGTTTAGAAAAAGCTAATGTTTTACATGATACTTTTATTGGCAATTGAATTAAATTACCCAGTCGAAAATTCCATTGTGCGCGGCTTGTTGCCCAATCAATAATGTTGCTAAGCCTTCCAGAGTAGGAGGCTTACTTACGTACTAGGTCTAAAATCCAAAGACACTAATCCATTCCCAGCAAAATCATTAAACATTTAACATTCTGGAATTTATGTAACACAAGCGGGAAGGAAGATTAAGCGATTAAGCCAACAGGTTTTCCTACTTGCGTGTCTGGATAACGATTTCTGGAGTGAACTGTTAATAAAGCACTGCCAAAATGGGTAATTTGACGCGCTTATGGAGAATAATTTTATATGACGAAGCACGAAACGCTTGTGCAAGAAAGGTATACATTTCTTTCGGAAATGCTGTATGCTGGAAAAGTTGTATTTGTTCAATTTATATCTAATATAAAGCCACGACATTATGTTAAATTAAATTATCAATGCAACGCAAAATATCGTTCTTTAATTCAGTGTACGGATTGTAATCAATATGTCAACAGAGTTCTTAGCATTCGGTTATGACAATTTCTGCATAGATAATTCATGTACAGATTTTAGATTGAACAGTTCATTTTTATTTTGTTAGGTTTTCGAATATTTTTATTCTAACAACTGCTCAGGTTAAACCTACACAAAATTCTTAACAATAGTCAACTTCATCAATCAACTTACCTTATTGTGTGTTGATACTGGATACTAATTTATTTCATTTCAAAAGTGTCATAAAATAATATATGGGTTAGTGGTTTTTTTACTTGAATTTGTTTTTTCAATGTTTGTGTCTGTTGTCTTAATGTCTACATCAAAGACTAAATATATTGTGTTGTATTCCAGAAACTTCATGGTGGCTAGTTAATCAATCATGACGCTTCTTGCGACATCTTTTCGGGACATCATTGCTTTTACTTCTTCTGCTCTTTTTCTTCTTCTTCTTCAGCCTGTGTTCATCCATTGTGGGATATAGACATCTTTCAGGTTTTTCAATGCCTCGCGATCTCTCGCCAGTCTCATCCATTGTCCGCCTACCACCGTTCTGACATCGTCCATCCATCTCTTTTTGGGTCGTCCCCCACTTCTTGTTGTTTCTCTTGGTCTCCAACCTCTTGGCCGTTCTCTGAGTCCTGTCTCGCCACATGTTCGATCCATTGCCACTTCTGGCTTGCTGCTCTTTTCACAACTTCCGTCACTCTGGTTCTATCACGTATCTCTTCATTTCGCACTTTGTCTCTCAAAGTGATTCCCAGCATTATTCTCTCTATGGCTCTTTGCACAACTCTCAGTTGCTCAACTGTTCTTGGCGTTATTGCCATAGTTTCCAAGCCGCAGGTGAGAACCGGCAGAACACAGCTGTAGTCGKTTTTTTTCTTCAGTTTTMTGGGTATCTTTTTATCTCTAAAATTATAGTTTATGTTTCCGAATAACACCCATGCCAAACGGATTCTGCGTTTGATTTCCACAATTTGATTTTCTTTACCCAGGTTGATTTTATGTCCTAAGTATATGAAATGTTCTACATTCTCTATGCTAACGTTGTCTATGGTGATGTTACATTCATTCTTGCTCATTATTTTGGTCTTGTTTAGGTTCATTTTTAGGCCTATTTTCTTGGATTACTCGTTTAACTCATTTAGCATGTTGTTCAGTTCCTGAATGTCTGTAAAGACTTACTATACTCTTTTAATTCTATAAATACTTAACTCGTATTTTTGGTTACTAGTTTTCTTTTCAAACCGATATATCACAAATTGAAAACCCAGCATAACTATTCAGTGCTTTTAACTTCCATTTATTAACTTTAATGTGCTACTTTTTCGTTTTCAACATATCAATTAGTAAAAGTAACTTAAACTAAAAAAAGTAAATTAAACGGTTTATTATCCAAAAGTACCTAATCTTACAGTAGCATCTTACAAAGTTGCAGTAGGATAATGTTTGCCAAAAACAAGTTTTTTTAAGGATTATACATTTTCTTTCTACATATTGTATATAGTATGTGGAGTACCTGAAAATAACATAATTTGGAGATGATGTGAGATATGAAATTAATGATAGTTTCTTTTAAACATTGTTCAATTTAAACAACGTAATTGAGGTGCACTATTAAAAAAATGCTGCCGTTTTCTTTGGCTAGATGGTTTCCTTAATTGATAAACTATATTACTGAATGACACATATTTTTAAATAAAACTATCCTCTCATTTCAGATTGTTGGGTAAGACTATCTTCAAGGGAAAAAATAGGGTATTAAGTTGAATCACTGTGCTCAAAACCTTTTTATGTTTCTTTCTTCTTCTTCGTTTTCTTCTTAGCGGAARACTTTTTAAAKGCGAGATAAAGTGATAGGGCACGCCCATTTCCCACAACTTTAGCCACGATAAGCTGATAAATGCTTYGCTATAATCCACAAAACAAAAAGGCAAAAAACTGCTAAATTACGCTACGAAACTAGACCTTCAAATCCATGCCCCAGAGGAACCCACCCATTTCCACCATCTAACGCCAGACATCCTACACATCGCGGTGTCAAAAAATCTCRCTCTTGATCTGGTAATTTCAAACTCAGACTCCCTTAGTTCAGACCACAACCCTATAAAAATACTACTAAACGARCACTACATACACAACCCGCTACAACCACTAACATACATGGACTGGGACGCCCTATCACACTACCACAACGAAATTACAATCCCAACCTCCCAAATAACAAACACTCACGAACTGAACTCCCTTACAAACGCCCTCACGGAAAAAATCACCGAGGCTATGAAAAAATCAACCGCAGTAAAAGCAAATACCAACAATAACCCTTTCGGCCTGCCAATACAAATAAAAAACCAAATTAAACTGCGAAATCGCCTTAAGCGACTAGCAAAACAAAACTCAGACACCTATCTCAACTCGCAAGCCAAGAAATTAACAAATAACATTAAAGAGCAAGTGGCGGAAATAAAAAATAATCGCTGGCAAACTTTCCTCGAAAGCCTAGAGCCCGGTGATATTTCGGTTTGGAAATTAGCCAAAAAACTTTCCCCCCATTCACGGCAAGAACGGACTGGTCTACACCGACAAGGAAAAAGCGGAAGCTTTCGCCGACTCGCTGGAAAACCAGTTCAGAGTTAACTACTCAATGGGCGACGACCTGGACTTTGAGGAACAGGTTGAAAAACACGGACGTCACATAAAATCCAAACCACTAACGGAACTAGACGAAAAAATCCCCCCCGTTACGCTGGACGAACTGAAAGACAAAATAAAGACACTAAAAGCCAAAACAGCTCCAGGCATTGACAGAATCCCTAACAGGGTGATGAAAATGCTCCCGGAAACAATCTTGCTGCTGCTCCTAACCATCATCAACAGTGCCTTTGCCTTCAGAAAATTCCCGAAAAGCTGGAAAACAGCGGCAGTGATACTGATTCCAAAACCCGGCAAAAATAAAACTTTCCCCAAAAATTGGCGACCAATTAGCCTTCTCCCCACTTTCGCCAAAATCACAGAAAATTTCTTGAAAGAAAGACTCCTGGAAAAACTAACAGATCACAACGGAAATGCAAGTGGCCAGACTTGTGGAAGACGCCAAACGGGGTTTCCGGGAAAAAGCCTCCACGGGGGTCATTTTCCTGGACATCGAAAAGGCGTTCGACAAAGTCTGGCACGAGGGACTAACGTGGAAAATTGCAAACTTCTGCAAATTACCAACCGCTTATACTCAATTTGTGGCAAATTTCCTAAGCCACAGGAAATTCAAAGTTCAAATAAACAGCAGACGATCCTCGCTAAGAACGGCGGAAGCAGGAGTCCCACAAGGTTCCCCCCTCTCCCCAATCCTCTATAATATTTTCACCGTCGACATTCCGAAAGATCCTGCCGCTGAAATCGCTCTGYACGCAGACGATACTTGCATATACTACACCAACAAAAACCCGGCATACGTACACGCAAAACTACAAAAACAACTAAACGAACTGGAAAACTGGACTGACACATGGAAAATAAAAATTACCACTGASAAAACAYAAGCCCTAATGATCACAAACAAACAGACCAACAAACTGAARCACATAACCCTAGACAACAACGACATAGCCTGGGCAAAACAAATTCAATACCTTGGAATCACTCTTGACAAAAGACTAACTTTCACCCCCCACATAAGAAACAAATTAGCCAGAGCAAGAGCGGGAAAAGCCCTTTACCCGCTTCTCAAACGTACCAGCAAGCTATCCCTGAAAAATAAACTCCTTCTCTACAAACAAATCTTCCGACCCCAGATCCTTTATGGCGCCTCCGCCTTTATACAAGCCAGCAAAACAAACCTGTCCCTAATCCAAACATTCCAAAACAAATTCCTCAGATACATCACAAAAGCGCCCTGGTACGTTCGAAACACGGCAATATATGAGGACCTGAAAATGGACACCATCAGGCAATTCCTCACAAAAAAGCACAGCAAATTCAAAACAAAAGTCCAAAACCACCCCAACCCAGTGGTAAAGTCCATATTTGAGAAAAATCATGGCGAATATCGAGGAAATCGGG
>NW_026017110.1:13346286-13353574 GCF_020466585.1 Dendroctonus ponderosae | reverse complement strand
GAATTCTCTGTTTTTTTTTACAATAATAAGGCGAATATTTAAGATCTTGAAGATGATTCTTTAAACTGAAATATTGATAGGAATGGAAACAAAATAAATTAATTCACAAAATTCAGCTGGATATTGTTCAGTATTGTTATGTGGGAAAACCAGGAGCACTAGCACTATTAAACGATAAATGAAAATCTTTCAAAATGCATTGGAAGTGCCAATATACAGAAAGTTGCAAAATTGAGTTTTGAAGTCTTATATTTAAATCCGCTTTAATACAATAAATGTAAATGTTAAAGTAATATTTAGCCAATGTATATGACAAAATGTTGATAGGATCATTACTTATCCGCCATCCTATATCAAAGCGTTACATTTTTATGAGCCATTTTATATGGGCATTTATTCAAAGCCTTTCAGGTATAGATAAAGTCTTATTTTACTCCTACATTTAAGTAAAAAGGCTCGCCAATTTCACACCACTTATTCAGTGTCCAACTTGAAGCATCGAAAAGTATCTGAGACAATTACGCGATATAGTCGCCCTCTCAGGGTTAAAAGCTTTCTATGTCGGCGTAGTAATGCCAGATTCAAGTTCAGAAATTGTATGGTTAAATTTCGCTTGATGCAGCTCTTCCACTACAGTTCCATATTATATGTGGTAAGTACGTTCTAAATGCAATTTAATTTTTTGTGATATAAAAACTAAAGTCGATTTTAATACTTTGATTTAGTAATTTCCTATTGATAAAATGTTTGTTCGTTGGTGGCAAATAAATGATTCAGTGGATTTTCAACCTGTTCATCTGAGGTAAAGGATTTACCGCCTACTAATATTTTTAAGGCGAAGGAAAGAATAACGGGACAATCGATTTGGTTTGCCCAGCTAATTACAACACACTTGAGAATTGGTCATTTTGTCGATCGTTTTCTATCTGACTTTGTGGTCGAATTGATTTATTTGAAATATTACCAGACAGTAATATTTTTTATTCAATTTTTTTTTATTTTGTGTTTCTTTGAATTTAACACTACTCTGCACAACCCATTTTGCCCGCGGGTCAATTAATGCCTCTGATCTATCTTAATTAGCTTGAACTGGAATTATAGAACGTGGTCCATCTTCTAAATCGCAATTTCCTGATCGGTATTGTGCAAACTTCTTTTGGCATTATGTGAATACAAATCGAATAACTTTTTCTTTACTTAAACAATTTATTTAACAATGAAAAAATAATTCCATTACACCATGCATTTAGAGAAAAGTACTTGACTGCTATACAAAACGAGAGTTGATTGAGCAAAAAGGATTAAGATCAGACGGACAGTTTTTGCATAATGCAATTGTTAAATTATCTACCTGAAAAAAAAATGCAAATTTTGTGCCAGGCACAAAGTTTAAACAAAAATTTTTCCATACTTTCCGATTTTTTCAACACACACGCAAATCCCGTTTCACAGGCTTATTTATTTACATTTTAAAACCGCTCAAAAGGTTACCAAAAATTGAAAAATGGACAATGCAGCAATTGCATAACTAACGACCGTAACTTTAATATTTGAGCCTAATTATCCCAATATTACAAATAACCATTGTATTTCCTTCGTTTTTTCTTGCAATTTGTATATGTCCAAAACCAATTTTAAACGTGACCATTTTTCCTAACCGCAGTTTGCAGCCGGAAACTCATGAGGCCACGATCCACGCATGATAAATAGAACTTCATAAGTGAACACTATGATAGCAAAATGAGAAACGAAAGGTATTTACTTAAAAGGGCGGTTGTGTCCGTTAAGTTGCCAAAACAGCAGACCGTAATGCAAATACACACGATTTATCAAGCAGCTAAAACGTCAGAAGCAGTCGGTGGATAATAATTTATCTTGATTTCTCTACATATTATGTATGTTATACATAAAATATTCGCATTTTGTGTGAGGATGCTGAAGCTAAGTGAGATTTAGTGAATCATGCTATGAAAAAATATTATTCGGACTATGTTATTTGATAATAAAGAGGCCCAATTGGGGAGAAACCGAGTAGTATGAGACTTTACATTTTTATACAACTGTACCAAAGATGTCGCCCACCACTTAAAAAAATAAGGTCACAATAGTAGAATCGTTTTTATGGATAATTTACGGAATAACATATTTTGGTCATTTATGATAGCTAACACATTAAGTAGTAGTTTTATGTAATAACGCTCATTTGATGTTAACAAAAGAAGAGTAAATCAATGCTTTGAGGTGAGCGTGCGAAAGTCGAAATTCGTTAATATTCTATTTAATTCGTTAATATCTTCTAGCAATTATAGGAAAATTTTCAATATTTTTCTTGTACCTTCCAAGTGAGCCCCTTAAAAGGAATTACACCAATTTTGAATCACCCTGTATAATATAACTGAAGCCTTGAACTCTTTAATTTTTTGGCCTCGATTTTAGGAAGATTGTCAACCAAAAATGTAAAGTGTTTTTCATGCATATCAGAGCATGTACAATGTTTTGAGTGTACTAAGTAGTCGTTTGAATTTTTCTTTCTATTCTAATCTAATCTCATGTAGTGAAAATGCAACATGAATTGTTCATACAATTTGAGTTAATGCACAAAAAACTACCCAAATTTGCTTTTTTGTTGTCTAGCACAAAAGCCAGGTAATTAACTCTCGTTAGTTCCTTATCTAGTAAAAAGTTATTACGGAAAGCTAACGATGAACTAAATGAGAAATAATGAACGCCAGAAGCAATAAAAAGAGTATCAGGCAACCGCGATATTAATCTCTGTTAATTGCTACACGATTTTACTTAGTGAATAGCCATAAGCTCTTTGTGCATTTTTTTAATGAAGCTTTTTCTAAATGGTAAACATTAAATTGTTTCATCGATAACTTATATGAGTTCTTCAAAATTTCTATAGAGTTCAGCTAATGTTTTTTTCAATAAAAATATTGAATCCCAATTAAACATAACAAAGCAATCAAGTTCCTGGTCCATTTCAATTAAAAGCGACCGAAAACCGTATTATTCAAAATTAAATTTCAACAAAACTAAACGTAGAATGATTTGCATAATAGCTTTAAATCTTCAACTGCATTTAAGCGAATTGCAAAGCAGAGGCATATAAAGTAGCACAAAATAATAAACCGTTTCTCCAATCACAAGCGAAGCTGCCGCAATCCCACCCTTTGATCCATAAAAAAAGCAAACTTAAATTTACAGTTTTAATTGTACCAATTGTGTTTTGCTTCTTCAAGAAAACTGCTTTTCCCTAATTAGATAGATAGATACGGTTGAGAATAATATATATTAAATTTACGAACAAAAAATTTGCATGTAAAAATGTTTCGATATGTTCAAGTCATTGCAGTCTATACTTTGGCACTATATCCGCTGGTAAGGGTAATATTATTTTCAGTAGTAGATGTCTCAAAACCCGATCCAAACTAAACTTACGACTCACGACGATCAATTTGTATCACACTTCACTCTTTTCAGTTCGGTGCTAGAGCTGTTTTAGAGCTAAATAGACGATGTGACTTAAAAGTGCTGCTACACTATACAATCGGGAGCAGAATGCTTTAATGTTTCATTTGCAAAATAATTATTTTTAAGTGGTTCTTTTGCTTACTTTCTACAAAATCTTGCCGCAGTCGGAAGGTAATTTGCAGAGAGGTGGACACGTCAATTATGGTTTGAATATTATTTTCAGATTTAGTGAATGAAAGTTAGTGAAAAGCAACCCAAATAATTAAAATTATGTGAACACGACTTACTTGAAGCATTTTGAAGTTTCAATTGAATACGTCGTATATATAAGTATTCAAGGCACGAGATAATAAAAATATATTCTCTAAAAATGCAAGCTTTACAAGTACAGAATCTTTGTTTTTCTAAAGAAAGATTAAAATTTGTCTTTAATTCAATGTGTGATATTTAGAAATGGCAAAATACAATTTTGTCAATATCTTTAAATAGGGCACGCTCGATTTTATACCCCTATGTAGACATTGCTTTAGTATCTATAATTAAGCATTTTGTATACTCGCAATTTCAGATTAATTATTAACTATATGTTTTTCAAACAACGGCTGTTCTAAATTGTTTTCAGGAGAAATATAATGATAGTGCAATAGAATGTAAACTACACGTTTTCACTTCATAACGGGATAAAATATTGGGTGCTTATTTCAGTAAATTTTTGCAAAACTATTCATTGAATTTTCGTTGATTACATTTATAGATATTTTGAAACATTTAGTTAACACAAAGTTTTATGTAGGCTCTATGCTGAATTACTAGGTTTTGAAGGAAAATGTTGTAATACCTATTAAAAATATATCGGACCGGCAACGATTAAGCAACTTTGAGTTTGAAAAACAAAAACACGCAAGACATTCATAAATGCAATGTCTCAATTGCAACCTTCATTGATTTGTGCATACCGAAACATTATGTAAAGATTAGGTACATCTAGTTTTTTTCTAAATTTATCATTTTTAGTGGAACATATTTGGTGCAAACTCTTCTATCCTACCAAAATAACGCCGGTTTCCCTAATTCAGCCGGTGTGTATATAAATTTTATTTGTTTATAATAATAACCATTTATAATACGTGAACACAGTGCTTATATTCCAATACTCTGTACGTCTTTGCATTATAGATATTCTGGTTTTAGCGTGTTTTATCAACTGGATGTTCAACCAAACACAATTTTACTAATTCCTGTGACAAAACTCACCGATTATAGATTTGCATAATCGCTCTAAATCGTGTCGAGTATTACAGCGAAATGCAAATCATAGCCATATAAATTAAGCAAAAAATAATAAATACTATCCTTTATCTGAAGCTGACACAATATAACACGTTGAAATTCATACCCTGCAGTATAAATTTCACATTCCTGTACATTTGTCATTTCAAAAGCATAAGTATTTCTTTTTCATTTCTTATTCACTATTATTTATACGAAATCTGGACTTTATTCAGGTTAATGGAATATAAGTATGCATTTTCCAGACGAGGTTCAAATTATTCACATCTAACACAGCAATAGGAGTAAATGAAATTATAATATTCATAATCGAAAATTTTTCAGTTGAGATGGGAGCAGATAAATAATTAATTTATCGATAACAATCTCAAAAACTAACCGATATTGAAGCAAATTCAACGAATAACTTTCCACTAATTTAAAAGTAAAGGTCATTTCATACATTTCGCATCAGTATCTATCCTAACGTTCCGGAGTATATAATGAAATGCTGATGAATTTATAGGGGGTTAGTCTATAATTATTCTGAATATTTCCTTCGTATGATAATCTGTCCGTTTAAAGTGTGCAATTATCGAAAAATTACAGTGGTAATTGCACAGTGTGCAATTATCACTCAACGATAATTGCATTGTCTACAAAAAATATTTGACAGGTGTCTTCCTGTTGAATTAGACATAAAATTACATTTAAGAATGTTTTCCAGGCTTTGAAGCCGTGGTCTAGTCTTGAATCACTTTTTATATATTTATTTTGGGCATGGTGGACATGTTCAGCTATCTCAACTAAAAGAAATTTTCTATAGTTTAGTTCCGCCTATGAGGCAGAAAGCAAAATGAACATTTTTACTAAAACCTCCGCAGACATTTATATCATTGTTATGCATGGAGAGACTCTTTAATTAACGTGTTAACCAATACTTGACACACCAATTATAAATTTCTAGCCTAAATTATCCATAATATTTAAAGTACCGCGTAGCGTTTAAAGTAGTAGGAAAATTTTCTGAAGAATGTAGCAATAGAATTTAAAAAATAATAGTTCGCATTCGTTTAATTGTAGCCACAAAACTCGAATGAGCCTTAACAAGTTGGCACTAATTTCCAGGTTCAGGCTAGGTGTCAACCCTTTTTTCTCACAATCGTTTTTACTTCCACAATGTATTGTAAACTACAGAAATTGCAATAATAAATGAAAAAATTAATTATATTCAAGACACGTATACTCAAAACTTTTTGACTGGCACATTTGAACATAGGAAATTCATAATCAAAATCATCGTGCTACAGTTATCTATGTGATATAATACAGAAAAAAATATTGTTATTTAGGAACAAAACAAATTACCCAATATAAAACAAACATAATTTTGGTGTTAACAGTTTTAGGGTTCCATATACGTATGCAAATCCGCAATTCCTCATAAACGAAAACGAAACCAAATACTTAAACTGCATATAATGCAAGTGGACTAATAAAATTTCGCTTTTAAATTGTTAAAATTTAAACACCACTGCGTATAGAAAGATGTGGATTAAACAATATAGTATAATAGAATAATTATATAATGGCAAGTAGCTTCACAAAAACGATGCTGCTGCTTCCGAATTCATCTATGACATTATTTTCTATGGAATAGAAATAAGTAATTTATTAGTCACTTATAGTCGATCCAAATGCACCGAATACACCGAAAAAGGTGTTTTTAAAGTTAATGGCTCGCCTGCCACATTGTACTGGAATATTAAGCACGTTTCGTACTTTCCGATATCCCTTTCAGCTGCTCAAAGTGAGCCTTAGCCAGTAAAATCGTGCTTAGCCAGCAATATCAAAGGAAATTTTCTCGTGTGGTGTGAAAGTCAAACACCAACTTCCATAAAATGGAGCTAGATTGTGTCGATTATAAATAGAAATGGTCTAAAGCTTCTTGAAATAAATCACCAATCAATAAACGAACAGACAGAATGTTATTCGCACTCAATTAGAATAAAGCTAAATGGAACTAATTTTGAAAGAGCAGCGCTTTTAATGAAACATTGGAATAATTATTCATATTTTATGGCTGTGCAGCTAAAATAAAATCTACAGGTTTTATATTTGATAAAATATTATAAATTAAATTTTATATGATATTCTATTGAATGCTCGACCCTGGGAAAATTATTAACATGTACAGCTGTGAAGCAAGCGAAAGCTGTGACAAAATGTTAAAATTTTAAATATCACAAAACTGTCTTGTATTGTGATTGATCCTGGTATTTAAAATGCAACTTAATGAGCAAATAAATTTATTAATACAAACTTAGATAAAATTTGGATAAAAAATAAGTTTTAAAATGTTTTGATGATTTCTTGAACCTCATGAGTTATGTGGCCAGTTCCCACGAATTCCGCTACATCAGCAGCACTTATGTGACTATTTCCCATAGATTCCGCTGGATCAGCAGAATAGGCATACCGCCAATGTTAAGGTCATAAAGGGGCATCATGTCTTCCAGTTGGAGATATACATTATGTTAAG
>NW_026017110.1:13340998-13346236 GCF_020466585.1 Dendroctonus ponderosae | reverse complement strand
TGAAGTAAACTTGTAATTAGTTAAGTAATAAAGATAATTTTTAAAAACGGTTTGTCCATAGTCAAACAGTTAACTCATGGTAATCTATCAGCATTGAAAAGATTGACAATACTGCAATATTTTTGTCACACGTACAATGGTTACGAGCGAAGGAAATTCCTAGGTAACTCTCCAAAATTCATATGAGTATAACGACGTTTATATTAACCACACTCTTTGTGGTTTCTGTCCAGATAAAAATAAATTTAAATCATACTTTGCACGTATAATACGTTAAAAATAAAAACTTCCGTATCATAATCCGTATAAAGATTACATTTATGCAAACATAAAAAAACACCCGAGAATTGAGATTGTTTCATCAAAATCCCTGTTGATTTTGGAGCTCTTTAGAAGAATATTAATTCTTTAGTTGGAACAAAATAGTTTCCTTCAGTCCTTCCTTTACAATAATATTTGCTTAAAAAAATTGAAATTTCTGGCATTGAATTTTTTTATAGGTTTCGCCGCATACAACAATATAAATGAAATAAGAAAAACTGAATTGAAATATAACAAAACTTTAAAACCTTTAAGAGATTAAATCTCCAAAATATTATGTGATTTAAAAATTGCGTTATATTGAATTCAAGTAATTTATAAGTAAACGGAATTGCACGTACAAACGCACACAGTTTGGAAAGTATTTTTCTTCATTTTAACAATATACACTTGCTATTTAGCCTATAGTCTTTTAAATATCTATAAAATTAAGGCTTTAGCAAATATTATATTGCTTTTTACAAGTGATGATTCCTGTGAGTTACAGCAAGGTAACCCAAAAATTGCAGCATTGACACACATTATTAACAAAGTTAAATATTTAATAATATATTAAATAATAGATCGTTACTGTGATTCTCATCACATCTTTCTGATGGCTGGTCTTATAAAATTTACATTGGTGTGAACCACCCTTGAGAGAAGGTTGCTCGAAAAATTTAATTTGCATTGCTTTGGAAGGACCAGACCCTTAAACTAAAATACTTTATATTGTTTGATGTAAAATTTGCCGTTGGTTGTTTTCTGTGCGCGCCTCTGATTTAACTGTTTTACAAAACATGTTACCTCAACATCCTTTAGCTATTTAAACTAATAGTAGTACAGTTCACATCTTAACAATAAGTTAAACAAGAGTGCTCGTTAACATATCGATACTTTTGCTTGTAGATTCAAAAACCAACTCGATCTAGATAAGGATCTGAATAGCAGATCTAAGTAACCCATCCTGAATTAGTTACTGAAAATAAACTTTTTAATAGCACGTATTACACGATCCCATAAGAGTAAATGCTTTCTAAAACCCAATTTCACAGAATCATTTGGCGTAGGTTTAACACGGAACCTTATCCTATTTATGCATTATCTTGTTAGAAAAATTGACAAGATTTAGTTCATAATGAATATAAACATAATGTTAAAAAGAGATTCCCATCTTAAAGATACACACTTAATTTTTTTTCTGATATATAAATTTATCTAACAGATGAGTCCAAACATTGCGTCGTAGGAAATTTATTTCGTAACTTTCAGCTTAAAACAAGTCAATTGAAATTTTCCTTGTTATTAAACACTATTTTATATGTTTTTTATCGCTTTGGAGTTTTTTTCCTCAAATAGTCTTCTAAATTGCTTTCTTGTAATACGACATTCGATTATTTTTACGTTTTTATGTTGGCAAAAGCAATATTTTGCCATAAGTGCTTGGTGAAACTAAATATAAGCTACTGTACTGCTATAAGCTATTTCTGAATGGTTTTTGTTTCTAGATCGAATTATCAATTTACTACATAATTGAAGTGTATTGAGAAATTGAGTGCTCTAAACCCACACAGAAGCTTATCAAAAACAATAGTAAAGAAGCACTGTCACTCCGCATTATTTTCGTTGTTTTATTTTCTTTTCATAAAAACATTATTTCGGAGAGCAAAAACATCTAATTAAATTTGTTCCTTCGTTGCTATTTTTTTCGCAGATAGGAGTTCTAGATGTCAAACTCTTGAGATATTCAGATCATATTCAGCGTCATTCAAATATAAGCCGGCACAAAAAGAACACACAAGAAAATCCGAATCTTCCAAGACATTTCAGAGGTCCCCAATTTCCTGTTTGCGTATACGAATATCTCTAGAGTGTCTGGAGTCGACTTCACCTTTATTGAAATTGGGAAATTATGCTTTCTAATAAATAAATGAGGGCGAATGTCTCTTATCGAATTTAAATGTTTGCTGTTGTTCATTTAATAGAGTAATTCAAGTAATAGCCCGTCATAATTTAATTTAGGTAATAAATGAAACGCTTAAAATTTTAGTGTGACCAATAGCATCTATTAATGTGAGATAAATATTCAGTCCGAAAATTGTTTGATAATGAAAATCAAATATGTACCTCCAAATCAACAAAACATTTATTTGTTTATTAAAAGTGTAGCATTGATAGTTTGAAAATTCGCATTGCCAATACGTGACATTTTGAAATGTATTTTGAATATGAAGCTGTCAAAGTCATCTAAAATTTCTCTCAACTCAATGTAGGAACGCTGATAAAAGCGTCGAAATTTTAAATTGTTGACTGACATTTATTAATTTCGTTCTGAGTTAGAACCACTATTTGACTTTGATTTAAATAAGCTACTATAATTTTTGATATAGGCGCATTAACTGTGCAAGAAAAAAATTGAAATTATTTTTGCATACGGAGAAGCCGGCCGATATACTTTCAATAAACAAATAGATGTTTTGTTGATTTGGAGTACATATTTGATTTTCATTATCAAACAATTTTCGGACTGAATATTTCTCTCACATTAATAGGTGCTATTGGTCACACAAAAATTTTAAGCGTTTCAATAAAAATAATAGTTCCGCAGATCTAAAGCAAAAAAATTGATAATTGATGGATTACAGCGCCACCTGTCAAAATCGAAGAAAATGTTTTAGATAAATTATTCCCAATTTTTCACGTACTATTCGAATCTTCAAAAAAATGTTGTGACTTCCATATGAAATTATCAAGTTCACCCCTGCCTAGCCTATAAGGACGAAGTAGGCGTTGTTTTTCTGACACGAATAAACTTCCCCCTCCCAGATATTAACTTCTTATTTGAAACTCGTTTCCGAAATATTTAAGCGTTTCAAGATAAAAAACCACCCTGTATAATGCACATCCAACCTTGATTTCCATCGCAGGTGATGCGAAAAGCAATTTCAAAGATAATAAGAAAATACTTATGACGGTGCAAATGTTTCATTTAGCACTCACTGAAGAACAGTCGAATTTTTTTGATGAGTTGCATCGGTTGGTTCTTTATGTTTTTGAAACTTCTCCGTGAACCCAAACCAGTTTACAAAAATGCACTAATTTGTTATCTGTACGCATGTGCGGGTGTTGAGTCCAAAATAGAAGCCACTCAATTTCCAAGTATTGAATGAAATGAAGTGTAAAGTATTTAGATTTGGTATATATTTATAAGAAAGTATTGAGATTTAGATTTATAAATTATTACAAAAACATTTTGCTAATTAAAGTATTTTTGATTGATAGCGCCAACTGTTTAGTATAGGAAGCAAAAACACCAACTGGAACATGAGTAGTAAGAATGTCGAGGTGGCATACTATCGAAAAGGTGGTCGAAGTGAAAATGATTCGGTTCCAAAATTTTATGAGGCAAGATGAAAAGGTTCTCATGAAAGAACTGGAAGCCAGATAGAGAAAATCTAGAACAGGAGGAAATAAAAACTGAAAAATTGAAAGAAAACAAATAAATTGAGATTCATTTGGTGTTTAATCTTATAACAAATTAGGATGTTTCATAAATAGCAATCCAAAAATGTCACTTGGATTGCTCACCATTGGATCGCTTGCTTTCATATATGCCAATTCGGAGTAATAATTTTTATGCTCTCCTTTATCTCTTGATTATATTGATAATAAATTACTGAACAATTTTTAATCGGTTTGTCCAGAAAGTATCTAAACGAAGCTGTCCCATAATTAGTTCAATCAAAATTAATGCGTAAGAAAACAGGTCCCTGTGACGAAAATCGATTCAAATTTGCTTTTGAAGCGGCTGTAAAATTAATTGGCTTCTTCCACACCAAAGGCAACGTTTCCGACTTAAAAATGGCATTTTAGATAAAAATTTTGTAAATTTGAGGTAGAATTATAGAATTGACTGAGATAAATATTGTTTTGAATATTGTTAATTAATATTATATACGACCGTGAACAATCTGGAATTAGAGGTCATGATAAACGAATTCATTCATGTGTTAAAGATAATATATTGTTTTGTTACTGAGTGGAAATTGTCTTTAACTGAATGAAGCGTATGGACGGACACTCCCGGTTTCCTTTTCTTTTACAGATTGATGCGAAGAAAAATATTAGTTTCTTTTAACTTTGCGATGAATATGCCGAGTTGAAATGTAAAAAGTGTGTTGTGTCGTTACATAAAGTTATTATAATTGTATACATGTATTCTTACATGCTATAGTTTCCTTTAGAAGAGTTAGCTTTTAGATGTTATTTAGGTCACTATTTTCGGTTAGTACTGTAGGACTTAATTATGAAAATTCATCTGAATTCAAATGTGAATTGTTGAATTGTATAGAGTTTTACAGAACTTATTGTACACAGACACTATCTGAAAAACACATTAGATCACATTAGGTAGTGTATACGCACGTAAGTAATACGAATAATACTGCAGGATCGGTACCTTGCATACAGAATGTTAATACACACTGTTAACACTAACCAAAAAATGTTATACGTAGTTCACTGCTCGACTAAAAAAATAAATTTGATATTATTTATGAAAATCATTACGCGTTATATGTTACAAAATACCTTTCAAATTGAGAATTTTTGTTGAATACGACTTTTTATTAGCCTCATCACAATATCACATTAGCCGATTAAATTAGTAGTAAAGTGAAAATTCAGGTAGCTTCCCGATTAGCGAAGAAATATTCCCAATTTATTATCCTGCTTGCCTATAGAGAATTTTGCATGCAAAAGTGTTCATGATGATTAGTGCTACAGTGTAAAAAATATAGCAAATTTTCACAATCACTTTCTGAGTACAGAATTGAAATGCCATAAATGTCGTAAGCAAAATAGGCAATTAAGCGCTGCTAATTTGATGTAAGCTGACACTGTCTGACAACTCTCAAAGGAAAATCATTATATCTCACG
>NW_026017110.1:13331698-13340948 GCF_020466585.1 Dendroctonus ponderosae | reverse complement strand
CTCACGTCTATTCCAGATTATACATTAATTTAATCGCCTGACCTAATTTATTGGACAATATAGAGGTTGTACGGTTAAAGTGTGCAAGTGATCTTTTTTGAAAATATTGGTTTAATTTCCTGGATTCACAATCTTTTTCTCAAAAGTCGGAATGTGAAAAACTTCTAAGACTGTACATATTATTACTATTGTTACATAATATTTTGGCTATTGTAATTATGGTTAGAAGAAGGTTTTCTGCAACGCTTAGCACTAAATTTCAAAGCTCAGGGATCATCACACAGTCAAGCTCAGAGAAAGTTCACCAGATAAATTCAGCTAATAAAAATTTGCAATATTTTGTCATTATGTTAACTAAAAACGTATTCGTATAGTACAATTATGATACTCATGTTTTTAAGTCTTTGTTGAGCTACTGTATTTACAACTCGACTCTTAATTAAATTTAAAATGCTTTTCTGCTTGTTAGTTTTAACTAGATTCCATTCAGTTTCTTGCTCATTATTTTTATTCGACAAAACGGCACTACAAAATCATCAATAAATAATTATACAGCTTTTAGCATCTGATTTTATTCTGTCGCGCAATTTTTAATAGTATTTATAATTGAAGTCCCTCCAATGCTGTGTAGAAGCAAAATCTAGTAAAATACGCTATTGATTAAATAAAATTTGCCAGTACAAGTAACTATGATTGGCAAATGTCTAGTAACTTAACAATTTTGAATTTCAGTTTATTTTCATTAATCAACTGGAAGTGATTGAGTAACAGAAGTAAATTGCGATTGCTATGAAAGTCAACTGATTTTCTATTAAAAGCTCTGAAGCCGATGGATAAATATTTGTTTATATATAATATATAAATAATCTTTATTTCCTACAGAAAAAGGCATAATATTTGTATTTTTTGCCAGATTCAGAAATTAACATTCGTTTTAGCATTCTCATATCAGTAAACATGTTAGTTTCAATTATCTAAGAGCACATACAACGGTAGTGCTTATAGAAGATATATTTTTCTGGTACTGGTTAAGTAAGTATCTGATTTTGCAAAAAGAACTAGTTAATAAAATCAAGGCCGCTAAAAGAGTACAAAAATTAAACAAATTTATTGATGATTAACTACGTGCATGTTATATTCTTGAGAATATACAGGGTGTCCCGTAAGCACATGATCAGAAGAACACTGCGACATTCTTTGCACCAAAAGAAGACKATCTGACCTAACTTTCATTAACAAAAAATGTGTGGCTCTTCTGATATTGATGGTCAAAGTTCTTCAAAAAAATTATCTTTTTCGAAATATCTAGAGAATGGTACGATATATTTTAGTAAAACTCGCTGTGAATTTGCACTTATGTAAGACTCATATTTTGATGAAAAAATCGGRTTCATCCGCTTTGGTCAAGTGGCGAATTCTTGAAGATCGTGGTACAAAAACTACCAGAACTTTTTATTCGATGGATGAAATCAAACTTATTTTTTTCCCTTGATGAACTAATTATTTGTTCACAATTTTGTGCTCTTTGTAAATTCTTGTAGCAGTCATAGTTTTTGTGAAAAAAAAATTCTCTTTTCTTGCCACTTAACAATGTTAGATATTAACTGCAAATATCGTGATACGAGGCATAAAATCATTGTCAATCAATCTCACAAATTCGTTTTGAATGACCTTTTTTAATGAAGAAGTGACCGAATGATCAAAGTATTAGAGTTTTGCGAAGACAACTTGCGTGAAAGCGTACGCGTTTACGCGCCGCATATTTGCAGTTAATGTCTAGCATTGTTAAGTGGCTAGAAAACAGACATGTTTTTTTTGCGCGAAAACTATCAATGCTACAAGGTTTTACAAATAACACAAAATTGTGAACAAACGATTAGTGCGTCAACCAAAAAAAATGAGCTGATTCCATCCACCAAATACAAAGTTCTGGTAGTTTTTGTATCACGACACTCAAGAATTCACCACTTGTCCAAAACGGCTGATCTCGAGTATTTCATCAAAATATGAGTTTTACATAAGAACACATTCACAGCGAGTTTCACCAAAATTCATTGTACCATTCTCCCGATATTTCAAAAAAGATAATTTTTTTGAAGAACTTTGACCATCAATAGCAGAGGAGCTGGACATTTTTTGTTAATAAAAGTTAGGTCAGATCGTCTTCTTTTGATTCAAACAATATCGCAGTACCCTTTTGATCATGTGCTTACGGGACACCCTTTATATCAGAGAGAGGGCATACGTAAAATTTATGAAACACCCTTGGAAACCAGTGGAAATAGAGCAAACTTTTTTTTAATTATTAGATACTGCAGCATTTGAATTTTCAGCCCAGCCCCAATACCATTTATTACGTTTCAGCATGTGTGTTTAAGTTCAGGGATTATGAACATCAGCAATAAGTAACTGTTAATGAATGCAACCAAATTATAGCGAAACGTTCGTAAACTCGAGAAAATGCATTTCGACATATAACGCTCTTAAAGCCTAAACGCAATAGTAGCTCTGGAAACGACTTCAGAATATAAGTCAAATATATTCTATTGCACTAATAAATAATCCTTCGAATTTTATTCTTTTCTTGAAAGACCCTAAATCGGTAGGAACTCTTGGAAGGTCTACGTATCTTTTTTAACACTCTATTTTTGTAATTAATTACAGCTTGTTCATTAAATACTGCAAATAAAAGCTAAATTTAATTTGACTCGTGGCAAAACAGCAGAAAACGTCTACCGGAAGGAGGTCGAATTTTTGGATGTGTATAATATTAAAAATATTTATTGTAATATTGTTGTTATGTTATCTCAGAAAGAAAAGTTAGTATGTGTTTCTATAAATCATTTGTTAAAAATACAAAATTTCCCAAGTAAACTTTTTTACGCAATTTCAAGCTGCCTTTAATTTTTTGTAACCATACACAACAAACAACTTAAGCAAAAAAAATGTTTGGGTTATGAAGTTAGTGATCTCAACCCATAGTATTAACGAATAAATGCCAACTTTTGAATAATAATACAAAGGATCATTAGTAATAAGTATGCCAAATTTTAAAACAATTATTAAACCAATAAAAAAGTTAATGTTATAGGAAATGATCTCAATTCTTTTTGCTCTAGAACTACCTCGTGAAGTCTTGGTAGCACCATTTCAGAACATCCTGTAAAATACGGTGTATGCTTCTTTAATTTTTAATATTAATGTCTGCTTTCACTATTCCTATTGTATTTGTTATTCTGAATTATATTATTCTCATGTTTATTTTCACTACAAAATTGTAGATATCTGCAAATGTCGGTACAAATTTGCAAATATGTATCAAATTGGTATTATGTTTAATACGTTTTTAAAACGCTTACATTTATTCATAATGTACAATAAATAATTTAAGAAAAAGTTTCTTGTTATTTGAAAGCCATTTCATCCCTGTCAGTATTCCCTACAAGCCCTACATTGACCTTCCTTATTTGAGCATTGTTTCCTTATCACTTATTTCATTTTAAAAGTGGAGAAATCCAGAACAGGCGCATATCATGCTGTCTAATAATGTCCAAATTCAAGGTTCCTTTTTGTGTTTACCAAATCCTCGAGTTCCTTAACTCCCATATTATATTCCGTGCAGTCCGAAAACTTTTAGAAATCGGTAACACTGTTTGCGTCGGAAGCTTCTTAATTAATTCTACGGAAAGGGTGCATTATAGGGCTCCGAGGAACTTTTATTGGAGGCGTAAAAGAAAATTTTGTTTTATAATGAACATTTTTCAATGCCGAAATAAGTAGATGGTAAGCTAATAGAGATAACTACAATATCTTACAAAATGTGTAACTTTATCCCAAACGTTTCGGTTAGTAGTAACTCCGACGGTCTTTACCGAAAACATTCTGTTGTCTTTTCGGAAATTTTACAAGCTATTTTTTTCGCTCAGTGCTCACGAGCGATTAGGAGCAGATGCAAAAACGATCAGCCCGATAACTGCAATTTTATGATGTCAATATCAATCTGAATTTGTTGGAATTCTCGTTGCTCATTTACGTTGCCATTTTCCATGGACAATGCATTACAGTGTTATTTATTGTCATTTAATCAATTGCTTGGCGCTCCGTACTTACTACATATACGAGTAGTTCAATAATATTTTCAGTGCACTAAAATTTCCTATTTAGCCACTGATATGCACAAATAATGAATCTGAAGTGAATGAAGTTCTTCATTGATAGATAAAATAAACACATCAGTTTTTTTATATTTTAAGCATAATTAGAACTACATTTTTTTGTGACATTAACATAAGGTGAACAATTGAAGTGTTGATTCTCACTTTGGCGACAGCGCGTATGAAGAAACTTATCCTGAACTCAACCCAGGAAAGAAGAAAATTCACTTTCGTAAAATCGTCTCGTGGATTATGTATGGTAAGAAGCGCCTTATATCAATTCAGTGACTTGAATGCTTTCGAGGTATTTGAGCTATTTATGTCATTTAATTAAAGTACGTTTCATTTTTATATGCGGGACTGCAAAAATGTGTAGCTTCTGTTTTGTGAAGTGTAAAGTCAATAGACGGAAACGTGTTCTTCTTATACCTAATGCAATGAATATTTGAACATACTTTTTTAGATCCTACAATAAAGTAGATTCTAATATAAAGAAGATTCTAAAATCAAAATACGTTTCAATCAAAATATTTAATCTTTATGTGAATTTGCCGAAAATCATAATATATTAAATTTAAAAATTTGTGAAAAATCAATCAAATTTTAAATTATATACGCCGATACCGGTACCTCCATTAGTGAAATGCAATGAAACAAAGTAACATATATGTTTATATTTAAGCTTTTAAATTATTCCAATTCTTCCTTTGCCTACATCTTCTCCCCTTCACGCGTTTCGCCTACCATATCTTCTTTTCTTATCTGACCACTTATTAAATACCCAAACCAACTTGGCTATTGTATCTGAATGCATTGCATTTTTTATAGTTACAAAATTTTTCTTTTTTTGTCACTCCTTTCATTCTTCTCCAGATATTCATTTTCGCAGTTTGTTTGAACTTTTTTAGTTCATATCCATAGATAAAGGCTGATTTGTGAAAAGTTTTGTACACTGTCTGATTTGTTTTATGTTTTTACACCAAGCAAAGTCGGCACAAAATAAATACAATCATATTCAAGACAAAATTTGTTGTTATGAAAAATAGAGCAACAGAAATAACATTGAAATTCAGAAGCGAAATAAAATTACTTAGATTTTGAATTAGACAATTTGAAGTTTTGAAATATCTATTTGAATGTGTGCCAGCTGTAGTTCCTTCTTCAACAAGTGTTTGTATATGCTTGCTTCAAATCCTAATATTTTATATTTCTTGGGGCTTTCATTAATTAGCAGTTCTGTTAATCCAAGTAATCACCCATATAATATTTTGTACTGGTAGCTGCTCGACTTACGACCAAACTGAAATTTAGAAACTGTCACATCAATCAGGAAATCGAAATTATTAATATTGTACAGAAATCTCAATTTTTTTCATGTTTTAGTACAAAAATAAATTACTTAAAGGAACACGTTAGAAAATCTGGGCACGATGTATTATATAAAGCGGATACGTGGCCAAAATAGAAGAACATGATCCTAAACCTCAACGGAAAGCTTCGGCGACTAGCTCTATTTTAACATTAACTCTGACCTCTGATCGCAATTTGTTACAGTTACGGATGAAGTAATTTACGGATTTAATATCAATAATGTACCAGTCGATGATTATTTATTTCCTTTCAAACAGAGCATTTCGACGGCAGGCTTAATATTTTACGTTGTTTATATTCGTACACTAATTAAATATATTATGGAGAATACAGAGAACATGCATAGAAAACTGTATTTCAAATGGTATATAAATTATAAATTATCGGTATTGTCATTGTTTACAAAACGTCATTCCGCAAAAATATAGATGAAAAAAACGTTATGACTTATGTTTAAACATTTTCTTGTTGTTTGAACCTATAGGTAACAATTAATAACAAACGTTACAATTTATTTTTTATTATCACTTTTTAGTTAAACGATGAAACAAAATGTTATGATAATTAATAAGTTTGTAAATAAGAACCGATAATCTTTAATACATAATTCCTTAACTCGGAAAGATAGACAGAAGAAATGAAAATTGCTAAGATAAATATGATGATAAAGGTAACTACAATAATGCCTACGTAATTCTCAATTGTCAATTTATAAATTGTAAGTTTTTCTACAAACTGTTTGTTGGGTATTTCGCCTCAAAAATGTTTGTCTTAAAAAACACACTTAGGCTCAAGCTGTAAGAGAAAATTCCAATTAGTAAAGAAATTAATTTGAAAAATTACCTTAACGTTTGGATAGTTATTTTCTGCTATCGTTATCAAAAGAACCTAATTAAATCTAAAAAAGAGTATGTTAATGAATTATGTAACAACAGTAGGATAATACAATACGTAAAAATTCGCTCTGCTATGATAAACCTTGGACTGACTTAAACTAATAATAAATTGCTAATAGTAGTAGTAAAAATTTTAGTTTCCTACAAAAAGCTATGAACCCCTCGGTCTTTCTGCCCAAATAACTAATAAAAATGTTCCCAAATTGAAATATCAGTGTCAAGAGGTAGGTCGTGAGAGATACAGCTACGAGTTACGACGGATTTGCGACTGGAATTAAAAGAATTAGCGGCAGACGCAAATCCGCAAAACAAACTGATTTACGTATGAAAATGTTGAAAGTATAAAGAAGTTGACAATGCAAATCACCAAGAGAGATCCTCGATGGAGTCAAAACTTTATTCAATCAGAAGTAAGAACGGTTGACGATATAAAAACGTACTGGCTGTTCAAAATACAAATTTCAGTTTTCGGTGCCTAGCTCAATAACTGAATATTGTAGAGCAATAAATCTTGTTTGTGATTTATGTCAATCACCAACTTTCTTTCATATCCCGTCTACAAAAGGCTTTCAGCAAGCTTTGCCAATTATTCGTATACCACTACGAAGGCAATTAATCTATATCAACTTTTCTTTTTAAGGTACGAGAATTAATCGCCCAATTTTCGAATATCCTTAATTTGGCGGGAACAAAAACAGGAACCCCAAGATAGACGATTTACGTGCCTTAGCTACGTTTCAGTGGTTGCAGTCGATTGAAACGAACATACTTTAACGGAGAGCGAACAGTGACGATCCGGCTCATTGATTAATGAAGTTGTTTTCGTAGTTTTAGATTTAATTACTATTTTATGAATTTTCACCTAGCTCTATTTGAAGCCGAAAGCTACATTTTAATTCTCCTACCATAAATGTTGATGGTAATTTAAGCAAAGAAAACGCATAAATCTTCACACGAACTGGTTATTATAATTTGCATTGTGAGAAGTCATGACCTTTGTGTTTCATTTTGTTACCATGACAAGGTTTTATGTTTCATTGTTTCCAGATTAGGAAATAATTTCGCATCTATTAATGATAGATGCAGGAAGTTATTAATGTCGGTCAAGATTCATTTAAAATTAGATATGATTATGTCTACTAACTGTAGGTATATGTTTTAGGATTTTAAGTTTTATAACGTCCGCCGTATTCCGATGCCCATGACATCTTCACTCGTTTCTGTTTGCCCATAAATTGTCATCCAGGCGCCTAATTCTCATTTCGCTGTCTATTCCTTGTCTCTTTTCTCCTCCGTGGTCTTCCTTGCTTTCTTCGCCCATTTAGATTCTATTGTTTGTAGCATTTGTTTAGGTAGTCTTTCGTTTTCTATTTTCTGCACATGCCCGTACCATACCAGTTGTTTTGTCTTTATCTCGTCCACTATCATGCGTTCCACTACTGTCATAATTTCTTATATTCGTTGATTTGTAGCTCGTTCTCTCCTTCATCTTCCTGCTGCTCTGCTCCAATAGTCCATTTCTGTAGCGGATAGCATTTTCTCTGCTCTGTCTTTTATTGGCCCGATTTGTGAACTGTACATAACAATACTCTTTTCCATGGTGTTACATATGAGCTTTTTGATCTGTTTCGATGTACTCTGGTCCCGGAGTATTCCATTTCTTAAAGTTATCGCTTTTTGTCCTTTCGGTCATTTCGGTCTTTCACAGCTCTATCTAATGTTCCGTCCGCTATTTTTAGCCACAGATATTTATATTCGTCACTAGGCTTAATTCGTTGTTCCGTATTTAACACTAGATCTTGTTTTATACCGCTAATGCACATATACTCTCTCTTTTTTATATTGACCTCCAAACCCCACTTTTTGTATCCTTCTCCGTTTTTCCTCTTTATCCGTTTTTGATTTCGTCATATATTACAAATCGTCATGTTCCTGGGCCACTATAATTTGATCGTCGGCGGAACCTAAAGTGTATAACATGGTTTCATCTAATGGAATTTCCATGTTTTGGCATTTTATTTTCCATACTTTAAGGACTTGTTCTAAATAAATGTTGAAGAGCGCTGCCGAAATACAGTAACCTTGTTTAAGACCTTTATTCACTAGAAACCCTTTTGTTAGCCTTTGTTTTATTTTGACTTTTGCTTCACTATTGTTGTATAGCTTTTTAATTGCGTTACTTAACTGAACGCTAATGTTTGTAGTCTCCAAAGCCTTCCAAAGTAAATTAAGTGGTACGCTGTCGTATGATTTTTGTTAGTCTACGTATAGTAAATGCAACTATTATCGATATGCCATTTCCTTTACGATGACTTGGGTTATACAGAAAATTCAAAAAAACTTACAGCGAATATTTCCTTCGTATGATAATCTGTCCGTTTGAAGTGTGCAATTATCAAAAAATTACAGCGGTCATTGCACAGTGTGCAATTATCACTCAATGATAATTGCATTGTTTACAAAAAATATTTGACAGGTGTCTTTTCATGGTGAATTAGACATAAAATGTCTTCCTGACATACCTAAGATATTCAAATTATATTTAATAAACATAAGTAATAAAATTAAAAGTGTAATAAAATTTGATAGAAATGAAATGAATCCACATTAACTTTGTTTGCTCAGGAAATATTCATAAAAATTACACTCGTGCATCAAAATAAAAAGATAATTTTGCATTCGAGCTTGTTGTCTTGTAAAAACTGCATTCGTTTATTTTCACATTGGAACGAAAAAGCCATCCTCCTTCGGAGTCGGGCTTTTTCGCCACAATATGAAAATAAACTCATGCAGTTTTTAGACAACAAGCTTTCATGCAAAATTATCGGT
>NW_026017110.1:13320210-13331648 GCF_020466585.1 Dendroctonus ponderosae | reverse complement strand
ATTTTCTTGTAATATTGGAATTCTTTCAATTTAGCCAACCTATACACTTGAACGCTTTAGGGTGAAAACAATATTCTACTTTGGTGTAAATCGATAAAAAATTGTCTCATCAGATACAAAAAAACGAAAGAAGAATACAAAAATTCTGTGAATTATGTGAGAGAGTATTTTTTGTGAATAGTAGAAAATTATTTTCCCCGTTCACTTAAGCATGGCACAGATTATAGACGGCAATCATTTCATATTTTACGATAATTTGACCCAAATTATTCAACATTATATTTACATTTTCAGTAGGGAATAGCTATAATATAATGTAAAATAATTTATTTCCTTTGGTATACATTGGAACATTCGCATCAGTTTCTGCATTTGAAAGCCACGAAAATCAAAGGACGATTAACATCACCATTGATAAATCGCTAAGATTTATGTAATGTGAAGCTTTGGCGACATGATTATTATCGGACATTTCACCATGTTAGTTCACAAGTAATCAATTTCTGGAGACTTCAATAGTCGAGCCGAGCAGACAGTCAATAATTTATATACAGCCTTTCTCAGTTGACCACATATAGCTAAGCTTAATTGATTTGAATCTTTTCATATTATTTCCCAAGCACGTTTCTGTTTTTATATAGCCTTATTAATAGGAACGGTTACTCATATTTTTTAAAAGAACACTTAAAGAACACAGTGGACTAACGTTGTTCTCTGAACTCGAACATTGTTCTCTCGGAATCAATTTTTCACCACTTGTTATCTTTCGACAGGCTGAAGCGCCTCTTGATTTTTCAAATAATATTAGAAATTTGTTTAATACTGGTTTAAACGATTGCTTTTGACCACCGCGATCACCGGCTCTGTTTCTGCAGGCACGATTTCGAGACTTTGTAATGAATTAATGCTATTTATTTATCATGATTTGATTGTTTTAGTTGTCTTTTCAAAGTTTTCAAATTAGAAATAATCATAGTCTCTGAAGCAAACAAAAATCGGACTTGAACAAGGGAGCTCATTTTGTTTATTTTAACTTTCTGGACATCCCTAAATTATTTCAATTTCTCCTAAGTCACTTTCTGGGAGAAACACGTTGGACTTTTTCTTTGGAAAACGCTGTAAAACTAAAATTTATTAAGAACTTTCATTTCAAAGGATTTCATTTTAAGGCCCTGATAATATTGCACTTTTCAAGAAAAGGCTGATAATTAGATGCAAAAACTAAAACAAACAAGTTTGCAAAGTAAATATTCAAGAAAATCTATAAAGTTATTAGAAAGTCTAAATGCAATTTTTCTTTAGATGTCTCAGCTAATTTTGTGGAACGTCATCATTTCAAGCGTACATTTCTCCAAAGAAAATTACTCGACTCGGCAAACTTTGTTGCATAAAAGAATATACAGTTTCATGCAAAGACTAATTATCTGAAATTCACCGTAGTAAACAACTTACACAACTTTTATAACTAAGCCGGAAAACTTCGGACAGCAGCAGAATTTGTCGCTAAAAGCAGTGAAGCCGGAGGACCTTCATTTCCCTTTGAGGAATAAATATCGCATTTTCTGCGGAAGTTAATCGTTCGCAATAAATTAAGTGGTATTGATAGTTTAAGTTTTGAAAGATTTAGAATACTAATCTTTACGACCCTACCGAAAGTATATTCTTGAAAGAGGATACTAAAAGTATCTTTGAAAGAGAATACCTTTAGCTAATGATATACTGATATTGCATAGCACGATTTCGTTCAATTGCCACAAGTTGGCTTTATATGAGCAGTTACTGTTAATACCTGTTTGAGGACTGTTCGTTTTCGAACTTCGGATGAGTTTGTACAAGTTGGATACCTTACCAACGGGTTTAGTGGAGGGACTCTGAAATGGAATTTGATTATTTGCATCTGCAAAAATCTGGCATAGGATTTATGCAGTTTCTCATTATGTTATGTTTCATAGAGTGGTCATTTTCCGAAGTGTTCTATGGGTAGCTTATACATTTTAGAGAATCAATTAGCAATGGAAAGTAGGCAAAATCTTCAAGTCCAACGGAAAGCAGAAGATCACTCACATACCTATGGACAGGTTCGTTATCGCTTCCAAACGAGGAGTAATTAATTGACAGTTATACGACAACTGAAACAGATAAACATATTAACGGCTAACGGTTATATCGTGCAATTCAGGAAAAATGGCATTTCTGATTGTGAAATCCCTTTGGAAAAAGCGTTGAATAAACAATTCCGGCTGCAGAAAAATTAAGGTTACAGTAGTATTTGTATCATAGCCTGACTATTTATTTAGCCATTAGGTTTAAGACGAAGCTCAAAACCTTCAAATAGGTATGACCACCACTGAACACAATATGACTACTTATATATTTAGTTACCTTTTGGCGTTAATGCGAGAGGTCAAATTATACCGTTAAAGTTCAATAATCAAAATCATTTTCTAGGTTGTTAATGTTCCATTCTGGAGCAAATTATTTTAGTTTTATTGGCATTTTCACGGTAGCAATTATTAATATGCATTATAACAGTGACTAAGTTAATTAAAGTTCCGAAGGCACTTTTGCTTAAACTGTATAGTTAATAATATAAATGGGATTTTCCTAGTCTTTTCACTTATAAATATTTCACTGCTAATTGTATTTAGTCCAATTTTCAATTAACTTCAATTTTAATATTCGTCAATATGCGTTTTTATGTATGTCTTGAAGCGCTGCCACCACTTTTTTTTTTCACCCAAACATTTTTGAACCCTGTTATCATCGTCAACAGAATATTGTAATCATCGTAATGTCCTGGGCCATTATTCTGTTGAAAAAATCTAGTAGCACTTAATTAATATTTTCTACAAGAATTTTAAGATATGTTATGTCAAATTGCACATAAAATTAACATATATGAATGGGGAACAATCATTGCTGCAAAGATCAGCAAGAATTTAATATAAATAAGACACACATCAAAAATATTTCTTTCAGAATTTGGTTGCTAATTTAACGGGTAAGATTATTTCGAGATATTATCTTAAGTGGCACAAAAAATATTTCTGTATTATTATAAATAAAGTTTTCTAAAAAGCAACATTCATAATAATCAATTAAATTTGGCGCAATCGGTAGAATCCGGTTGGGATTCCATTTCTAAATAGAAAAATAATCGAATGATAGAATTGCTCGAATTTAATTGATGTATTAATTCTATATGAATTTTCAAACAACCAATTTTCGTGTAATTTGATCAATCATGATACAATTTCAAACCGGAACAAGTATTATCAAATATATTCTATTCTAAGAGGAAATAAAGTGAAAAATAGTCTTGACTTTCTGACGTAGAAATTAGTTCTCTATCAAATACGCCATTTACTAATGTTTTAAACAAATTATTTAGAAGTATGTACTTACCCGACATTTTGAGATTTAAGATTTGCTTTTTTAATAACTTTGATGAAGCACCATCGGGTTTAACTTACCAAATAGATTAGAAGTAACTTTTTAAAACTGTATTTTCGACGTGCAGTTAGTGCTGACTAATAATTTGCCTGTAAAATTAGTCCCTTATTAGGTCCGGTATTCAATCCGGTAAAAAAAGTCAGCATTTCAGAGACCTATTTTTGTGGGAAAGCATGAAATGAGCTTCACTCTTGGTTCATTCAGTCACGTTTTTACTTTATTCACCAAAGGGTCGAAGAGCTAAATTTTCTATTATTCCGCTCTCTAATATGCAAAAAATAATGAGAGAGGCCAATGATTTATTCGTATGAATTTGGCTACGGTCGTCGGACCGCTCCCCTTATCTTTCTTTTTGTAAACCAACGATAAAAACAGGGATGATTTTGCTTTAAGGGCTTCAAGTTTTTTCGTTATTATACCCATTGTCGGATTACGGAAATAGTAAATTTTTGGGATCGCTTTTATTAGGAGATTTGCATTTTATTTCGTTGATAAGTGTGCCCTATGGATTCCGGATTAGGGGTGAGCGTTTCCCGATTTTGAACTGAAAGGATAATGCTTTTTTTAGTTCTCGTAAACCTCGAAGTTTGGTTCGGATTCCCGTCCCATTGTGTTTTTATAATTGGAAATATTACGATTTGCTGCTGTTCATTTTTTCTCTGTAAGTAACCCATAATCAATTGAGAGTCGTGTTATTTTTTACATGTTAGATTTTAATATTTAACATCATCATTCAGCTATTAAAGCCAGGTTTTGTAACAAGTATTAACATGTTTTAACTTAATGTTCAGCCAGTTTCATTTTGTTAAATCGTCTATTCAGTGAGCAAATAAATATCATCGACACGAAACTTTTCTTACTCATCTCAGATCGCAAATTTCCCCGGAACATTTCCTGCCGTAAAACTGAAAGTATCATGACAAAATGTGGCCGGGAAAATGCAAGCAACGTAGTTACAAATTTAATTTGAAACCAATTTTGAAACTTCGGTCACGCGTTATTTCTCGCGAAACGTTATCTTGGGATATCGATTTATTCCTGAAATTTAATTAAATCAGTTTCATACCATCTATTTGGCAAGTCGCTGCACGTTGAAACTGTAGGTGGAAAAATGTACATATTTACTTTTCTCGTGCAATGCTCTACCTAGAATTCGCGTCTTAGGAATTTCTGTTGTTCTAGATTTCCATATTTAGGTTTAATTACTTAAGGCATTAGTTACATTTAGACGATATATTAGCCCAAGTCATAGCAGTTCTTGCCAGACATTTTCATGTCATTATTCAGGTCTGAGCAAGCAAAACAAAATTGTTTGTTGCCGCTTTGTTACTTAAAACACGTTTTAAAATTGTACAGATAGAGTTCTTCTACGCCTTAAGTATCGTCAATCGTTATTCCTGCAGAAATATCTGGTATATAAAGTTTATTGTATAAGTAGACAATTCGATTCCACTGTATGACTGATTCCAAGTATGAATGTATAAGTGGTTATATGACTATCCGCCTTAGATAAATGTATCGGGTATGTCCATTATTTATTCATATTCCATATTTGGTGTAAATTTACCGAATTCTAACAAACAACCAACCGCTAATGCTAATCATTCTACGCACAAGCCTAAATTGCTGTTTACACATTTTGCAACAACGCCTCTAATGATAAGCGGCTTCTCATTAATCGCCACCATCCATATTCATTCCGGAAAATTTGCAGCTCAAGTGTAAATTTCCTAAAACGAGGAACAGAACCCTGGACGTTCCAATAAATTAAATTGTCAGTGAAATATTGCGGGGGGCAGTATTGTTAATTTTCACTTATTTGTCAGTTTCCAATTCTCTTTGTGTATTATAGCCAATTGTATCATCCGTCTCTCTTGGATTCAAAGGCCAGTAAATTAGATTTATCAATAGAAGCCCAGTCTATCAATTTCAGCCACATAGCGTATTTTGCACAAACGTTAAAATAAAATCTCACATAGCTCTATAGGAGGATAATAATAATAATAATGTGGAAAGATTAGGTTTTATTTTATCTTGGAAGATTTCGATGTAGATCTGTTACAATGGATATGAGAATGGATTGTTACTTTTTACTAGGGCAATCAAATAGATTTAGCTACAGATGACCCTAATCATTTATAAAAATTCAGCTAGTTTGGAGAATGATTGCTTGGTATCAATTCTCAATTCCTGAAAGAAACTACATCAGTTACAAGTTGCTTAAGTTGTTTTAACTTACTTACTCGTCGGTTCAATTGCTACTTTGCCCCCGTTTAAGGCACAATGGTATTTTTGCCTCCAAACTATTCTGGTCATTTTGCCAAAAATTTCAGTTACTGAAAAACTAAGTTTAACCAAAATAATAACCAATATAATGAAATGAAAAAACAAAGAAATAATAGACATTCAAACAAATTAATCCATCATTTTATGGAAATTGTGTCACGTATTATGCATTCCCGTAATCTATATGTAATTCTTTATGCGGAAAAGTTTGCCGCTTTTATAAACCAAGTGTGACGAATTAAGTGCAAGTGGCTCATCCAAACAAACACATTTGCATTGCAAAATTGTGGAGCACAGCCGCTCTAACTGCATCTAAAGCCAATTGTGGCTGCTTTTTGTCCCCTTGTCACATATCTCGCTCTGCTGGCAAAGTTCGGTTTTAATTAACAGACATCTGGTTTATGGGGCATTTTTTGCTAACTCCGAATCGGGATGAGGTCTACTGAAAGTCGTTTAAGTTTTCCTGAAATTTTGAGTTATTGATTGTTCTTTTTGTTTGCTTATAAATTAGCCTATTTGCTTTTCTGTTGCAAATGTAGGTAATAAATCACGTAGATTGTTTTAAATTTATTAGTTAATTATATTAATTACTGATGCTATGAACATTATATTAATGTCAACGGTGTTTCATTCGCACGGAAATTGCCTTTGTTGTGTGATAACTCCAGCATTAATAATTATTACTTCGAAGAGAAGCAAATTATATTCGAAATAAATGTCGACGCCTGTCATACGCTTGTCTAGCACATAATCAATTTCTCTTTCGAGCCCCGAAGACAAACATTTAATTTATCCACAGTAGCAGTAACATAATTCTAGCAAACAAAACTTTGCCTGGTTTATTTGCATTTCCTAACGTCAATATCTCGCTTCTTTCAATTTGAGTTTCATCACGTACAACTATGAGACTATATTGCTATACTCTTATCCTTCCCTTAAAATACCATACTAGATCAAAACTTGAAAAAATAATATTTTATAATTGTATAATAATTGTTTTTATTTAGGTAGAATATTGACTGACTGATGTTATTTTAAGTTTTATTTTTCTTATTATTCTACAACTCATAGTTTAATTGCTTTATTCTAGTAGAGTAAATTATGAGAATAACATTCTGAAAAAACAAATATAGATCATACATAAAATACTTCGTTACAAAAGTATTAGGTGTTTTGCTTGAACCAAATCTTATAGCAAGCGCTGTAGATAACAATTGTGTATCATTACCTACAGCAAATCAGCCGCAATAATTGATTTTGATAGAGGCAAAATATTAACGTATTATAAAAGTATTATAAACGTATATTAAAGTTATTATAAATTATATTATTTTGATGATGAGGCGATTCATTCAGACTTTATTCTTAGGCAGTGAATTTGATAATTAGGAGAACAAGATTATCTAACAATAAATACTGAAAATATATACAAAAATTCGATGCGAAATTATTAAATGTTTCGCTTGAACTAGATCTTATAGCAAGTCATACACAATCATTATCTGCAGCACATTTTGTAATGGAAGAAACTTATTCACATTATGGCAATAAATCAGTATAAATCAAATTTTAATAGGCAGGACAGATCTAATAAAAAAGCTGTCAAACTTTTAGGATGCTAAAGGGATAGTTTTTATTTGGCACCCCGTTTTCCATTCGAAGTATTAAAAACTTATTCGTCCATTGTGCCCCATTGTATTCATAAATAATGCGTAGCTATTGGCACGTATTTTACGACAGAAAATATTTGGAATGCTTGGCTCGAATTTTACTGATACCCTTTAGAGGTAGGACACAATTTAAAATTTTGCAACCATCTGCAACAAATACGAATGTTTTCTGCATTAAACATCCCGCAAGCTCTTAAAAATAGCAACAACTGGTAGTTTTAATAACAAAGAATAAAACTAGTGGGACGTTCCAAAAGCGTTAGATCTAAATGATGACTAAATGAAAGTTTTAACATTTAAATCAGAGCAACATATTACTCTTGTTTTCAATTCCTAAAATTCGCATTTAAATTACGACGTTAAATTCCAGCAAATACTCTTCGTAATTAACTGTACTTTTCTGTTTAAAAAAGTTTAAAAATCCAAGATAATGACTCGAAAGTTAGTTATTTACGGTCCGATTTACACAACGAGTTATTGCTGTGTAACCCAGTTATATTTAACTGAACTAAAGCTATGCCCTTTAAATGCTACATTCACTATAAATAAATGTCTAACATTCTTGTTGTGTCTTTCGTTAGGTTGCAAATTAATGGTAAAAACTATGCAACGGCTAATTTTCTTAATTTTTTGGTAATTAATAAAAATTTTAGTACGCAAGATGTTAAGAAATCTAGTCGACCTTTATTTCGCATATTTGTAAATTTGAAATATTTCCTAATAACAAGATAAATAATATTGTATCTCAAGGAATATTTTAGCAGTCGTATCTTATTTCTGATAACGAAATTTAGACGCAATATAAATTTTAGCGACGAACTATCCATATTGTTTATTTCTTCAGTTAAATGTAACTACCTAACGCGTATTTATATAGCTACGCATTAATTAAGAATTTATAAAATGCATTTATTGGAAAGTCAACTAAACTTGCTATATAGTCGTGTTTCCTTCTTATTGATTAGCACTGTTTGTATTTGCCTATTTGAATTAATTCAATACTGTGAGGATATTGTTGCAAAACAGAACTGATTGTACGCATACATTTGCTCATTATATAGAAGTTTGACCTCAAATAATCATTTAAAATTAATTTAATTTTTAATGATTTAATTAAAAATGAGTTGATTTCATGCACTAAATAAAAAGTATTCTGGTAGTTTTTGCACCACGACACTCAAGAATTCACTACTTGTTCAAAACGGATGAACTCGATTGTTTCATCAAAATATGAATCTTACGTAAGAACAAATTCACAGCGAGTTTCACCAAAATACATCGTTTCATTCTCCTGCTATTTCAAAAAAGATATATTTTTTAAGAAATTTAGGTCAGATCGTCTTCTTTTGATGCAAAGAATATCACAGTACCCTTTGGTAATATGCTTACGCGACACCCTGCATAGAATAGACACAAAAATAGTGCCTTCAAATTTTTACACCGCAAAGTTCCATAAGTGACTATTTACTTTAACTAATTTTCAAAATTGTAGGTTCCTGAAATGTTATTATTCACTCGTTGTACAAATAAATATATTACGTTTCATGCAGAGAGCTGTTATAAATAAATTCACTTACATACCGAACTTCTTATATTTTGCAAGACGTGAGTATATTAAATGCAAAATTTTATATTTGCTATTGTCAAAATACGCAAACTTTAAATTTTGAAACGTGCAAATTGAAAAGATATACTCAGACTAAGAATAAATCTAACTACCTATACGAACACTGGCACGTATTGCTCAATTGAAAACGGCACTATAATTAATAAACCTTAAGACATATATCCTAATTTACGGAAGTGTGAGAATTTAACTAACAAAGTAAGACGCAAGTTATTCAACTCAAGTAAGAACTCTTCACAACTTAGCTTTTGCTTTTAACCACTTACAGTTCCAGCCCTACTTGACTTTTTAAATGCAACGTCTCGATTCTTGGCTAATGTAGCATAAAATATGCATAAGCTTAAATTCACCATTACACCGAAAGTAACTTCAAGCATGCAGAATAGATCGTAAAAACAAAAATTAACGTGTGCTGATTTTACACGAAAAGAGTTCCACTTAGTTGCAATTTCTTAGTCTCAGAACTAAACCTTTTAGAGAGGATTTGAAAGTAAATATTTTTAGTACCATCGTTTTGTTATTGTCATATGCACAGCAAAAATACCGCCAAAACCTGAACTTGAAAATTGTCGACATCTAAAAATGTTTTCGCTCTTGGGATCCGTATTCAATGGATTGATTTGGATTTGATAAGTTTTCCATTTCCCTGTGAAGATCATGAAAGCTAGAAAAATATAGAAATACTAGCTGACCCGGCAAACGTTGTATTGCCATATAAATTATTCCTAGGGCTTTTTTTTCATCTCGAGTGGGCAAACCGCCCATTCGAGATGAAGCCCACTCGAGAGCTTCAGTAGGCCGTCTGTTGAAAGTTTTTTTAGACTTAGCCAGTTAAGGCTTTTAGTCTTTAGTGCTGACCTATGAGTAAGCCTGGGTGAGGTAGGGGATTATTTGCTGAGATTAGTAAATGAGAAAAAAAAATCCACTGAAAAAGAAGAGGTAAGTTTTGGGTAGTTTGGAAGAAACTGGTTCTGTGGTTTGGCCTTATTTATCTTTAATGTGTTTAAATTTTGTTTTTCATTAAGCCGGGTTTTTTTTTTCTTAAGGTGGGTGTTTTCAAGGGGGGTCTGCCATTAGACTATTTGGAAATTTGAAGTGGAGTTTTGGGATTGTTCGGGAGAGAGTCTCTTGGATTAGGGGATTCGTGTGGTCGAGGATTTTGGTTTTCAACTTTTTGTGTCAAAATGAATTCCTGAATCGTCTCCGTTTCGAGGTTTTTGTGGATTTGGATGTTTCGAATGTACCAGGGAGCGCGTGAAGTTCGACGTAGGAGTTTGTTTTGGAATGTTTGGAGCTTCTTGATGTTTGTTTTGCATGTTTGGCTGATGACAGGTGCCCCGTAACAAACTTGTGCTCTGATCACTTGTTTGTAGTGAGAGTGTGCTTTTGCTATTAAGAAGAGGGTGTAGGTAGGCGGCAGTATGAATTCCTGTTTTAATACTTTTGTTTATGTGTTGAGAGAAGTTTAGCTTAGAGCCTATTATTATGCCAAGATATTTGACTGCCTTTATGTATTCGATTTGAGTGTTGTTCAGTGTTAGTTTTGGAGTGTTTGTGTTGACTGTTTTTCTAGTTATTATCATGGCTTTAGTTTTTGCAGAGTTGGTTTTGATTTTCCAGGTGTGGGAAAAGAGCAACTTTGGAATGGGGGCTTTTTGGAACATCAGCTGTGTATAGGTTGTAAAGAGTTGGGGAAAGCGGGGCGCCCTGTGGGACACCTGCTTTTATGGACGGGATGGAGGATTTTGTTTCGTTCAGTTATGAAAAACTTTCTCACATGGAGAAAGTTTGCCACAAATTGAACGAAGGTCAGGGCTAGTTTGTGGATGTTTTGGAGTTTGCGAACTAAGCCCTCAGCCCAAGCTTCAGTAGGTGGCTTGATGTTTTAAACAGACGTAGCCATTCAAGGCTTTTTGTCTTTACTGGAAGCCTGCACGAGCCTTCGTGGGTTAGGGGTGTGGGTTTCGGGAGTTTGTGGGGAAGCTTCAGTAGGAATGTTGTGGAAATTTAACTTGAGCTAGTTTGTTGGAACTTTTGCTCTTTTATGACTGCCCTTTTCGGGACTTTGGATGGATTTGGCTTGTTTTTTGGTGAGGAATTCAGGGATAGTGTCCGTTTTTAGGTCGTTGTGAATGTCTTTGTTACGTACGTACCAAGGATCAAGGATTTTGTTTTGAAGGGTTTGTAGTCTTTTAAGTGTACTTTTGCAGGTCAAAATGAAAGCTGAGGAGCCGTAGAGAATTTTGGGTCGAATAATTTGTTTGTAAATTAAGAGTTTGTTTTTGATGGAAAGTTTGCTGGTGCGTTTCAGAAGTGGCTGAAGAGCGGCCCTCGCTGCTCGCGCTTTGGCTAGTTTGCCTTTTTGTCACAGGCAATGTTTTGGTTGTGTAGCGTAACGGGAT
>NW_026017110.1:13317768-13319211 GCF_020466585.1 Dendroctonus ponderosae | reverse complement strand
ACTGTGACACGAGAATTTTATATATATATATATTTATAAGAGGTGAGTAGAGTTGTGATTAATGGTTGAATAAAAGTGTGTTTGTAGAATTTTTTGAAATTTCCTTCAGTTTTAAATTATTCTTAGATTTTTGATAAAAATCCAACAGTTTTTTGGCCAGCTCAATGTTTTACCCCTTACTTTTTTGTAAGGTACAAAAATTACACTTTTGACTTAAATTATAACTTAAATCAATATCTGTTTTGCATAAAATAGGTAAAATAAAAGTACTTGTGCAAATGTTGATGCCCGATAGGAACATTGGCGGAGAATACGTATGTATGTTAATATTTCGGCTACTTAAAGAAGGGATTCTGGATTTAGAACTTATTTATTCATACACACATACCACTTCTATTGTTTCTCTGGCGCATAGCCGGATATTTCCACTGGATATTACATTTCCGATTCTGGTTTAAGCCGCTACGTTTAGGGAAATAAAATAATATTGATATGCTTTTAAAACTACGTTTTATCGTGGAATATCAGACTTTTTGATGAGGAAAAATGTTTACTTAAACCGTGACAATTTAATATTACTGCTAAGTTTTAGCTAGGCTATTTGATATGAGGTGTTAGGTATAGTGAACAATCTGTGAAAATTTACAAAAACTGCTAAAATAGATTATTTAAATTTATGTATACGGGTATTTAAGGGAGACAGTACAGCTCTTCGCAGGACATGAAAAGTTCCCATCTAGACGCACAATTAACAACAGTTATGATTTCATTAGCATGTATATAACATTTCTAACAAGGATTTGACAAGTACTACAAGTGTTTTGTTATAATGCTGCTGATGTTGATGATGTTTTTCATCAACCATCATTCTCATCTAAGCTGTGAGGTCAATAATATGAAAATTTCAAAAGGGTATTACCCAAACTAAAAACTCTCAACATTTAGTAATTAATTTGGCTATGCAACAATAACAGACACAAAAACACAAGAGAGTTTAACCGATACGCAACGAATAGAAGCTTTTATCGAGGCAACACTGTACCTATATTAAATGCATTTTTAAACTTCAAGCAACGTTCGTATTTAAACCACACATTTATGTCTACACATGATTATTTACTGTCATCAGATGTAAAACCACGGTCTAAACTGCAAATATGTAAAGAACTTTCCCATCTTAACAGACGGAGCAAAAGCAGACTAACACAAATGAAGACATTTAACGCAGTAAAATACCATATACAAGTTCCATACCGATAAATTAAACGCAACTTTCGGACAATAATATCAGTACAAACCTAAAGTACCACTCTAAAATTATTCCAATCCTATTCAATAGTAATAATGCCAATGCCTAATGTTAAGCGCGTTTTGGGCCAAACAGCGTGTGCGCCGAAGCATTTGAACCCCCACCCATCCCCCACGCATGAGCACACACGGTTG
>NW_026017110.1:13315634-13316769 GCF_020466585.1 Dendroctonus ponderosae | reverse complement strand
CGCCTTTGATAATGTCCACCGCAGTTGTGGACGAAACGTCAGGAAGAAATTCCCATAGACCACGGCTTCAAAGCCCGAAAAACATTCCTAAATGTCTTTATGGCCTTTATAGTCTGATTAAAATCAATAATTATAATTTCATAAGAAGCTAAACTTCGAGATCAATCAATTTGTTAGTTTAAATAAACGCCTAATAGAAGGCTTTTACTACAAATAACCCTGTTCGATATCTACTTGCGAACAATAATGTTGCATATCATAATAATGCAAAATCACCTTTGTCACTGCTTGTTAACCATCAGTTGTTGTACATGACGTACTTGCTTTTATCCATTTTTTTTTAATGCCAGCTCATTGATCGGGCGTCAATTGTTTCAAAGTCATTTAGTTAATTACAATCTGCTGGATTGATATGTGCCCGTTCAGCAATACGAGTATCAATTACACAATTCGTTTACGAGTCAATACCTATGGCAGCTGACACGACAATGAGTTGACAATTAAACCTCTTGTTTACAACAATAATTAGGACCATCAAATTTTCGTTTTCCAAATACTAATTGACTGTTCAATGGAACACTAGGCTTCACTGTGATTTGGAGCCTGTGTTTTTGATTTGTGACCCAATTGCATTAGCGTAATAATCAGAGAAGACAATATTAACAGTAATTAAAAATAGGTGCTAGAATATTGAGTTGTGAGAAGTAGCTACATTTCGTCTTCGAGGCTTTGTTGAGACTAACATTGATTTAAATTACATTCTTTAAAATATTGCATACAAATATCTACTCCAAATGAAGGGATAAACTTTTGAACTGATAAGAACAACATATTTTAAATTTTAAACTGTGAATTTGTTTATTATTAAATATCGAAATAATTTTTCTCACACTTTGTATTAATAGTTATCAAGATTTTGTCGAAATTCAATTAAAGTAAGTTATTTTCAGCAAGAAATGCGACTTAAATTAAGTAGCACAAATTTTGCAACTGTAATTTTTTACAAAATATTTCAAATACATCAAAAACAGTTAGTTAGGTATAGGATATTGTATACAGGGTGATTCAAAATTGGCGTCATTCCTCTGGAGGTGTTGTCTGGCGCTGTTATAGGAGTACAGAAAAAATAGTAAAA
>NW_026017110.1:13304541-13314710 GCF_020466585.1 Dendroctonus ponderosae | reverse complement strand
AATGCTTAAGTATTCCAATAGGCTGCCAATCCAACGTGGGATTTTTTCAAAATAATGCTTAATAACAAAGTTGAAATTCGATCTTCAACTGTTAAAATCTTCTAGAAATTTTCGAAAAAAAATTTTTCAATATTTTTCTGCTACACCCCAAGGGAGCCTCTATCACCCCTTAAAAGGAATGACGCCAATTTTGAATCACCCTGTACGTAATTTATTTCGAATTTGAAGTAGAATTCAAAAATGTTATAATAAAGGGTGTTCTAATAAAACAATTAAGGGGGTAAAAATACAACCTATATATATGTGGCATAAGTACACATCATGAGGTTATAAATGCTATAAGACATCGGACAATTGACCGCCTCGGCTTTGCTGGCACAGACGTGCTCTTTTCATGAAATTTTCAAGGACTGTTGCGCATAAATTTTGCTATATTTTAGAGATACGGGGTTGAATTTCATCTTTTAAGGCTTCAATCGTTGTTGGTTTGTTCACATACACTTTTCTTCTTGTTCGGTTCTTGTGTAAAAAAAAAACATTTTTTTTATAAACTATGCCTATTTTACATGTAGATACAACAACAAATATCCTGAAAGAAGACAGCTTTCAACTTAACTACTACGAGTCATTTACAAAACTTACTAAAATCAGAATAGAACCTTTCAATAAAAAACGGGATTCAAAAATAGCGATTTTAATAAAATGAACCCAATAAAAGCAGAAAACGAAAACAAAAAAGTTAATAATAACTATTCAAAAAGGTAATTATTTTCTAAACACCGGTACACTTTTCTAACCGTTCAATCTACAACTCTGGCTACTAGATCTGGATTTAAATACATTGGTATTTGCCCTAAAAAGTTGGTCTTCACTGTCAAAATCATGAAAGTAATCTTGGTTTTCATGTAACCCCCAAGGAAGAAGTCGAGTGGGTTCAAGTCTGGCGATCGTGCTGGTCAGGAAACGTCACAATAAGTTCCGATCGATCTTCTCTCTATCTCCTGGAAACGGTTGAGATAGAGGTATTCGCGAACTTGTCTGGCATTATGGCATGGAGGTCCGTTTTAGTGAAACTACGAATGTTGTACAGTTTTTGTTAACAGAATACCTAAACGTTCTTCTAATTGATTTTCCAATTCGTTAAGGTGACGTTCTGCGGTTAAAGTGTGGTAAATAAAAAGTCCCGATATCCAAATTGTTCTTCCTTTAGAAATTGTTTTCCGACATAATGAAAAACTGTCGAGAAATTTTGATGCTGATGTGTATTAAATACTTATTGACAGATTTTTTAAATCGTTTTCTGATAAAAAACTGGGTGTTTGACGCAATAACCGGCACAAATAATACTGAACTGAAACGAACATAGCTGAATTCCCTATTAAAAGGGCTATCCAGTATTTATTTTTTATTTGCCAATATGAAAAACAAAAGTTGATGATGGTTTCAAAGAAACGAAACGTTGTAATACATTTCATAGACACCATTTTGACGCGCTCGAAAAGATTCCATGAGAAAGTATTTTTTGTTTTTTAATAGATTTAAAATAACGTCAAAAATGAAAATCCGAAAACCTCTTTTTCCTAAATAACTCAAAAATTAAAAGTAATACTCCTTGGCTCTCTCATTGAGCATCGTGTTATTGAAAAATATTAACATTTTTTACTTTAAAAAATTGAGTTTAAAAACTACCTACATAGAAAAAAATTACAGTGCCCATCTTCTGAAAAAATAAGCATATTTATGTACATCTTAACGAAAACTGTCTAGAATGATTTGTGATTTGGTTTCCAACTTTTTTGAAAACCTGATGAATATTTAGTTACATCCACTTAATAACTGTAATCAACTGACAAAAAAGTGGAAAAACTGCGAGATCCCTAGCATAGCATCAGCAAGTTCCCAAAACGTAATGCATAAAAATGTTTGATAAAAAATATATCACAAGCAGAATAGTACCTATGTATGTTTTATGTGGGATTTCAAACTTGCAGCACTGATTCTTTTCTAAAATATGTACCAAAACATACAATTTTTCTAACGGTCCAAAGTTATTGAGAATCTCGAATACATGGCCATGTACCAACTTATGGTTTCAGTTGCAAAAACCGCGCAAGTTTCCATTTATTTGGTATAATAATTGCACACATTGGGGTTCTACATATATAGTTGTAACTTCTAAAGATTTATAATTTCATAAAAGTTTTGTAGATATTGCTTTGCATATTACTTCTTTGGAGTTTTAGCAATGCTTATCGATTCGAGTTTTCGACTTCTTTATTTAACTGTAACCAAGACAATTCTAATTTTTTTTTCTAAAAAGCCAGACACGCTTAATATACTTAAAATCCAATACCACATAACTTTATTAAGTGGTTGCAAACCAATTTTCATCAATTTTCTGTTGTATTAGATGCATTTTCATTTCAATCATAGAACAGTATTTGTTGAACAAGTAGAATTTGGCTTGTGACTATACAGAGTAAAAGGAAGAATTGTTTTTATTTAATCTCGTAAACATCATACCAAAGAAGATAAAAGCGCGATGGGATTGTTAAGCCTCACGTTTACTTAATATTTTTTTTCTGATTTTGAATGAGTATGAACTCTGAAAGAAGCTAAATTTCAATCAAAATCGAATCAAAAAATAAATTATTTTCACGCAATTATGAAGCTCGATAATCAAATGCAGATATATCGCATTGCGCTTTTATTTTCTTCCCCACAGTACTTATATAGGTTAAATAAACAACTCTTGGTTTCACCTTGTTGGTTAACCAACACCTGAATGGTTAGTATAAAAATGCCCAAAGTGGCCCGAAAGAATGCTGAAAATAGATTGATGAAAGCCAAGTAAGAATCAAATTGAACAATCGTCTCCGTAATTTTTTGTCCAGGAGTGTAGTTTATACACAAAACATCTTAAACTTTTGAGGTAATTACATTTATTCCTAGTTACATTTTGACTGAGATTTGAAACTGACCAATTTTTTTTATTCTTAGAAATATTGTCAACGAAAAAATTCTCTTGAATGTCACTGTTAAAACTCCATTTAACAAATTGAAATTATTTGTTGATTTACTCATTATATGACCTTTGTCGTAGCATACATATTATTAAAGCTGAGCAAGCTGTTACTTACTAATAATGATTTGAGCATAGATATTTATTATCTTATTATGTATTATGTTAGAATATTTATTTTTGAAAGACGCTAATGCAAAATTCTGCCAGCATGTCCTGAGGTATCGACTAAATCCGGAAATTATATTACGACAGTTGCTCTGAAACTGCAGCCATCAATTTTACTTGTAAAAATTGTGCGCATATCACCTATATAAATATCGCGGAAAACTACCTGCTTTCAACTATTAGTTCTGTTAAAACTTTTGTTTCTTTATGTTTTTCGTAATATTTTCTATAGCCTACATTTTTATCATTAATACTTCGTGTTGAAGTAGATATGACTTTACCAGTCACAAATACAAATCTAAAAAATCTTGTGTGTGCGTGGAAAAGTGAAGGGCGAATTTGAAGAAGATACCAAAGTGTGACTGTGACAGTGTCTGAATGTGCTCTGTTTCTCGACGCTGAATATACATAGCTAACAAAAAATGTAATTTATACGTAAAGTTCAGTCAGAAACGTGTGCATATTTATTGATGCACATTTGCATGTTTTAATGATTACGGTAGTAATGTACAACCGAATACAAAAACCGCATTTGTTTGCAAATAGAAATGTAAAATAATATCTACATTGCATGCGGAAATGTGACTGATTATTGCAATATCAAGTTACGTCATTGCAATAATTATATTTTCCACATTATTCGGTTTCAGATAATATTAGTGAATGACAAAATATGATTTTCAAATTAAATTTTCGATTTTCCTACCGCGTTAGTAAAAGCAATGCTGTTTTTCATGCTTATTGCTGTTTAATTAACACCGTCCTTTTAGAGTAATAATTTACTGTCAATGCAATATTTTCACATATTGATTTGTGAAAGTTTGCCCCAAATTCACACTTAACGGTGCGGTTTAACTAGAGAAAACCGATATTAGGAAAGAATGTCTATTGGCTAGTCAATCACTTTACCCTCCTTAATTGAAATCGATTTGTATTTCAGTCCCAGATTTCTCTTGTAAAAAGGGGAACGTTCACCAAGGTCAACATAATCCTGCTGATTGAATTAATGCTCAAAATTGCACGGCAAATTTGTATACAAGAGTTTCAGTAAGCATAAATTTAATTTATATAGTGTAAACAAGTAATTAAATCAATCGGAATCTTTATTACCGGTGGAATTTAATTTTATTATATTGGTTAATACAAACAGACTTTGTCGTTCGTATCGTTAAGAGCATTCCATACGAGTTATTTAAACTAGAGCAAAGATTTGATTAGCTGACAAAAAAATTTCTGAAATTCGAAAAATTAATTCAAGGACTATTATTACGGCAGCATCTTCAAGCTGTGTAAATATTCACATGGACATCAATTGAGACAGAAGGCAAAGTTGATAAGTTAGAGCTTTCGAGAACCAGCCACTGCTGACATCATAATCATCATCGTCAAGGCAGGAAGTCAGTCGGTCGTACCACATCATCGAAAACGGCTACTTTTCAAATTATATTATTCACGAATCCCGAATTAAACCGAATGTTTGATAATTGCGCGTTTAATTTCAACATAAATCTAACACATATATGTGTATCGTATCTATAGACAGGTTTCTAGTTTCTTTTAATACACATTTGGTGATTGCTACTAATGCTGATTTCAATGCTGAGAAAATTAAAGTGTTTTTACTGTTTCGAGTCCATGTTGTAAGAACATAATCAAATCAATAAAAGTGTCCTAAGACAGCTTTAAAAAGGCCTCGTTTCGCATGTTATTATAATGATTCGTTAATTTCTACCTAAAACCAGTATTTCTCTGAACATGAATGTCTGCTGGCTGCATATTTAATTAATTACAGTATTTCGCCATGTTTAGTTATGATTGAGCGAAGTGAGCCTAGATAAATTTACACAATTGAAATTACAGTCTATGATGTTGTAACTAATACATATTGATATACACTCAACTTGCGCATTGAAATTGTAGCTCAAATCGAGAGGTAGAACGAGAGGTTGAGTAGAACCGTAGATGATCACTTCAAACACGGTTGAGTAGTTGGCGCTCTATGGACATACTTGTTTCTCTATTACTACATAACTAGAACATGTGTTGAGTTACAAAATTGTTTAAAGTGGTAATTGAAAATGTGGAAATTCGAGCAATAATAATCGGTGCTGCTCAAACAGATATCAGTAATATAAGCGTCAATCTACAGGAAATTAAATGGAAAAGGAGCAAGTGGTATAATTCACTTAAAGTAAATAAAAGTCTTGCCTAAAAGCATTTTCATAAATACCGAGCAAACTATTTGAGACAACAAAGTAGTGTGTGTTCAGTAACGCCTACCAATAGATAGGGCGATATCAAATGCTAATTTATTAAGTCTATTTCTATATATGTATGTTCTTATTCTATCTTACTACTTATTAATTTTCTTATTCAATTTATTTTACTTGATTTTCTCCCGTTTTACTAATAAAATCTTTGGCCATCCATAAATTTTCACCATCCGTAGATTCTATGCCATAATATATCTACAGCTATTCAGAAAATTAATTTACTTTGAGGAGCTATGCAAGCATTTATTTATTTGCTTTTTAAAACGGTATTGTGCATTAGCACGTATAAATGTTAACTTTAACAATGCTCACAGATGCGATATTTCAAGTAAAAGCAAGTTAGATCCATTAATTAAAAAATGACAAAATAAATAACCTAGTTGTATTTTAGCTTTTATTATGCACTTTTAATATGCTGAAAGTTCTTATTAAGCCGCCGGTCGATGTTTAGTTGCATACCAGATAAGGATGTGGAGTTCTTTTGCGTAAAAAAGCAAGAAAATGTTATCAGTTTATGTAAACGTATTAAATCTGGTTGATAGTAATATTACGTCATTTAATTAAAGTGAATGCTAAAATTATATTACAGCGTTAGCAGCGCAGCATCAGCTATAATGAAGCAATCGCATTGTTAATTAATACATATTTGATAGTTCGTAATCTAGAACAGCCACATAATAATGCTGGAATTATCTACGATACGCCGGTTTATGTAGATCATATTTCGAGCATCTATTATAATCGGTAATTATAAAAGATGGGTGCTGGATGTAGTCTATCAGGGCAAAGCAAATGTAAATCACCCACCCCAGATATTATATATATTCATCAAAACAAATGCACTTGTAGATTATATAATAACATTTGCAGCATTTGCTTCTACAACATAATAAAAAGTTTTAATTTTATATGGCATTTCCAGAAAGCTTTGTTTCATTAAACACAACTGTCTTTTATGTTTAGAGGCCTCGAATGACTCTAAAAAATACTCGTAGAAGTAATTCAATAAATTTAATATTATACCATTGGGCAAGCGAYTAATTATGTATTAGCTCATAAGTTAAAATTTACCGGTTTATATTGGTAAATTGAAAATTCAATTGCCATAAATCTGCTCTGGTTACCGTGTTGTGTGTTTCGACATTGTTGTTGTTTCTGTAATAAGCGGAACATGTTTGCATTGTATGGTTTGTCAGCTATCAGTTGGATTATTATGTCTGATATTAGAAAATCCATATTTAATGTGGATTTAAAGCAATATTTGCGGTGTAATATACCCTATTCATTTACCACGTTCGTCTAGTTTTTGTGTGAAAGTTTATTTCAAGAATTATTAGCTATTCAGAATGACAGACTAGAAACCGATAGAACAATTCTGATGAGTTCATATCTTCAACTAATCGATATTACTGGGTAGGCAACTCGGCTTCAGCAAACTCCCCGAAGAATTTGATTCCATGCTTGTATTTTCTTCCACTTACCAACAAGTTAATAATGATTATGGCCAGCCATTATCACGTTTGGTTCGGTGCTAGATGATTAAAAATCTGTCTGCTAACAATGTTGCTTTTATTATCATGCAGTCGTATAAAACTTTCAGAATTGATCTTTCGATGCGATTAAATTTGGTAAGTTTACAATTTCTTCGCTTCGCTACGCTTCGTCGTTTCAAAATGTTGCGCTCATAGAACGGCAATATTTCCTACGAGTTTCCTTTGACAACGTCGTATACCGGAAATATTTACATTTGAAACAAAAACTCCATTTTGGATTAGCTACTTTCTTCAAGAGAAAACCTATGTATGTCTTCTGTGGTAGTTAGTGTAACTCGTTTTCTTAAACAGTTCAGTTCGCTTAAAGTCCGTTTCAACGTCCGGAGATTCTCAATTACACTTTACGTTCGTTTTCTTAAATGGAACTATAACTTAAAATTTTAAACTCTTAATTTTTGGATAGGTTCGTTTCCGTTTCAATTCGGAGGTAAAGCTACTAGCAATGCTAGGATTTATTTGGGCTCCATATTACGACGTTGCATTCACATAGGTACTTATACTTTTTACGCTTTTTTGCACTTACGCATTAATACGTAGAACTTGAATTAGAAAACTAGAAGCCCTTATATAGTGTAGCTCTGTTCTGGACTTTGCATTGCTTTCAACTATATTGAAAAAACTCATGACATAAAAAGTTTAAAAAAACATTAAGTATTTTTGTTCATTATATAAATTTATCGACTTGACTACTAGATTGACTGGATGAGTATTAACTTGATATGATTTCTAAAGGTTGGATCCGTTCCACTTCTGTTCAATAAGACCGAATCATTTTATAATGTCTTGTGGTTTTACTTTCATACTTTCATACGACTTTATTACAATCATACGAATTCTCAAATTTTCAATATTCTAATAACAGAAAATGTATAAATTATTTCTGAAATTAAAACGTTCTACTTCTCATAATTAAATAAATGCTTATATAAGTCACCTTTTTAAATAATTGTGTTCTACATATTTTACTTCTCGCTAGTTAGGTCGCCTGATCTGTTTCGTCGTCACCTATTTACATCTATTGTATTTTTATTTTATATTGTCAGTGTGTTGCGTGGCAAAAAAATCTAATTGGCGAAATACATGAATCTCCTAATACACCGTCTGTTAATGTCCGTATTGTTTTTATTAGATTATTAATAGGGAAAAGGGCATTGAAATAAAATAACTATGTATTTATCTCAACACAAGCAGAACGCATTTTATTATGTTGGTGACACGAGTTCTTTAAGGCTCTCTTATTAGACTGAAATTCATCGATATAATTCGGTTGAGCTTAACCATTTATGCTTGGATCAGCGACTCAAAATTACGAGTCGAATTCTCCGAATATAATATAAATCTCCTTTTTACTGACAAAGAGGAATGATAACATTTACGTGGTATTTCCAATAGTTTTTATTTTGAAATCAGCATTCGGACATATTTTTGGCGGGCCATTCCATATTTATATTTTATTGTTTGTTCAGAGCTTTCAATGTTTTCGTATTATTTTTGCACATGTAAATACTACGGTAGAAAAAAAATCACCTCATATTTTATAGTTCATGAACGAGTGGTAGTGACTACGGAAAATCAGGACAATTAAAATGAGTTGGTTCAGTTTACAGATAGGTGGTTTCAGTTGCGGTAGTGGAGTTTTCAATAGTTACGTTATTGTGCAACATAGTTATTCATAATGGTTTTATTTGGAATTTTCGTTTTCCTCTTTTCATCGTATTAACGTTTCAACTTATCTTAAGGCAGGTCCTGTTATCAAAAAGATGTACTTTATAAGGTAAAATAGCCTTATTGATTCAAAATTGACAGAATTGGTTAAAAAAGCAGAGTAGGATTTGAAATGCAATATTTTAAGTATTAAATCGATAAATAGATTATTGATAGCACGGAAGCCTTTGCTTGAATCACAAACAGAATTTTTTTTAAAGGAGAAGCTAATTTATGGGGCTAATAATAAACTAATAAGATCGGGCAAATTTTCTAAACTTTATAAACTGGTAAAAGCAAACAAGTAATGCCTTTTATTTATAATTTATATGGCCAAAATGTAGTTTGCATCAACTAACACACTATTTCTATTGCCTTGTGCTTTTCATAAACTCGGGATAAATCAGAGATTTATTTTGATACTTTTTTGGACTTGCTTGGCCTGGCTTGGACGAAAATAGCATCGAAGATCTAATTTTTGGTTAACTTTTCGGTGCCTACATTGTTGAATGGCAACATTGATGCAAAGTTTAATAATTAATGGCAATGGTTTTGGCAATTGTTAATGGGTAATCAATTTTCTCTTAATTCTTTGATGATGTTCAAATATTCAAATCTTTTCAAAGGTAATTTTAATGAATGCTTTTGAAATTTTTAGTTTGAAGTTCTGCTACAAAAGTATTCTTATTTGCAAAATGATCCAGTAAATATTCTTTGCATAAACCGTTAAAATCAAATATATTATATACAATCGTCAGCATTGAAATGCATTCTTACACTATAGTGGTACCGCGGTATTTTACAAACGTTAGTTCTGATAACAACAGAAAAATTATGGATTTGAAATCAGAAATATAGATGAAAATGTTTTTTAATGTTTAAGCATAAACGTTATTTCAAACATTTAATTTTGCTGAATAATAATACGCATTTAAGCATGCGTATGCTGTCGAAAATATCTCATCGAATTTTGCCCGCTCTAATCAGCTAGCGCAACGCGTTTATAGAACTTGTGGAATCTGTCCAATGGAATAATTTCACCTATCGGAACAATTTGGCATGTATTTTTATTAGAACAGTTCCCCACTGTTAAACTTAATTGAAAAACTATCAAGATATAAATTTTGCTGAAATTACTACATTTGTAAAGCACTCAACATTTGTAAATCAATCACTAGACTTAAACCGATTTTGATTGGTTAGTGTTAGAGACAATCAAAGCAATAGCCAGTACTAACTTTTGAAAGTTATTTCTATGTCGTACAAGACTTGGATTGATATATTTCCGTACTATAATTTTGATGATGATTTACATAAAAATATGCGGGTAAATAAGTGAATAATAATGTTGCAAGCTATGCGAATTTTGTCTAAAATAATCGCCCGTTTATGCAAAGGAGCTCACAAGATACTACTATTACAATTATCTTTAATAGTAAGTAAATATTA
>NW_026017110.1:13302696-13304055 GCF_020466585.1 Dendroctonus ponderosae | reverse complement strand
AATCTAAATAAACTCACTGCTTTGAAAGCTAGTCTTGGTGACTAATTTAATATTCTTCGGTGCAATTTCTCTTGCCTGAAATTTCATTCTGTCAGAGCAGCTGCGTCGCGACACCTAAGGGCATTATTTAAAATTTATACGGATTTTGGGATTTAATCTGCCATTAGCCTTCCCTCATTAATGACAAAAGGGACAATACCCATTTGCCCTTACATAACGCCTCCAATATGTGAAGGATTCCTGTAGTCGACAGCATTGGATATACCAATTAGATGAGGATTTAAAAATATTTCTTTCACGTCAACACATGTTTGTGGCAGATTAGCATGGCGCGCGTGTCTATAGGGCAGTACAGGAAAAATTAATTGTTATTAAAAACTGAGATATTTGCCATGAAACTGGATCAGGACGGCAACAATGTTTTTCATAGTGATCTGCCTAATTAACATTACGTAAATAAACGTCGCGTCATAATTATTAAAAACTCCAGTAACCATGGAAAATACAGAAAGTGGCAATAAAATTGGCTGAGATAAGCAGTAAACAGGATTTGTAAAATGTAGGAATGTACTTTTTCAAAATTTCAATACTGTAAACGATAAATGGTTCGTTATTCGCGAGTTGAAAAGTCCAGACGCCCGTTGGCGGCTAAAATTATAACTGCAAGTTAAGTAGTAATTTGACACTTGTTTTATTGACATTGGTGTCACATTGATGTCTACATCTGATTGTGATTTGTTTTGTTCTAATCAACTTTTGCAAGCTTTTAAAGAAATAGAAACAGATCGAAAACTGTGTAAGTCTTATTTTATGTAATAAAAGTCATCAACTCCAATAAATAAGTAAAAAGTCTGACAAGTCTCAACCGTCATTCGACAACGAGTGATTTGACGTTTCGCAGCGCCACCATCGTTAGTTGAACTCGCGAATTGCCATCATGACCTCGAATTGATCTTGTCACTATTAGATTATTAATAGGGAAAAGGGCATTGAAATAAAATAACTATGTATTTATCTCAACACAAGCAGAACGTATTTTATTAATGTTGTTGATACAACTAGTTCTTTAAGGCTCTCTTATTAGACTAAAATTCATGGATATAATTCGGTTGAGCTTAACCATTTAGGCTTAGATCAGCGACTCAAAATTACGAGTCGAACTCTCTGAATATAAACATAGATTATGGCTTTTCTCCTTTTTGGCTGACAAAGAGGAATGATAACATTTACGTGGTATTTCCAATACTCCCACTCAAAAATGAGAAAAAAAAATTACAATTATGCTTGCATTGTATCGTATCGGGGGAGAGATATTTATGATCCAACATTTGTTGCAAGGCTCGGGGAAAACCCCAAAGA
>NW_026017110.1:13289057-13301697 GCF_020466585.1 Dendroctonus ponderosae | reverse complement strand
CGCCCCCCTGGTAGCGGCATTCTGCAAACTTAGGATTCGTCGTCCCTGGTTGCAGTTGATCGATTCTCTCAAGCAGGTGCCTCTTTATGAGTTCTATGGCCACCTTAATCCCGGAAATCGCGTCCCTGTACGATTTGTGTGCGGTTCCTTTCCTTGCGGAAGTTCCCACACACGGCCGCTTAGGTTGCGATTTATCGGGTGTGCTGCCATCCGACCGGTGTCGCTTTTGCGTCCCAGTCGTGGCAGCTTGCTTGGTATGTGCTGATTCCCCCGAGGGTGTTTGCGGTTTGTGCCACGAGCTGGTCTGCGGCGACGGCTTTCGATCCAGATCCGTGGGTTTTGTACCAGGACTTTCACTTATGGCCGTCGCTAACCGGTCAGACGTATCTGACCGGCCTTCCCCTTATCCGCCACCTGGGGACGCGCCCGATGGGCAGCTCAACCTGCACGGAAAATAATAAGAATGCGTTTAAAGAAAATATCCATAATTACAGTATTTTGTCAAATAACAATAAAAAAACCCTCCATTCCATATAATTCAGTTTACACGAAAGAGTTAAACAGAATTTTCGACAATGTCGTTACTAATGTAATATGCAACTTTACTACAAATTTACAGTGCGTTCTAGGAGGACCGAAAGATAAAGACGCATTTCTACAAAAGAGATGTAAAGAACATGATGATGAATTATGATATTGGTGCTTAAAAATATGCTGAACAAACAAGATGATGTGCGACAAAATAGGAAAACTCGTTTAATCCATCTCGATTTGTCTAAATAATTTCTGTTTCAAACCTAAAAAATATACGTATTTTGTAAAGTGATTTCTGGACTTCTAACTGCCTATTTAGCATCCAAGCACTGGAAAGAAGGAAGTTTACATCCAAATCTAAAAAATGAACAGATTTTATAGATACACTTTCAGTTTGTTCCTAATTTTTAATGTGAGATTGAAAGTGGTGATTGTCAGTAGCAACGTTTTAACATACATTTTGAATAGCCTAACATTTTATTCACTTCTAGCTGCTGATATTGTACATGTATGATACGCAGAACACTAATTGGCTTAAAGAAATTTTATTATTTGCCGAATATTTTGTCTAGAGCTGTTTGCTTAACATCGTAAATATTACATAGTTCAGGAACAAAAGATGTAAATACATTCATAAATATGCACAGCGCTTGAGCTGAGTACCTAGTCAATTATTTCGCGGGGTCATTTTCATTATGGCTTTCTATCAAGTGGATCACATATATATGATGTTATTTCGCCAAAGGTGGAAATTCATGTCAGCAAACTAGCCCACTTGAATAGGGTCCAGCATACCTGGAGTAAATTAATTACCAAACTTTTACTGGAGGCTGTATGTTTAACGCAATAACTCGTTTAGGTATTTGGCTTTCGTTTCTGGGAAAATAAGGAAACGCACAATACAATTGTCGAATTATTAGCATTGATGAATATTACGAACAAAACGTTGCGCCACTTATCTGCTGTATTAATAACTATTACACGGACAGATTAATTGGCACATTCACAATTCAATCAAAATTAATAGCATCTCTTAGCCTCTCCTAGTCAATTCCTGTTGTCACCTGTATCACACGGGTGAATTCTGGAGAACCTGAGCAACCCTGCTGCACATTGCGTAACCAACCCCAGTGGAAGGAAGGGTCAGGCCTAACGAGAAAGAAACAAATGCTCCTCCCATAGGAAGGTTGAGCGGGGGGTTAGCTACCCAAACTCCGAAAAAATTAGAAGTTACGAAAAATGCAACTTTGGCTCAGAACCGGGCGGGTATTCTCAAGAAATGTCCTATACAACCAAAAACATGAATATAGACACCTAGAACGCCTTGAGTTGGTACAAACCGCGGGATTCCACTAGTGCTGAGCAGCACAAGAAAGATGACCAGACAATGGAAATATAAAGATCAGCAAATCCACAGTGATTGTCAGCGGAGGCAACGGGGTGGAAGCCACAAGTTTGGAACTGTTTTTGTGATCAGAAATGAAAAAGTTCATAATTTACTAGGTATCAAACCAACAAACCAGACGCTGTGCAACATCATAATAAAGGGGATATGGTACAAGATATCCCTCATTTCGGCATAGGGACCAATAGAGGACAATGACGAATGAATGGTATCAAAGACCACATCACCCGTAACCAGATCGATCATATCATTGTGGACAAAAGACATGGTAGTAATTTCATGAGCGTGAGAAGCCTGAGAGGGGAATATGGGGACTCAGATCATTGGTCAAAGCGAGTGTCTGGGCCAGAATATCAACAACACATAAATTTAATAAATCAAGAGAGCGGAAGAGCTCTTCGGAAGAAGTAAGAGAAATAGGACAATGCCATGGTATAACGAGGAATGCCGACAGCAACTGGAAAAGAGACAGTCGGTGGGAACAGAATACGAAGACTGAAAAGAAACAAGAAGACTAATAAGAACAGAGAAAAAATGCACGGGCAGGAAAAATATGAAGCTGTGGAAAGATATCGACCTAAACTAGTATCAGGGGAAATTTACAAAGTCTTCTCCTCGGAGAAAAAAAGATTTAGGACCAAATCCACACAAATGCTAAGAAATAACCAGGAACAGTTGATAGTCGGCGACGAGGAACTGATCAAAGAGTGGAGAAAATATTTTAGAAATCGTCTAAAGATATCTCATGAAGATACACACAAGCAAGAAATATAAATAACAGCAGATTTGTCGATGAACCTTCCTTCGACGAAACTCAAAGACGTATAATTTCAACAAGCTTAAAGCAGCATATGAACGAACCAAGTATGGGATGCGATGGCAGAGCTCCCGATTCCAGGAAAATTGATACACAAGAGTGCATGAAGGACCTAGTATCAAATGTACGTGTCAACAATAAACTCTCGGACAGTTTTGAAATAATAAACGGGTTCAAGCAAGGTGACGCCCTGTGCTTTGCAATCTTGTCTTAGAACAAGCAGTGAGAAAAGCGGGAGCAAACACAAATTTACTTACAGCAGACGGACCTAAGCTGCTGCTGACATAACCAGACGATATTGACGTTGTCGGATCCACAATATCCGTAAAAGAAACGTTCGGCAAAGCTGAAAGAGCCACGAATATGGTGGGGTGGAAAATTAACGAAGGAAAAAAACGAAATACATCAGCGTAAACCGAACAGAAAAGCGATATCGATTGGGCCAAAACATCACATTAGGCACACTAAAAAACCCTTTAAATATCTGGGAGCAATAATCACTGCAGATAACTATATCACAGAAGAAATAAAAAGCAGGATACAATAGACAAGTCGATGTATGTTCGCGCTTGCTAATCTGATGAAATCGAAAAGTCTTACAAGAACATTAAAAGTTTAAACCGAGAAAACCATTGTCCAACCCATACGTAAGCTATCACGTATGGGTCTGAGACGTGGACCATGACAAAAGAGAACGAAGAAAAACTCAGGCCATTTGAGCGTAAGATTTTGATATACATTTTCGACCATACCACGACGCTACCACGAATGAATATAGAATGAAAACAAATGCCGAAATTTGGAGATTGTATAAGGATGGAGATGTGGTACAAGCAATCAAGGGACAAATACTAAGATGGGCAGGTCACGTGCATAGATTACAAGATATTGACACTGCTAAAGTTGATATGGCAGGAGGTTCCTACGGGAAGAACTCCACCTGGACGACTCCGAATGAGTTGGAGAGACAACATTGTATCAGATGCACGAAAAATCAGCATCTCCTTCGAACATAGATTCATGGAGGATCAACATATTTTTAAAAAAGTTGTACAGTCAGCCAAGACCCACCCATGGTTGTAGTACTACTTGATAGATATACATATAGAAATCAATAACCATTCAGAATTGAGCCAATAAATTATTTGCTTTGTTCTCTAATTTTCTTCTATTCTTGCAAAATATAGTTCTTGCTTTAAATTTTACCATATAACGAATTATAAAGTTTTCTTATACATATGCAAGCCATGCATTCGAAAGGTCAGGTACGAACGGTCAAAACGAACTGCTCATAACCGTAAATTTGGAATTGATGAAATGATGAAGTTTCAAAAAAATCCAAAACCAATAAACAAAGTCAGTGACGCGTTCTTGAAGCATTTCAAGAACTATTAGCGAAACATCAGATGTATTGAAAAATTCACTTACCAGAACAAAGAAAAAGTAAGCGTATTAAGCTCGACTAAGTACGTAATCACTTTAACATTTATATAATAGCTTTGGAACGGGTAAGCTATCACGAACAAAAGAAATGGAAATTCGGTTAAAAGAAATGGATCGGATTGTCTTTAAGTAAAGGAAGTTATTTATTTTCTTTCCTCGTGATTGATCAAAATATAATGGATCCATAAGGGTGGAAATTTAATTCTTACGGGCCGTTTTATTAATGTAAGGTTTTCCGTTACAGATACAAATATTTTCTGTTATATTAGATATATTATAGAGCAACCAACTGAAAATGATTAAAAATCAATCAAGCTTGCAACTAAATAAATCATGGCTCTCATATGAAATCAGCCCATTACAAATTGTGCAGAAAGGAAGGTATTATTGTTAAACCTCTAATCTGGACTTAATATTAATTATTCAGAGACTGAAGTTTTAATACGCTTTTATTTCAGCTTTTCATTCATTTAAATTACGGCTCGCCATTTAGACGTGATCAAAGGAACTTTGCAACGCTTTTTTTATTTTCAAGCTTCATTTACTACCAGAACGTGCTCAGTCTAAACTGCCTAAAATGGTTTAGTATCGATTTCAAACCAAAATTATGAATTTCCACTGAACCAACTGCTATATTTTTTATTTAGTTTAATAAAATGTATAGTTGCAACAACTATACATTTTATTACATTTAATTAAGTATCTAATTGATTTTTGTATGACAGCTCATTTAACTTGACGAATATACATTGGTGATTTACGTAGACCTAAATACGGTCTACGGACCTACGGAAATACCTAAATAAATATAATGTTTACCAATTACGAGGTAAGTTTTTCAAATGTTTTGCTCTCCCGAAAGGAACGTTTCTTTTTCTTCAAAAACTAATGAATATTTTAACACTTTATAAATTACAGTTTTTGTACAACATATTATAATTATAAATTAGTGTTTGTAGTTTGAATAAATTTTAAATCTCATGATGGCGCTGTTGTCTCGCGGAAACGTAACGATAAACCAAAAAAATTATTTTCACACTGTGACTGGAGCCCAGGACAGAAAATAATTCGATTTGTATGAAAGTTTTGCTTGCAGTTAATTAAGAGTCCACTTGTCGTTAGCCTAGATAAGTTTTCAAACCAACAATTTTCTTTTTGAAACTGTTTCTATCAAGTTTTTGTATCCGTGATACGTTAATATTTTTTGCTATAAAAGAGTGTATCAGAGAAAAAAACACAAAACAGGTCCACAGAATTTTCTTGGCATAAAATAATAAAACGATATACCTATAAGGTAAAATTTAATAGCTTCAGTTTTCATTTCACTCCGCATTTGATACACTGGATTAAGTTACCACATGAGAAATACACCAATAAGCGACAGGAACTATTTATTAATCAGGCTATTACTATCATCAATCCTAGGTGAAATTTGACTGTTTCAACTCTAGTGAAATTTTTTTAAGCGTAGCGGGTTTAATAATGAATGATAAATGTTTTCCTTGCCTGCTAATAAGGTTTATCGTATAACAGATTCAATTCATATTAATAAACAGTTTCAATCAATATCAGATTTTCTTCATCAGGATTTGCGATTCATATTGATTTGCGAGTGCAGCATTAAACCGCAAGGTCGACTTATTTAGGAAATATTAAAAAATGTATGCCAACAGTTTCAACTTTTATTTAAAATACCAGAGTGAGGAGGTGTTTGCTACACTGACGAAAACTCAACTATACCAATGAGGCCAACCGACTGTGTAAAATGTTAAAAGTTTTATTTAAACGGATTGGTTCACGTTCCAATAGAAAATTGGATCAGTTAATAATAATAGTTAGTAATTAAATCAAATTGGATGTTTAACTATTAGTATTCTTTGTACTCTATTCTCTGTCTATTAGTACTCCCCAAGAAAGCGACGATAATTTCTCCAAGGAAACGACGCCTATTTTGAACCACCCTATATAGAATAACCGACCGTCTACACAAAAATCATATTATCTAATTTACAAAACAAACATACATTGCGTGCAGTATATTCTACAAACCGGATCATTTGGTCAGTGGCAATCATTGCCAATGTTGGAAAGTAATAATATGTTGATATAATAATTTGATTCCACTTCATAACAATTTTAAATTTATCTTTTTAAAATTTTTCCACTTTATAACAATTGAGTAAACTGTTACTACAATTAGTTTTGTCAAAATCCAAGACAAAGTCAATTTAAAGTTTTCATACAGCTTCTGTTTAGTTATTGGAAGAGGAAAGTGCCGATAAAGTTTAATAGTCGTTACCTTTGAATAAACCTGAAAGGAATTTTAACTTTGCTCAAATGATAAAACCAGTTAACTTTTCTAATTACTTGATAATTGCAATTACCTTTGTTCCGGCCAAAATATTGGATAGTACAAAACTGAGTTAACAAAGTTGGAAGAAAGTGAACTAGACAGAAGGCAGATGGAACAATCACTTTATAATTGGCTTAAGGAGTTAATATTTACTCACTTAAGTTGTGAATGTACTTTCAAGGCGAAACGCTCTGAGAGACATAAATGTCTCTTCTTGGCATATTAATGGAGATTTTCCAGAATTTCTATTTTATAGCTATAAATGGGACGTTTTCTTCATTTCTGACACCAATATCAATGATTCCACTTTCTGATTGATATTTTGTCAAACACCATCGATCATAGCTAAACTTTTCGTCGATATTCCCACATTCCTTTGATATTTTATATTCAGAAATACTCACGTTTTTATTATCCGTTGAGTGGTGTCACCTTTTATTTATTTCCAAACTTTTGTTCCTCAATATTTCGGATTGCACTTCAACAAATGTCTGGTATAACTGACTAGTAAACGATAGTAAAAGTTGTAGATATAATTTTCTTTGTATAATCTATTCAAATAAAACTGGTACGGAAAAACATCCCAATACATAAACTCCAAACGTTGCATCAATTTTTTTTATTCCATTTTGCAGTATTATTTTTCTTTATTCCTAAAGAGCTCCAGGAAACGTGTCTTAGAAAATGCCGCTAATTTTGAATTGCCCAGTAAATTTTAAATGCAAATTTATTCAAGCATTATTTAAAATTCATATTTTAGGACTGGTTTAGTCCTTTTCGATTTTCAATCCACAAGTTATAAATGTGAAATATTGCTTTAGTGTAACTCAGTTTTCATTTATTTTTAGTCATATTTAACGCGCACATTAAATTTTATTAATTTTGAGATTTTAAGAGTTACATAATTGAAAAGTTATTTAAATGCGTCCAGAATATCTCATATAAACATTGAAGTTAAATATATCTTAAGCAGACTATTATGAGAAACACGACATAAAACTGACAGTAAATCAGTTTTATATCGTGTTTCTTAATCAGACTCAACTTAATTAAATTTCTATTCTTTTTGCCGGGATGAGAAAGATCTGATTCCACGCTCTGCCGAATGCTGAACTACATTCGTAATTTGCAATTGGGAACTTTCGTCGTCGGCACGCATTTCGGTCTCTCTTCAGGCATTTTGAATTTCAGAAAATTAATTTTCCCATCAAAATATCATTTAAATTCAAATAGGCAGCTCGCCGGAAATAGCTTCCCTCTTGTCGCACAGATTTTACATTGTTTATATGATGATGTGGATTTCGTAATATTTTCGATACGAAAATGGATATGTGTTACCATTTGCATCCGCAAATTCAATTGTAAATTTGTTGATATACAGAGTAATAATTCAAGTTCTGTCAGTTCGATTGCAATATTGGATTTCGCATTTGCCTTGCCAAATGTACAGGAGTTTTATTTTAGCTGCGTTAACTATGACTGACGCAGGCCTTTTTGATTCGAGCTTATAACCAAGACGATTTTATCAATATATTTTCAGTTGCTTTGCTTTTGTTGAAAAGTAAGTGTACATAAAATCGCATTTTCTATTTAAACTGCCTGCGTTTCACTTGTTTTGTAGACAACTTCAGGGCCTAGCGCTCAATCACTTTTTATCTGCAAACATACAGTGCTAGATATTATTCATACGGTCCCCTGACCAAAAACAGAACTTTGCATTTATATATAGGTACCTAATTTTTGTTTCGGTTTTTAAAAGTTTCGCTCAAACTTTATATAGATATAAAATATAATAAAACAATGAATTGTTAATAAAAGTAGGTACACGTTTCGACAAGTGTTAATATCAGACAACCCCAGGACCGGTACCTGCAGTATTATTTTCTGAATACACCAGTAGGTACTAAAGGTGTCTGAAATTAATACACCTACTTCTATGAGAAAATTATTCATGCATAAATACGCTACACAATTATACCTATCTTTTCAATTTTGCTGGTATGGTTCAGATTATTTACACTATTCTTTCCCATCTTATATTAATTTAAGCGTAATGAAATAATGTGTTGGCTGTATGATATTAATGTACCTATTTGGAATCAACGAACTTTTCTATTCGGTCATTTAACTTTTCCACCTTATTATACATTTTATGTTTTTGACCCTAATAACTAATTAATTTCTGAAACAAACAAGATATTTCAATAACCGCATTAAAATATTAAATCTTCATTTGAATCATGTTGAAAATCTAAGATTTATGCCATAAAGAATAGCACTAATCAATGGGAAGGACGAATTTTTATTGCGTTCATTTAAAATTTAATTGCTAGCAGTTTATCAGAGGAGATCAATAAATAAATACATAAATAATTGAGGATCTGCTCACTGCTGTACACTTTTAGAGTTGTTTGTTAAAGTGCATCATTTTGATAGTGAATTTGGTTATTAGAATTAATTGAACGGTTTATTTATGTTCGCATGTAATTGCAAAATAGTTTCAGGTTAATTTTTCAGTTAATCAACAGAACTTGTTATTAATTGATAATGAGCAGCTTTAAGTTTTTATGTGTTTCCTACAAACTAAATCTTTAACTCTATATTTCTAAAAAGCACGTGTGCTATTTTACCATTCTTCCTTGAAATATGTGACTATTTACTGGAAATTTGCATTTCTTTGTGCTTTGAGTACATTTTGATTTTAAACGCAAATATTATACAGGGTGATTCAAAATTGGAGTTATTTCAATTTCATAAACATAAACGCAACGAAAGATAAAGTGCGAATTAAATATTTTGAGGTCCGGATAACCTTGTCACTATTGTCAGTGCGGGCAACATTGTTTCTTAAAAAGAGTGGTGTACCTGAATTACCTGAATCCCCGATATAGGTATGCACAGAATTATTAGGGGGGGTATGTTCTGTGCAAAGATGTCAAGACCACAAACAACAAAAAAGAAAAAACAATTAAGTTGTTAAATCACAAGAACTGTTTGAAGTTCAGTCCGTTTAAACTCCAAACATGTTTGTGCCCCATCACTTTAATGTACACTCTTGGCGGCCGTCTGGGCTCACATTTTGAGAAGTTTCTCGTATTCGGTTATCTAACTGGTGCTCAATTTGTACCGATGTTGAGTAAACCATAGATTGAATGTGTATATGTGTCCTGTTTATCTTACACACGTGGCTGGAATGTAGCTCTTCCTCGGTATTTGGTGCCTGGGAAAGTCTTAGTTGTTGTGCAGTAACGCAGAGCATAATTTAAGACTCCTGGAAGGCTCAGGTGCTATTATTTCCAATCCCTCTGTGTCTAAAACCCAAACACCTATTGTCGTCCACTATTTTCTTGCTGTCGATCTCCTAATATCTCTAGCCCTTTGTTAGCGTAAGTTCTTATAAGTTTCGCTATGTTACTGTGGCATTTCCACTGAACTAATCGCATATGCGCAAATTCGTGAAAGGAGCTTCAAAGTAAGTCACAGTTTGACAAATTATTGTAATTATTGACAAAGGGTATCTATCTGTAATTAACTGTTAATGACAAAAAACATCATTGCCGCTTTGACTTTTTATCAAAAAATTGTAGAAGAGTACTTTTTGAGTATGAACATTTTTCGTAATTCGAAGTAAATATGGTAATTTTTTTTTTAAATGCTCAAGTATTTCAATAAGCCACCTCTCAAATATGGGACCTTTGCAAAATAATACTTAATAACAATATTGTGTAATAACACTTTAAAGTTGAAATTCGATTTTGAACTGCAAAAATGTTTTTCAATATTTTGCTCGTACTCGCCACGTAAGCCCCTATCACCGCCCAATAGGAGTAACGCCAATGTGAATCACCCTGTATATAAAAAATACAATTCAATAAAACTGAAATGTCACATTTTAAATAAAATTTGCAACTTTCTGTTTAGCAATGTTGCTTTTCTTGAAGCTACCAATGCGTTAATATAAAAATGTTAACACTTAATCCAAGTAAGTCCATTTCAAAGTTATAACAGTTCAAAACCAATCATTGGTGACTATTTATTTGAAGTCATCAAATTAGTCATTACAAGACTTTTTCCTCAAACATCATTCAGTTCTTTAAATTCAACTTGGAATTGGTTTCAGAATTATTAAACTTCGCCTGACTTTTTGAAAATACAAGATAATTGAAATAAATCAATTAAAATGGTTAAGGCTGTTGTTACCAATGTCACCTAAAGATATTTCATTCAATAAAACGTTTGTTATTCTCTCACAATAAATGTTGGCGTATGATCGGTTACGCATTGAATAAAATATTATCAACTTCTCTACCTACCTACTCAATGTCGATTGGGAACAAGTACGAGCTATTTTAAAACAACAGAATAATATAAAGATTTTCCTCATGTTCTTTAATGGGTCAGAGTGGTTTTCGACTTCATTGTTTCCTCAGAATTGTGCTGATTTTATTGTACATTGGAGAGCGGTCGGTTATAGTATACAAGGTGGTCGTGAATCGTGAATGACAACATTCACTGACATATAGTATAGACACAAGTATTGCGTTTTAGGCGAAATTGCATCATCCGAAAGTTAATTGTTTTCGAGGTACAGAGTGGGAAATTTTCGATTATTTTTAATAGATTCTGAACCAGTTTTACTATGACCTTAAAAATTTGTATTTGGGACAAATTCAAGTTTGATATTACCTAGCCTGTAGATCAGCGCGCTCGCTGCAAGAGTCTGGAGCACTTTAACCCATTATAATTTTTTTGAGTTTTAAAATATCGCTATTTTTGCAGCATCTCGTTGCCCGATATCTCCTAAACAGAAACGTGCAGGGATTAGTTTTAATTTATATTAATTAATTAATTTATATTATCATCCTCCTACTTGTTCCAAATCGATTTATCTCACCGTTTTCGAGAAATTTTAAATTGATCTAGTGATGTTGATATGTGCACTCAAGTTGGATTCCTAATATTGTCGTAAATTGATATTTTTATGGTGGCCCTCGGACAAAATTTGTTTTACTGTCAGTTGAGTGCTGGAAGATATATTTTACCTTGTACTATTACTTTGAATTTATTGTAAATATGCCTATATTTATTTTCTAGTAAAGAAATGCGCGTTATAGTTTGTGTTTAGGAGCAAGGTAATTTAAAACGCTGCGGAAAACTTCCGAAGTAACAGTTTTTTTTTTCATTACGACAATCATTTATGACAAAGAATAATAAATGTATTTGAATCAGAGGAGTTTACGCTCAATAATTATTATGAAATAATAGTTTTCGAAGACTTTGCTGAGTTTAAAAAGTAGTTAACAATAGTTCTCAACGTGCCTTAGTAAATACTGTTTACTGGTTGTTAAGTTTTGCTTTCTTGAAAATATGTGCAGAATGTTTTATTTTGAGGTCGAATTTGAGTTACCTAGTTCAAAAATCGCTAAAGGTTTCAACGTGAAATATTTCGAAAACCGTGAAAGACATGGACTCAGAACAAGTAGATGCATATTTTTGGTTTAGAAAAATATTCACTAATCAAATTACACAAAATATGGTCAACTAAAAAGCGATATTTACAACCCAAAAAATGCTTATGTTTTAAATGGCTCTACACTATTGCAACTGGCGCCTTTCTATGATCTGCAAGAAAAGTATTAGGAAATTTGGCTTCTAAAAAACTCCCAAACACAAATTTTTACAGTGATCACTCTGACGTTTCACTAAGCGGGTTAAGAATCGAGTAAAAATAAACAAAACATTTATTTTTTTAAGTGAATTTTAGCGAATGTGCTTAAGCCGCGAAAAATCCCTTTCCATTTAGTGAATAATTTTTGTATCTGAAAAAAAATTAATTAATACAGTATGAAAATATCTGTTTGCAATCAGCTGCCTTGAGCTTTTCGTGCGAATACGGAAGTAAGATCGTCACAACTATTGCAATAAAAATCTCAATCTTATTACAGTGTCATAAGCAAATAAAATACAATTATTAAACTTCTCTCAATGTGAGGGATATAATTACCACCTAGCAGAAAAATCGACAGTCCAAAATAAGTCCTATAATAATTTGAAAAAATTAATAAATAATTTATATTTTAAAACAAAT
>NW_026017110.1:13274765-13288058 GCF_020466585.1 Dendroctonus ponderosae | reverse complement strand
AACATTCACCCCTCCCAAGTGCTGGACGTAAGAGCTTTAAGTTCCGCAAATGCTGTTACTAATCACAATCTCGTAATGGCAAAAATAAGAGTCACTATTATGAAACTACAAATTTAATAAATTCAAAGCACCTTCATTAGTTTCAAAGGTTTTTGTTAATTGCTCCCTTTATCAATATTGAATCATTTTGCTTTGTTCTCTGCTACATTTGAATGTAGTGCTCAACTAGCTACATTTGCATGTAGTGCTAGTGGGAACCTATGTGTTGAAGTTTAATATTAATTATTCTTTATGGATCTTTGATATTTTTCAGTATTTTGTTTGGTGAACATCGATATATTGTTTGGGTATATTTTGGTACATTTGTAAAGGATTTTATTATGTTTCTTTAATTTCTAGTATTTTTAATGTATTGTTAATGTGTCAAATGGTAACTACAACATTTTATTGGAGATTCGAATAGTACGTCAAAAACTGGGAATAATTTATCTCAAACATTTTCTTTGATTTTAACAGGTGGCGCTGTAAACCTTCAATTATCAATTTTTTTGCTTTAGATCTGCTGAAATATTACTTTATTGAGACGCTTAAAATGTTACCTACAATCTATTGACCAATAGCATCTATTAATATCAGAGGAATATTTAGTCCAAAAATTGTTTGATGATGAAAATCAAATATACCTCCAAATCAACAAAACATCTACTTGTTTATTGAAAGTATATCGGCCGGCTTCTCCGCATACAAAAATAATTTAAATTTTTTTTGCACAGTTAATGCGCCCATATCAAAAATTATAGTAGCTTATTTAAATCAAATTCAAATAGTGTCAAATCAAACTCAAAACGAAATTAATAAATGTCAAAGTCAACAATTTGAACTCTCTACGCTTTTATCAGCGTTCCTACATTGAGTTGAGATAAATTTTAGATAACTTTGACAGCTTCATATTCAAAATACATTTAGAAATGTCACGTGTTGGCAATGCGAATTTTCAAACTATTAATGCTATACTTTTAATAAACAAATAGATGTTTTGTTGATTGGGAGGTACATATTTGATTTTCATCATCAAACAATTTTCGGACCGAATGTTCCTCCGACATTAATAGATGCTATTGGTCACACTAAAATTTTCAGCGTTTCAGTTAAATAACAGCTAGTTTAGCAGATCTAAACCAAAAAAATTGATAATTGATGGATTACAACGCCACCTGTCAAAATCTAAGAAAATGTTTTAGATCAGTTATTCCCAGTTTTTGACGTACTATTCGAATATTCAATATAATGTTGTGGTTACCATTTGAAATTCTCAATTTGGCCCCTGCCTAGCCTACAAGGTCGAAGTAGGGGTTGTTTTTCTGACACGAATAAACTTCCCCCTCCCAGATATTAACTTCTTATTTGAAACGTTTTTTCCTCGGACCACTCGTTTCCGAAATATTTAAGCGTTTCAAGATAACAAAACCACCCTGTATATTAACTAGCATTAAAGCTTACAAATTTTACAGACTTACAGTTTTTTATTAAATTAATAATTAAATTTGGCAACATAGGTAATTGTTTTTAAGTTTACAAATATATACATTTGTTTTTTAGAATGCTATCCGTGCACTTGTCGATACTTGCTGGTTGATGTGTGGCAGTGCTTTAAGCCTATGTAGAATCCGATACGAATTTTCAAATGAAGTATAAAGTAGAACATGTTTGGTCGAAATTCCTGAACAAAAATTTTCAGATTTTCAAAATGTTCTCAGGGCTGAAAGAAATCAGTTTTTTGCATTTACCAAACGATAACTTGTAGCACTTAACATAGTAATGTCATAATGACTAATGGCTGCATTCGAAAACGGAGCGAAACGTGGCCCAAAAGGCACCCCAAAAGCGTCACCGTGTCAGTGTGAAAGTGTTATCATTAATTATCAAGTTTTCGAGGTTGTCAGCCGTCCAAACTAGGGCTTAATCAGTGGTGGGTAAATCGCATTCGGTGAGAAATTGACATTCAAATATCCGGGCCTAAATAATATCTACAGTATTAACACACCGTTTAATTGTGCCACATGTATTTTTAAAAGACTTGCAAAATTTTATTGAACGGACGTACGAAGGGTTAACAAACCGTGCGACTCACTGCCACAAATAAAGAGTTTTGCGCTTTCTCGCTAATCAATGAATTTAATATTATGTATAAGTCAAATGTAGCAGCACAACAAGCTAAACTTGTTTCCCAAAAGTTTTGCTTCAAAATGGCCACCCGAAACTCGTTTTAATATACATATATATCTTTTTTATAACAATATCTAATAAAAATTATATTCTACAAATTTTTAACCAAATTGCAAACATTACTGTTTATCATTCATTAATATCTTGTGAGAATAAACCAGGTTTTCTCTAAACGCTTTAAAGTTTTTGTCAACTTTCAACAAATTTCAGGTGTGATGAACAGCTTTAGTATTGACTAGAATTCAGTTGATCAGTACGAAAAGGTCCTTTGAATTTAGGACCAGCGAAACACTTTTCATGAGCTGTGATGATGGTTACAACAAAACGTTCCCACAATAAAATTGTGTTTTTCTTGTCGAATCACGTTGATTCAAACTTTTTCTATTGTGGTGACATTTCAAATAATATCATGATCTATTTCACTCACCAATGATATGAACTAATTTGTGTGACCATTTTTGTTGATTAACAGGGTTCAGAAAATACAAAAAATAGTCATAAGTATATTATTGTTCTATATTGTAATCACCTTCAGCTAAAGTAAATAGACGTTTTAGAGCTAACAATATACATTTAATTTAATTGAATCACATGTTCAGCATAATTGAACTCGCCTTTTAGGACAATGAAAATAAACAGTATTTATTACATATATTATCGATCCTGTTAAAGAAATAAATTTTCTCCTTTTAAATGATTTCGTGCAATTTTCGTAAAATTTAATTTTCTCTGCAACATTGTCTGAAACATTGAACTAGTTTATATATTGGTTTTTTGAAATTATCACTTTGCTATAAATTGTACTGTTCCGAACTCAATAAAATTATTTTCAAATTTATTCTCCGAGCGAAATTAAATATACATATCATATCAGTTTTATCATAGAATTTGGTGGCATTTTAATTGCAGCTGTATCGGACAGCGATATTTTTTCATTTATTTCCATTGACATTTATATATAAGCAAAAAATATTTAATTGCGTTTGTTAATTATTTATTATATTTTCTGCTTTTATTTAATTGACGTTCATAAATAAATATGCATATTTAAAATTGTTAAATAGAACTGCAATCACTGAGTTAGTTGTTAAGGGAATTTTTGTCTCCAGCAAAATCGCCGATTGATTTAATATCTACTAAAATTGAATTGTATCTTTTAATTGATACTCGTCAAAACTTTATTTAAAATCGATAAGCGTTTCTAAGCATTATTTTGTTGAAGGTGCTATTTTTGTTTTCAAAACGCCGTAAGAATGATTATAAACAGGTTTTCGTCAAAGGTCACTAAATTAACTGCGAATAAATTTTTTATTTCAATTTTTGAAATTTTTCGGAGACATTTTGGACGTTCCATATTTAAAATACCATATATTCTCACCTTCAAAATTATAAAGCACTTTATTTGAAGTTCAATAAACTATATTACATTATATCATTGCGATGTCCACTATCAGTGGACAATTAATTACCATTATTTAGTCAATTTCTTTATTGTGGCATAATACGTTTCTTCCTATGTAAATACTAATGGTGACATTTTAAGTTCCTTACTTCCACATTGTTAATTTTGAAGTAATTTTATTATTTCAATGTTGGATCCGCTTGCTGTCATCTTTGATCTCAATCAACAGAATATAGATATTATTTTTAATTTAGAGGCTATAAATCAATTAATATTTTATTATTGTCTTTAGTTTAACTTGTCCAAGTCTTTACTGTTTATTTAGAAAACCATTTTTAATTTTTTTGTGGCAAAGGTCACGTTAGTAAACTTACTTTTCCAGCACAGCCGAGAGGGAAGAAACTTATTGCGCTCTCTCTAATTCTCTAATCTGGAGGCTTTATCCAAAACTTAAGTTTGGTTATCTATATGAAATGTATTCAGAGATTTTTCGGGAACAATTCAAAGAACGGAAAGGTTATTTTTCCCTCCGGGGACTCTTTTCTTCAATTTATTGCTTTCCTTAAAGATAATGCTTTTGCGAATTCCTATTGATAACCGAAGTGTTTCGTTCAAAATGTTTGTTAGTTAGAAGCGAAGCAGTGATAATTTAAAAGAATATATTTCATGATATTTTGTAACCATTTTCATTTCAGTCAATTATTGTTAAGATAATATATTTATTACTTGCTTAAAACGTTTGTTTTTGGGTATGACCGAATTTCTATTGCAATAATATGTATTATACTAGTTTTTTAGGCTTCCTTTATTGTACTTTATGGCCTACAGGAAGATCTAAGATCTGGTAACAAAAATTGTTCCAACTCGATCAAATAAAATAAAATAAAATTTAAATATTGACCTAGTAATGCTAAAAGGTTAAAAAATACATGGAACGAAATGTGTACAATAAAAAAAAATAACTCACGTATTTTAAATTGTTTCGCGATGAAACTGAAATTTGTATTTGTAACTTGCAATTGGAAGCAAAATTGCTTTCAGCAGAGACAGGTTTGCGTACTTCTTTATGAAAAGTACTAAGTTTGTTTTTCATGTTTTCTTTAAACTAAGGACTTTAGGACATAAAGTGTCAAAATTTGGTCATTGATATATATAATATCTCATCAGGTAATTAACATATATGAATTCTAATCAATGTAAATACAACGCTTAGATTTAGTATTTCTAGGTCCTTTAAAATAGAATCTACGACTGCCAAGTAATACTTACGACAATATGCAAGCAGCAAGTAAAACCTCTTCCCATACTTTGAGGAGCTATTGTAATCAATGTTGAGAACGAAAGCAGCTCCAACCGTAAACATTTCTTTCCATCCAGTCTTTCGTTACGTTTTATGTGTCCATTTGGAAGCAAACGAGTCCTTAACTGACACGCCAGAGCGGATAGCTTCACATTTACCAGATATTTAATTAACTATGAAGTGAGAAAACAACGTCGATTCTATTTCTCCTGAGTCCTGAACAAATAAAACTAACTCTTTTGAATGTTTTTAAATTATATTTTCAACGTCGCGTTTGCGACAGAATATTTAAAGGTTTTTGCGTATGATAATTAGGCGTCCATTCATTCAAGTTCATTTGTTAAAAATGTAAATAATTATCTCCATTAAGACACTCGTTGAAAACAAAAGGACCTATTATTTTGCTTTCACCAATGCCACACCCGATATTCACTTTCTACCTATTTTGACAATCAACTTTGCTCAACTAGTGGAGATTCTCGGTTGACCAATAATGCGCATTCTGTAAGTTCACTGATCCAGTATTGGAAAAAGTGGCTTCATCAGTGCACAAAATGCGCGATAAAACTGATTATTTTCTGTTCTTTCTGATATTTGGCTTTAACCAGTTACAAAAATTAAATCGTACATCATAATCCATCTCGGAAAGTGCTTGATACAAAGAAACGTGATATGGATGAAAGCTATTGTCAGCTAAGGTGCGATGAATGGTGTCTTTTGTTACTCCAAGGTGTAAAGAAATTTGTCTTGTATTTAACTGCGGATTGACTTGTGCATAAGCTAAAACATTAATAACGTTGTCCTCAGTGTTCCAACTTGCCCTTTATCTTCGTGAAGGACCACGTACGGCGTGGACACACAGTTTCACGAAACCGTTTTGTTAGCCGCTTAATTGTTCTGCCAAACATGCATTTTCAAAAGATTGAAAATAAATTTTAAACACATCGTAATTTTCAGAATTGGAAAAATTCATTTTAGAGTGTAACTTACGGAAAAATAATAATAAAAAATGTTAAATAATGTAAAATATCATTTGTTCAATTTTTCTTCCAAAGCCTACTTTAATTATTTGAATTAGGCAACCCTTATTATTTTCGTAGTATAGTAGTTTCGTAAGTATTAAATCGGTTCCAGAAATTATTTTGAGATGCGGTTTTTGCGGTTTGGTTCATTTTTTCCTGTGTTTTCAAATAACATGTGTATGTATGTAACATGTAACAACAAATAATAATGTGTAAAATAACTTGATGGTAGCATTTGAAGTTTTTGTGAAAAATTTAAACAAAGACATTTTTTCGAACAGCGGATTTTTCAAAATGATTAGGATTGTTTTTATATCTCATATTGTCGAGTTTTTAATGCCCTTTCAATTGATAGCAAAAACTTAAAAATCGGTCAAACTGTTTCGGAGTTACAGGTTTCTGTGAATTAAGCTGTTTGACTCTCCTCACCCTTTATTTGACAAGTTAGGAAAACCGTTCATCAGGAACGTAGAACTGTTTTTCATGGTTTTTTGACCCTTTAAAATACGACTTATCGACTTTTTAAAATACCGTTTGCAATTACGCCATCTATTGGTCATCTGAGAAATGTCGTTGTGCCATCAAGTTTCGTTTAGTATTCGCTCGTCTTCCCTGTCCTAAACGTCCTTTATTTCAAGGGAGGAATCCTTTCCTTCGCTGTTCAACTCTATTCCGAAATATTTGTATTTGTCACATTTCATGATTGTATCGTCTGCAATTTCCAAGTCGTCTACGTTGCCTCCCACACACATGTATTTGGTCTTCGTAACATTCGGTGATGGTCCCCATGTCTCGTATTCTTTTTTGATCTTTAGGGTCATATATTCTATATCATCCTTGTGTTACGTCATTTCATCTTCAGTACACATATTGAAAATTCTTATTTTGTCGGACAACTAATCCCAGACTTACATTACATTATTCATTCTTTCCTTGGATTTTCAATTCCAAGTGTGTAAACACTTAAACCCGATACTTCACCGAAACCCCTTTTCAATGACTATCCAGAACGTTCGTTCTCATTATTGTTTCTGTTTGTATTTCAGATTGTCGCAGAGAAGAGCTTTCGGTGCAAACTTTGACATGAGCTGGCGCATCGAACAAATTCGACGAGATAGCGAAATTGCTCGTATAATAGCTGAAACCTGGTAAAAATTTGTATTCAACAATATTAGTGTTATAAGCATTCTGCGTTACTCTGCACTCAACTCATTACTGTACAATCTCATGTTAAAGGTGTTTTAAAGGTCCCTAATTTGCAAAGTGAATTTCCAAAACGAATCCAGTTCCAGATGGAATTTTGATAAAAGTATCTTAATTTTGAAACTACGTGTAGCCTTGTAATTCTCTCAGTCGCAATGATCAGTTATTTCATGCAGGATCTTATTGCAACTCAAATCTAATTCATTCCTGTGTGTGAGACCCATTCGGCTATAAAACGTATTCGGCTATATAAAGTAGACGATAAATTTCGCCTACCTATTTTCCAAGTAACATCTTTATGGATTTAATGGCTTTACAGCCTCGTAACTGGTTTGATATTACGACAATGGTTATTGTTTCCAGCCCCTAACGCGCTTCCTACCTTTTCTACTAAAACAAAATAATAATACAAATCCGAATTCTCAATAAAGAAACAAAAGCCGTAATTTATATGCTCGGGCTGGCCGTCTTTCGGAGGTGAAGGCAAACAACAAAATAAAACGTAAAGCAACCGTACCTACTTCATTTGTCAATTAATAGTTATAGCACGCTTTACGTAAAAGTGTAAAGGTGCGTAACGATGGAAAGATGTAAAGTAAAAAACTTTATGTAATATTAAACACAATTTGGTTTAATTTAAATGCCGCCTTTTTAATGCTGTTTAACTTAAAAGTGAAAATCATGAGAACATGTGTCTGACAATAAATTAGCGTATTTGGCCTATTATTTCGAAATAACAGGCATAATAATGGGAACTTACCACTCACCCTCAATGAAAGGAAATCCGATTTGTTCGAGGGGAGAATTCGTATCCCGTAATATCGTGTTTAATGCCGTTAATAAGGAAATTTATTCGTGTGAAAATCTGGCATAAAATATCAACGGTTTGAAAGCACTTTGAATTGAAGGGAAAACTAAGCCAAATCAACGACGCTGCTGACTTACTGGGTCAATATGGAAATTATGTAGATATATTTCCAAAATTGCTTTGGAAAAATAAACTATTCGAGTTGCTGAATTAATCGCAGTACGGTGCGGTAGCTTTGACCAAAATTTGAGGTTTTCAGCTGAAGTTAAAGTGTTTGGCAATCACTTAGCGTTGTTGTTTTATTTGTTGCTTAAAAATTCAATGACTGTATGATGGCTTTTCCAAGTTTTTGATTTCCAAAAACTGTTTTTGAAACTGTTTTCTTTTAAACCTGTGTGGAATTCAAAGGTTCGTAATAAATTCAGTGTTATAAATTATGTGGTTTTTTTCTGTTCGTCTGCTGTTAACTAACAAGAAACATCAGTCACCTCCATAATTTTCAAACGGAGTCTAGCAGCCACTTTAAATGTTAACATTGTTTAAATCTGTACACAAGAGCATCATTCTTCATTTCAATGATAATTAACTCAAATCAAAACATTTGCTGACCTTCTACTTGCCACTAAACATTTCCGGTCCATTAAAACATAAAACTTAGATTTCGATTTGTGGGCAAGTATATGTTGTTGCAATCAAATACAGCTTAGAGCTAAAAAAGAAATCCAATCATCCTTCGGGTGAATTAAAGTAGCACATAAAGTATGCAAATTAACATTTGCATATGCTATTTTAGGCATCATTTTGCAGATCATACGTAAGTAATATTTAAAGCCGACTTTATACGCTCATCCATCTTCGTTTTCGGTCTGAAAATCAGCAAGCAGTAAAATTCCTTTTAGTCCCTTAAGGTCTCTACGGTTCAACCATAGAAAGGATTATGATTTCATTTTAAAGCATAAGCAGTTTGATGAATATATGCGTTCCCAGTATCATATGTAAATTGCAAACATTTCAATGAAATGTATAATTTAGCGTAGTTTAGATAGATTCACGTTAAGGACCCTATTTACTACTGAGTCAAGGTTTGACTACTAGGTAATACATTCTCAGGTATTATATTCCTGTTTTCGAAACCTTATTATATCAATTTAAAAGCAAAACTGAATGTTTAGACATCAGATATTATACCATCAACCGTAAAAATATACTCAAATTACACTAAAGGAACAACGCTTTTTTAACAAAACAAAACGTCTAATTATATGCAATTTATATCCTTTAACTTCTTAGCTGAGACAGCAAGGAAGTCGAAATCGTAAAACAAAGTTTCCTTGTGGAACTCTGTTTTCCACCTTCATCCCAGCTAGGAACCGTCTTATAGAATGTCCTAAGGATTTAAGCATAAAAGAAACTTTCCCAAAAGATGATAAAAACTTTCTGTTTGTTTTATTTTCAGAAGTTGCAATCGTTGATTAAAACTGGGATTCTTCAGCTTTAAAGTTGTATCATGTAACGTACAAAGGAACATTTAAAATCAACCATTTTCTTAAGGGCACAGAGATTTGTCATTATTTTTATACTATGTAAACCGCTTAGTCCCACTTTAATGAAATAAGATAAACTACTGAGATGCCACTGACAGTTTCAAAATTCTGAGTAATTTTAATTACAATTTAAACAAAAAGCCTTGTCTTGCTCAAAATAGAACGAAAATCGCATTAGAGTTACCGTTAATAAAAAAAATGGAAATCATTTTAACACACATTGTAAATGTGAATAAATTTATTATATTAATATTACTTGATATTAAAAACATAGGGAAACATTTGCAATTAGTTGGTCAAAACTATGGAACACTTGTCGATTTAAGCCTATTATTTTATCAAAGTTTTAGTGTACATACCAGCAAAGGTTTTTTTTAAATTTCATTTTTAAATCGTGCATTAGGTACACAAATGATGACAGTTATTGATTATCTTCCGAAGTTGACGGGACACCCTGTATATATAAATAGGTGTTCGCTTTGCTTTTCCGCAACAATATATTGACTGAAATAAATCTTCATATTGCTTTCATTGCAAGAACTAATTCAGTTTATCAAGAAATGAGCTTTTCGAAATCAAATGAGTTTCATATCTGACGCAAATAGCTGTTAAAACATGCAAATGAGTTTCAATTTACAAATCTCAATCTATGCATGCTTCGAACTTCCGACTTTAATTTCATTTTCGGTTGCTCTCAGTTCAAGCATAGTGGGGATCTAGGAACCAGAAAGGCTACGTGACTTCATTTTGGGCTGAACGAGGCTGATATTTACGCCACATGTTGGCCCTAAATTTGCATTTTCCGATTGAAAAACTTTTGGGAGAGTTTTGCTCTATGTTACGGTCTGTAAGATTGAAATATTCCTTTTTGCAATATGTTAACAATAGACTTGGATTAAGTTGACGAACTTGTTTCAAGTTTGACTAACAAATTCCGATTTCTATAGATATGCGTTGATAATAATAAAACGTATAAGCTAATTTTTCTGTTGTGCGCTTTTTATGCTGCCTAAGAGAAATGTCCACAACTCTAACAAAAAGTTTAAATGTTTATAAAAAATAATCACATAGGACATTACATTTAATCAACTTCGAAGCACCAGGCTGTCTGTGAAAAACTTATTTCGAATGCAAAGCACAGATTGACTTTAACTCATTATTTACGTTTTGATCGGGGTATTTTCCTTCCTGGGAAAAAAGGAGGAAAAAATCCTGTTGTGAGTATAACAGGCACTGGCATGTTTCCAAATAACATCCAGTTATAGCAAATGTGTATAAAAGATTTTACGTAAATTTTTAACTAATACCTAGTAGTATAATAATAGTAAAAACTCGTTTATTTAAACTCAAACTTCGAGTCATATAAGGTCAATTTAAAGTTGTGTTTTTTCCAATATCGTCGATCAAACAGGTAGAGCGTATTTCGAATAAGATAGAACAATTATTCTTAGAATTATAAAATATATAAGCTAGCGAATTAAAATATAAATCACAGAAAACTGCATTTTTTTGTAGTTTTTGCCGATTTTTGCAAAATGGAGGGTTCCCAAAGCAATTTTTATGTATCGAATCACTGTAAAAGTTTAGAGACATCCATTAATTAACCACTCCAAAATTCCAAACCTGGTAAACTTGTTTGGCTCATTTCTACGCAAAAACAAAATCTTCGTTTAAAAATCCTTGAACTCTTGTCTGGCCATTCGTCTGTACTTCCAGCCCCAGCACTCAAAGAATGAAAATCAATTTTCATGCAAAAACTGAAATTTAATCAAAATATTTGAGGAGGAAAGCCTAAATCTTAAAATCACTCTAAAAATTAACTAAGCTTTGACTTGCAGCTCAAATAATTTCAACTACCACTCTAGCTGCAAAACGAACGAATTAAACTAGTCTTCAGAAATCTCAACAAATTCAGTAGAAAGCGAAGAATTTTCCGCAAATATATCGCAATCACGCTGCCGTCTCGAAGATAAGACTGAATTCTAGAGCTAAAAGAACTTTTAGAGCAGCGCTAAATGATGGATTTGAAGAAGTCTTATACCTCTTTCCTCATCATCAATCCTCAATTTCCTCAATTGTCCTCTAACAGATTAAGTAATGAAAAGGCCAGAAATAACCCTAGAACGTATTTCCTACCCTGCTCAATGAGAGGTTAACTCCAAATCCTATAACTGGAGTGGATAACTGGTCAACTGAGACTGAGGGCTTTCTTTTTCTCCTCTACTCATGCACAAACCTATCAAACACTTTCGATTTGATTGACTACCTGATTATACTTCTGCAGCTTTTTACAAGCTCTTGAAAAGCTGCAGAGATGCAGACAAAGCCTCTGATCATAGTTTAGTAAGAGTAAAAACGAAAATGGGCATATCGGCTCGCACAGGAAAGAACCGCAGCAAGGAAAGACCGTGGGATATAGAAAAACTAAAATAACCTGAAACAAGTCAACTCTACCAGAATGAAATCGTGAAAATGTGCTCCAGAACAACACAAGAAGGTACAGAAATTGAGCATAATTGGAAACAAATAAGAGTAGGTATAGGTGACATCAAAGGTAGAGTACGAGGATCATGAACGAAACCAAAAGTAAGTGGTACGATACCGATTGCGAAAAGCTAAATAAACAAAAAACCAGAGCTAAACTCCAAATGATCCGAAATCCATCCAACCACAACCGTTCTACCTACAATAACATCAGCAGTAGGATGAGAAAAACTATCAGAAGCAAGAAAAGAGCAGCTCAAAACGAAAAATATACAGAACTAGATCGTAACAGACAGCAAGGTAATATAAGACAATTTTATAAGGAGGGCGGCAACTCAAAGAAAAGTTTAGACCAAGGACCTGAACGATACTAAAAAGCGGTAATGGAGATCTGACATGTAGGAAATCGGAAATACTGCAAGCGTGGAATTAATATTTTAGCAGAGGCTTCAATCGGTCGGGCACAAAGCACAGAACCGCTTGACTTTCCAAACATCAGAAACAAACAGAAGCACCGAGTTTGGTAGAAACTATTGATGCTATCAAAAAACTGAAAAATAGTAAAGCACCTGGACGGATCGGATACCGGCTGAATCTCCACCATATTTTAATATGATGGAGACACACTTCGGAGCTTTTGATACACCCTTTGATAACACGAATTTGAAATGAAAAAATTATCCCACCGGAATGAAAGGAAGGGGTGATCATGCCAATACATAAAAAAGGCCATAAGATGATATGGACAAACCACCGTGGCATCACGCTACTCAATTGCGTCTGTAAGGTCCAGTCAACCATATAACTGAGCCAAATAAAACCATATGCAACCATATGACAATGAAATTCTTGGTGACTCCCAATGTGGATTCAACTGTTCTCGATAAGACAGCTATTTGAAAAGTGCTGGGATTTCAACAGAGACATCCACAGTCTATTTGTGGATATCAAACAGGTGTATTAGTGTAATCCGAATCCGAATCCGCCTGTGGGAAACCATGGAGGAATTCCAAAGAAGTTAATAGGCATTGTGAAGACGTGGAGGGCCAAAACAGCGCAATGTTCCATATAGAAAAATGGGCTTAAATAAGCAGACCCCAGTTCTATTCAACTTGATTCTTGAGAAAATAGTGAGAGTAGCCTAAACAAACACACAGATATTTGGAGCCAATGGATCTAGGCTACTCCGAGTGTTGGCGCGGATAGAACATTTATAAACGTGTCAGTTCGGCGTCCTATCATTATTTTTGTGCTGGTTTTTTTGGTGTGTAACAATGGAAAAGTGAAGTTGTCAATCTAATAAT
>NW_026017110.1:13269911-13273805 GCF_020466585.1 Dendroctonus ponderosae | reverse complement strand
AGGATGTTTGCTTGGAAAGCTGTCGTAGTTGTACCCAGGTTTAAGGTGATCCTTTCCCCAGTTCTTCCTTTTTCGACTATACCAGCGCCTGTGCCAGACGCTGTTTTTATGCCCGCCGTGTACCATATGGAGTTCCCTGTGATGGCTGATGGAGTCTCTCCACCATCTCGCCCCTCATTTAGAACATATGTTCTAAAAGGTATACCCAGTTGCTTAGAAAGTTGGAAGTCAAAACATTGAGGAGGATTTGTGTGCCGGTTATTGACCAGCAAATTACCGAATATAGAATACGGACCAATAACAAACTCTCTCAACTATAGTGACTCCCCAAACATAGTACAATAAATAAAATCCAACCGACTAAGATGGATCGGCCACGTCCAGCGTAGTAACAACAAAATGCTTATAACGAACATAGGGGAGGCAGCCCCATCCGAAAAACGAACCCTGAGAAGACCTAAGCTGAGATTTAGGTTCAACATCCGCAAGGACTTGCAATTAATGGGAAAATGTCGCCCTAGTTTGCACACGATGGAGAGAGGTGGTCCAGCAGCCAAGACCCACCCAGGTTCTAGTGCTAGAGTCTTTCTGTTGATAATGGTTCTTCAGAAGCATAATTAATATTCTCCTTTTGAGCAGCGTTGTTTGGATTAGTTTGGGTGATTGGTTAGATAAGGGGAAGACTGAAACTGGAAGTTTTAAGACGCCTAAAACTGACATTTAAGTGAATTTAACTATTTCGTAAATAGAGAGATTCACTACAATCACTACTCATATTCAAATTAAAAGCTGATTTATCTTAGTTTTTGGCAGTACTCAAGCCATACTTGATCGACTGCATTTGTGACTCAACAAAGATTTATTTTGGCTTCGATGTCGCAAGAGTAAATGTATTATCAAAATTATTTTTCAAATGCGGATTTTTTTTTCATTTCAGTTATGCTTCATAGTTAGTCAAACACTGATCCTTCAACATATATTAAACTGAGCTCATTATGGAAATTTGATTAATAATATCCACTACCAATGACATCTTTATGATGTTGCATGGAACAAATTGCCTGTATATCTAACGGTTGTGTTTAATTAAATGTGAAATTAACGTCTCGCCATGTTAGAACAATAAAACAGGATTAATGGGATGGCAGTTTTGAGGCGGCAATCGAAAATAGGCAGGATGACGAATGAAACTTGTAATTAAAATTTTTGAATGCGCAGATCTCCATTCACAGATTTAATTATCGGGTGTACCAAACAATTGCATTAAATGAAATTAAAATGTATACAGAAGCAGTAAATAATAACTGAAATTGCGAAAAAAACGCACAGTTTGCTATTGTATACTGTAAATAATTTCTTAATATTATTAATTTACTTATGTATACACATACCAACACGATTGACTGGTACCAACATGTAAAACTGCGTAACAGAGAAAAACTCGAAAGCACTCATTGCAAAAACTACACAAAGGAAAGCATCGGTTATTTTATTTGTGAATAAAGTGCATGTTGACAACATGTGCTTAAATAAGAGAACCAATTTTTCATCTGGAATGTGTATCTGCATAATTAAACAATATTAACAACATTTTGTCATCAGTCCATAAATTACCCTTTAATTAAAAACAAACATAATGAACAGTATTGCAGTTCATAGTTGATAATTGGAAACGACTACTTTCCTAACGCTTCAATCAGAAGTGATTTTTTGCTGTGTGCAACATTTCCATTTTTGCTATTTACAGCAGCTGGCAACTGACACATTTTAAGATTTTAAGATAAATCCAGCTGATGAGGACTAATGGGTGCGAAACCGGTTCTCTTTGTGTTTGTTGGTTGCTTCTTAATCTTACGCATTTATGTCAGAAAAAATGTTCCTACTCCATTAATGTCTTCGACACATTTTCCTTTATTTAACGGTTTTAAGAGCTACTTCAAGGAACATTTGCGAAACCCTTTCAATTTTATTAATAAAAGTATAATTAATAACATTTTTTTGATCTAAACACTTTCTTTAAACTATGACTCAATAAATATACTAGATAGGTTCTGAGATTTAAAAATTAACATCTGTATTTGGTTTAGACAACTCTTAGCAACTTGTGCTGCGTTTATGTGATTCTCAGTTTAACGTTGTCGTTCTTTGGAGTAAACAGTACTGGCATTCAGAAGACTTTCTGAATGTGTTTCGATGGCCGAGTATTCTAAATCAAATCAGCAATATTGTGTACTTACGTAATTCCGAGAAAAATATATTGAGCTTAGTGAATAAATCGTCGTTAATTGTGTACTAAATATTTAATTGTAGAGAGAGATTCACAGATTTCTATTAAATTATTTACTTAAGTAAATATGTCCTTAGGAACATAAAACACTAAACATTATCCTATAAAAACTCATTTACTTCTTGCAATGTTCGTTATGAAATGTACAATTCCGGATCAGCCAAATGCTTATTTATTTTTTCCCAAAATTTCTAGAAGATATTAACAGTTGAAGATCGAATTCCAAATTTCTCATTATTAATTAATTAACGTAAGTACTATTTTTAAATGGTCCCATGTTTGATAGGTGGCCTATTGGAATATGTAAGCAGTCGAAAAGAAACATTACGACCTTTGCTTGAAATTACAAAAAAATATATAAAAAAGTATTCTTTTACAATTTTTTGATGGAAAGAAAACAGATAGTTACAGGTAGATAGCTTTTCTCAATATTAACAGGCAGCTGTCAGACTAAGACTGAGCTTTGAAGCTCCTTTCACAAAATGTACACCAACATCGAATTTGCGAATATGCCATTGGCGAAAAAAAGTTTGATCAATCGCAATCCAAAGTAAATAGTTCCGACGCCATAACACTTTGACCAAGTTTGGGCTAAATCGACCCAGTCTTAACTTTTCCCCTCTGTTCAGTTTAGTCCACCAATATCAAATAAATTATTGTTTTATATTTATATAAGCATAGAATTGAACTAAGTTAAACCAAAAGCCAATTTTGTAGAGTTTTCAACCAATAACGTCAATACTCCTACACTTATCCTATAGAACTTGGCGATTGTTATAGCAAATTGAAGCGACAAACTGAGCTCCAAGATTTTCCCAGAACATCGAATATTATGTTTAGTCTACTCACGTTTTCATCTCTAGGCAATGTAATTAGGAGTGCTTGAACTGCCGGCTAAGTAGGTTATGTCTGGAACCCCTCGTAATTATAAATGTTAAGTCAGCAAGTTTATTCATTTTAAGAAACTAAGAATATTTTGGTATGGAATGGATTATATCGCATAACGGTATACGTATTACGGACCTAACGTTAAAGGAAAATTTAAATAAGTACGTCAACTATCTAAATGCTATAAAAAAACTCTCAAATGGCTAGTGGTTAGTTGATTAAAAACACAGATAAAATTTTCATAAATATTTATTTAGGTTGTTTCCCTTATTCAAATAAAAATATATTAATTTTTTCAGTGAAAACATCAGATTCATACAATGTAAACAATATCTAATATCTGCAAGCAGGGAAAAACCTTTTGCCGAGAGCCGTATATTTAAATCTAAATCATGTTGTGAAGGGAAGTTTAATTTTTGAATTCCGAGGAAGGAAAATAGGTGCCAACGCGGAAAACTTTAGTATTGTAAATTACGGGCATTACTAAAGTCAGTTGAGCGTAGAACAGCAATATCTTTTCTGGAAGATGGAAAAGAATGGCAACTCAAAATTGGATTAAAATGATGAATAATGTCTAATGAATTATTGTGACTGCTCGTATTATGGAAAATCTTTAAATTTTCATTATTTGTGTTTAGGATTTCAAATATCTGATGAGGAATTATATTGCATACAATAAATTTATAATTTGAGATTTGTTTAAAATCGAAAACGAGTCT
>NW_026017110.1:13265161-13268912 GCF_020466585.1 Dendroctonus ponderosae | reverse complement strand
TTATCCACTCTTATCAAGCAGCTTCTCGTATTCAGTTAATTAACTCCTGCTCCATTTGTATCTCCTTGTGCTGTGTGTATCGTACAAACGTGGTACGAATGTAGCCCTTCCTCGTTATTTATTTGGTGCTTGGGAAAGTGTCAGTTATTGTGCTCAGAGTACCCCTAGAAGGCTCTGCTGCAATTATGTCCAATACTTGTGCCTCTGTGCCTGGAACCCGAACATCGATTGTCGTCCACTATCTTCCTGGAACCACTCTCCTCACCCTTTGTTGGCGTGAGTTCTTTCAGCTTATGCCATGTTACTGTAGCATTTCCCCCGAACTAATCGCAAATTCGTGAAAGGAAATTCAAAGTAAGTCACAGTTTGACAAATTATTGTTATTATTGACAAGGGCTATTCACCTGTAATTATCTGTTAATGACAAAAAACATCATTGCCGCTGTGCCTTTTCGTCAAAAAATTGTAGAAGATAACTTTTTTGATATAAAAAATTTTCGTAATTTGAAATTTTTGAATGCTAAGTATTCCAATAGGCTGCCAATCCAACGTGGGATTTTTTCAAAATAATGCTTAATAACAAAGTTGAAATTCGATCTTCAACTGTTAGTATCATCTATAAATTTTCTAAAAAAAAATTTTCAATATTTTTCTGGTACTCAAGGCAGCCTCTATCACCCCTTAAAAGGACTGAATAATAATGAAATAGAGACTCCACTAAAAATATTTGCAAGCATTTTCTATTTTAGTCTGAAGAAGACGTCATATTCATACAGCAACTTAGTTTTAATATTATAAGATGAAGTGATTTTATTTATGAATCTAACAAAAAATATGAGTTTTCCCTTTGTTTCATTGTATTTCAACTAATATCCGTTCCATTCTTTTGGGCTTAGCAAATCATAGAAATAAAATTTTTACAATACTTTGTAATTCCGGCGCATGCATTTTTCGTTTAAATATTGTTTTTCAAAATTTACTTGGATCGGTTAATTTTCTTATAAGATACAAACATTTGCGGTACTTTTTTTTATTCAAACGCACAAATGGTAATTCCGTGACCGATGGATCAGAATGATATTCTGCATGCAATTTCAGTTTATAGATAGATAGATAGTTTTCAGAACAAAATGGAATTTAACAACATATTTTTATACAAACTGCGTGTTGGGTATTTCGCCTCAAAAATTTTTGTCTAAAAAAGACAGAATTTCCTTACGTCTTTTATTACAGATTGATAAATAGTGCTTTTATTTCGCAATTAGAACGAATTATTTATCAACAAATAATCAAGAACTATCACCTAGAGGGTATCCTGCGACACACTTAGGCTCGAGCTGTAAGAGAAAATTCCGATTAGAAAAGAAATTAATTTGAAAAATTACCTTGCCGTTTCGATAGCTATTTTCTGCTATCGTTATCAAAAGAACGTAGAGTATGTTAATAACTTGTCTAACAATAGTAAGATAATAAATATAAAACATATTATAAAAATAATGGTTTTAAAAATATAATCGAATAAGCAAATGTTCAACTCCCCATCACCAGTATAGTAGCAATTAATTAATATTTCATGTGATGCAAATGTAGAGTTAGATGCACATGTAACGCTCGTTTCGGACTTAAATTTGCAGCGAATCGAATATTTTAATAATTGTTAATTAATGTCCATTATCTGCACTTAGGATTAAAGGTTTATCGAGTAACCGAATAACCAAACACGTTAATGTATGTTGAGCTTTACCCAAGACTATTACTTACATCAGCTTAGAATATTTAGTAATGCCACAGGAAATGTAGATGAACTGTATTTCTGATACAATGTTGAGAAGAAATTCAATTCAAGGCGGTAGATGTTCCGAACGATTTATTTGATAATATTATAGCCCGCCAGTTTTTCTTAAATTAGGCGAGACTTATGAAGGATGGCTAAGGAAACAATTTGCACCTCTACTTATGACTTTTGTCGAGGAAAACAATATTAGGAAGAGTAATAAGTTAAACTAGAATAAAACAAACAAAATAATAACACTAAAAAATTTGCGTTTATTTTTTAAAGAGAAAAAGTATATTGTTGCCTTGGATCCTATGTGAAATCGTTATTAAATCCGGCATCCGGTATTCTGTACCCATATTTAATAGATTCAAATTTGATTTTCGTTGCATTTCATTTGGTGTTGTCATTTGGTGATCAAAACACGTAGTAGTGTTTTTGTAGAAAACCTGTCTAAAACTGATATATGAATTGCTTAAATATCGGGAAAGCAGACTATACCTAGTCAGTGTTGATAATTATATGAGAATAAAATTTTTCACAATTAAATTATGCAGCGATAAAATTAGTCTCGATTTTTTTCAGAAAAAAATTTCAAACGAAAGAAATTCTGTCTGAAAGCTGCTTTTAAAGGTAAGTTCACGTTTTGTTTATACATAAAGTAGACATGATTTTAAATACTAGACTAATTCCAATTCTATTTCATTTTGATAAGTCTGTTTGCAACATCTACATTTAAACGTTGAACCATCGTATCACCACAAAAACTTACTGGGACATCTTGAGACAGAAAATTTGTCAATTAATCACAGAAATAATTGAAAGTCGTCGGGAATTTATTGCAGATTTTAAGACTCCATTAAAAAATAACAGATTATATTGAAAATAAATTATGGTTTCTCTGTTACGTTAGATTGTGTAACAAATTAAAACTTTTGCAATTAATTTTTTCGTATAATAAAACTACAGATGCTTTCCTATTTTATTCATTCACCGCGCACCAACGTGCGATTAAAATAATGTTACTAACATATTTTCTTATTTTCTTTTGTACGAAGTTTTCACATGTGTTGGATTTATTTTTCACAACGTATTTCAATTGCGGAAGTCACATAAATATGTAATTGGGAAGTGTTCGCAATTTATGTGCGTGTTTAGGTTCTTAGATTGATCTTTGTTTAATCGATTTGCTGCTGTCCCATTTAACGCAAAACCAACAGTATCAACCCTTTGAATTATTATACAGAAAATAATGAAACTCTTTAAACATAAGCTTTCTTTGCGACAAAATTTGGCAAAGTTAAACAATGCTCGATTTGTCCAACTTTGGGGTCGGAACTAAATTAATTAAAACTCAGAGCTCGTGCAAAAACAATTTTAATGAAAAGTTGAATATCAATATAACTCCAATGTGGATGGATTTGTGTATATTTTTGTCGTTTAGCCTCACTTGCTTATCTGCTTGCCCACTTGCCCTCTTATAAGCAACTTCTATGGATTTAAGTTTATGTGGTTTCAGTCAGGAACAGGCGAGTTGGTCATCAAAACTCTCACCGAAAGAGCCAGAAGAATCTGCGAACCAGCCGAGTTAGAGAGAGAATTAAAACACCTGGAAAGGGCCTTTGGTTGGAATGGATACAGTAAGAAAGATTTCAATAGAGCAATTCTACCAAAAAACTGTGAAGATCGCTCGGAGACAACAGAGACGCATGATGAGCATAAGAGTTGGGCTTGCCTCCCGTACATACATGGAGTCACGGACAGGATCGGCAAGATACTGGAGAAACACCAAGTAAAAACCATTTTCAAACCAACTCGAACGATCCAACAGACTTTGAGATCGGCCAAGGACAAACGCGATTCTTTATCAGCACCAGGAGTCTACAGAGTTCCGTGCAACTGTGGAAGAGCATACATCGGCACCACAAAACGAAGCATAAACACTAGGATCACGGAGCACAAACGAAGTTGCAGATT
>NW_026017110.1:13259412-13265111 GCF_020466585.1 Dendroctonus ponderosae | reverse complement strand
CCCCCACGCATGAGCACACACGGCTGGGCTGCATAAATACGACGGGGAATCCAGCAGTTGAATCAGTCTTAGTCGGAAAGCACGGGGGATCACTTCGCCCACTGCCTCATCGCCTTTGAAAATGCCCACCGCAGTTGTGGACGAAACGTCAGGAAGAAATTCCCATAGACCACGGCTTCAAAGCCCGGAAAACATTCCTAAATGTAATTAATGTCTAATCAAACGTAATATTAAATGAAAATATATTTTTGCTTTTCTTAGCTTTACTGTCTACATTCAAACACACCTACAGCTTATGACCTCAAACTTTTTGCTTTAAATAAAAATTATGTTTAATTGTTCACTAACTTACTAAACGATTCCTTGGCGATAAAAATCGACAGGATGTTTCCTACAGCATAGTTCATTTATTGAAACCTTTAAAATGTTCTAGTTTTATCCTGGACATAAATAAAAATTCGCACTTCAGATACATATTTAAAGATGTAGTAAGTGTCGTGCTGTTTTGCTATTTGATTTAAATATTCTGTTTGTGCTCGTTTGGGGCAACTTATTCACCAGTAAAAACTATTGCAAAATTGCTGCTTTCAAACATGGCATTACCTTTCAATATGTGATTTTTATAATCAAAATAATTGTATATACTTTCCTGACTGTGTTTCAATTCCAAATCAAATTCATTCCTGGGTTTCAGTCATTTATTGTCTCTATTTATCAATCAAAATACGTTTCGGTGTATTTTTCCACCATCATTAGTTTTTATGTGTAGCGTTGTTGCTGCTTTAAGCCTTGGCATGCATTTGGAGTATTAATTTTGTCCATTATCGGACACAAAACGAATAAAATACTCTATAGTATTTTATTCGTTGCGATGCAACTTTTCCTACCTATATTAACAAGCTACATAATCGCCTCATATAATATTAAAAGTTACTAGTCGCTATTAGTCTAGTTAATGTATTTACAAAATTTGCTTTAAATTAGCTTATTGAGCACAACTCATTCGGATTTATTTTTCGCTTCAAAAAACACTTTATTCACGCCAAACTTTTTGCAACACCACCTGCAACTTTAATTTCAAGCAGAGTGTATTGTTCGGTACACATATAAATATCCGCATTATTTAATAAGCATTCGTGTTCCTTCAATATGCTCGTATTAGTTTCCACCCCATATAAAGACAATTTTAGAAGTCCAAAAAATATACAAAAATATGAACGGCTAAAGGCGAAGAATTTTGCCAGAAGAAAATATCAACTTCTTTGCAGTTTTGTGGTTTAGATAAGTTTTACATTATATATACATTTTCATTATATTACTAACATAATTGGAAAATATCACTTCTTAAATACCTTTTTCTACAGTCGGAAGTAACAATAATCATAAAAATGAATTACGACTCACTTCAACGTTAAAAAATCCTTTCCCGTAGCAGTTTGTACTAAAATGATTTTTAGCTCTTCAGCCGGTTTTGCTGTTACCTACAGTGATCGTTTATTCAGTTTTGGTTCAGTTCGGCAGCGAATTTATGAATGTCGATTCTCCATCATTACCATTTTCAATTTGGGTAAGTGCTTTGGCGAAGGTTCATAATTTGAAGATCATTCGGCTAGTGAGAAAATATAATTTTCACGTAAAGTTGACGATAAAATTTCACTCTGTTTTTGATTGAGCGTAACTTGTTGGGATTGGATGGACGATATGCATTTCTGTAAAATCACCCACAAAACGATTGCAACATATTTCAATTCGGGCGGAAAGATGTTGGATGGCTATCCTTATGTTATAACAGGAAAATAATACAGCCATTACTAACACTCATTTATTGTATCTCTGTTTGACAGTTTGTTTTATTTTGAATGTGCCAGCAAACGTGAATCGGAGAGTTTATCATTAATTCTACAAAATTGAGGATGGACTGTCCACACAGAGTCAACATAGTATTTTGGTTTATCCCATATACCGAATGACACCGTCGACGTCACCTTAAACGTGTGCGTTAAGGTAAAATTAACCGCGTTATTCTCATAAATTAAGCTCTTAAATTCGTATGTGTGTGGGCACTTTTAGTCTGTGCTTTGTGATTTTGTCATTGTCAACAAGCAATTTTTACGTTATTAACAATTCAAGCAATAACAAAATTATGTTTTTGCAAGGGAACTCTTCGTATCTCGATTGTAAACGGGCGCAATCAGGTTATTTCCACATTAATTATATAGACCACATGGATATTTAATTGTAAAGTCATCGAAGACTTGAAAATTTCTGTCGCTTCGTCAGTTGCCGTTTTGAGCTTCATCCAAGAGCCCATGTTGTTGTGATAGTTGTATTTCAAACCATTATACTTTTATATTGTTGCCATAAAAGTTGCCCCTTTCAAAAACATCTTTCTGAAAACCCTGTTCATGTATCTCATTAAAATTGTCTGCCAAATAATATCTATTTTATTCAACTATTGCTTAGAGAAAGTTATAATTCAATTTAAGTAAGTCGGTGGTTACATTTTCTTCTAGCTTCTACTTCCTTAAATTTTCTGCTCCTCTTCGCGGTTAACGCTCCATAAAATATGTATATTTTGCAAGCCACGAAAAAAATGATAGCTTCCAAACGTTTTAAGTTCGTTATTACATCTTGGGAAACTTTTAATGCTGTGCTTCACACACTCAATGAGAAACTATACATGTTGTATGCGAGAAGTTTAAGCCGATTCCGGCAAATTTAGTTCAAAGTTAAACTCAATAATAAATTGACACTAGAACAAGTCTTTATTTTCAGTATTTCAGTTTGTGTGAAAAGTACTTTATTTTAGGCTTCTTAACTGAAACGTTTTTTTTCCAAAATTGTCGCAATTAATGTTTTATTCTGCCACTAGGCGCTTCAGTTGTTGAGTTACTCCACTTATTATTACAATTACCTTAAGTAATTATATTTAAACAAATACTTTCTAAAACCTTTAAATCTTTTAATCCCATGGTTTTTTAGTAATTTAGTGGTTTTGTATACATGTCTAATGCTTAAAAATTTTTATACAAAATTGATTTTTTTTTCATAATATGGAAAAATGTGTAAAATTAAATACGTTTATAAATTGATCACTAATTAAAAGGAAATGTCTTGTATCATATCTTTGATAAAATTGAAGCGCGGGAAATGAAAATGATTGATATCAGAAAAACATATAAACTTAAAGACAAAAGTTCTGATGCAATCGCTAGTAATATTTAGAAGAGAAAACAGGGTATGAAGTGATAAAATATACATAGAACATGTTTTGCTCATAAGTTTTAGATGTGAATTAACTATTTTTAACCAAATACGATTTTACTACAATAACATACCAAATGACAGAGCAATATAATTAAATCAAGTTGTTAACCTTTTTACGAAGCACTGTGGATGTTTACCTAATATTAGAACTCTTAAGCAATTATCTTAACCAATTAGAGACGATCTCATAATGATTTGTGTAATAGTCAAAACCCAATTAAATTTGAAATGTAAACAGAGTAAAAAGTCGATGAAGCGAAATAAATTATTTTCAAAAACAGATAAAGATTGAAGTTTGTTCTGATTACTTTTTCAACAGCATTATGTTTTTTTTACTAAAACTAGTCAACGTTAGCGAATTTAGTCCCCATTCAGATTTTTAAAATTTTTCACTGAAAATCACAACCGAAACAGTTTTATTGTATGGGCAAACAGCAATCCCCTAATTTGCCTATCCGCTATATTTCACTAATATTACATAATCTCGTGCCCATTTCTGCTCGTTAATTCAGCTCATATTGCTAATGAAACATCAGATTGAAAAAGCTTCAGTTCCATGATATCGGAGACAAGGTCGTTTGCTCGAAGTTTTTGTTCATAAATCAAAATTTTTATGAATTTTGACCCACAACCATTTGGATTGTAAAGTGTCTAATTAAAAATTAGGTCCTTAGTTTACAATCTGATAAAATATTAACAATTATAAATCGCTTTCATAGAGTACGATTGTCAATCTACTAAAGTACATGTTTTTTTAAAGTGGTCCATTGTAACGTAAAATTGAAAACAACAAAATCACATGTGATGGATCTCAGAGTGCATTATCCAGATACAATGTTATGGGCTTCTAGATATATAAATCTATTCAATGACTCTAAAAACAGCATCTTTCTTCTCTTCCGAATATAAATCTATAACAAATTTCCTCCTTCATGACATTGCCTGAGACTGACTGATTTAGTACCTATTAGAGATTCCGAAAAATCGTTAATGTCTTCCCATCAAAACTTTTTCTACAGATTGAATACCTTTTATTCATTCCTTTAAAGTAAATTAAATGACTCCCATTTCCAGAATCAGAGCAATTTGTCGCTAGAAACTAATTTAGGATTGCCATTGGTTTTGCGAGGATTGAATAACTGTTGCCAATCGAGTTCTAAACTTTAACTTTAATTGTTTTAGGAGCTTTGAAACGTTTAAGTGGAAAGTTTTATTAGAGTTTAGTCTAGTATATTGCACTGAATAGTGACATGTCGTAATGAAATTTATTTCAGCTTGTAGTATGTAGTAGGTATAAAATAGTTTTAGCCACTAAAAGTTTCCAGTGGCAGTTTTGCTGCATAGAGGCTGTCTCATCAAATTTTATTAATTTGTTAACATTAGCTTAACCAAAGTCAGATGACTGATGTAGGTATTGTGATGAACTAAAATTTTACAGAGTTCCTGTCGGAGCAAACAGACCCAGTTTTGAGTACCTAAAAGAATTTATGAAAACATCCCCATACACTTGCGACTTTTAAAGCTAGAATCATAAAGTCGTTCAACTTTAATTAATTCTATGACGCTGCACGGTGACTCAAAATTGGCGACATTCCTCTGAAGGTGTTGTCTGGCGCTGTTATAGGAGGACAGACAAATAGTAAAATAAATTAATTGTTATTAAAAACTGAGAAATTTGGAGAAAACCATATATCAGAAATACGGCAGCAACGGTTTTCAAGGTAATCTGTCTAATTAACATTGCGTAAATACCTGTTGCTTCGTAATTATTTAAAACTCCGGTAACCATGGAATTATACAGAGTGACAATAAGATAGACAAGGATAAACGGTAAATTCAACAAGATTAGTTGACTGCGGAACGTACTTTCAAAATGTCAACCTGTTCTCATAACCTCGAGTTCTGCGGGGTTTTGTGTTTACATAAATAATCCATACACATTTTAATGGTTAACTCCAAACAAGCAAGTGCCTGTGTAATCTCCTTATTATCCACTCTTATCAAGCAGCTTCTCGTATTCAGTTAATTAACTCGTGCTCCATTTGTATCTCCTTGTGCTGTGTGTATCGTACAAACGTGGTACGAATGTATCCCTTCCTCGTTATTTATTTGGTGCTTGGGAAAGTGTCAGTTATTGTGCTCTGAGTGCCCCTGGAAGGCCCTGATTCGATTATGTCCAATAAGTACTTGTTTCTCTGTGCCTGGAACCCGAACATCCATTGCCGTCCACTCTCTTCCTGGAACCACTCTCCTCGCCCTTTGTTGGCGTGAGTTATTTCAGCTTCTGCTATGTTACTGTAGCATTTCCCCTGAACTAATCCCATATTCGCGAATTCGTGAAAGGAAATTCAAAGTAAGTCACAGTTTGACAAATTATTGTTATTATTGACAAGGGCTATCCACCTGTAACCATCTGTTAATGACAAAAAACA
>NW_026017110.1:13256828-13259179 GCF_020466585.1 Dendroctonus ponderosae | reverse complement strand
ATCGTAATTTTTCTTTTTGAATGCTTAAGTATTCCAATATGCTACCAATTAAACATGGAACAATTTTAAAATAATGCTTAATAACAAAGTTGAAAAATTCGATCTTCAACTGTTAATATCTTCTAGAAATTTTTATTTAAATATTTTTCTCGTCCTCCCAAGGGAGCCTCTATCACCCCTTAAAAGGAATGACGCCAATTTTGAATCACCCTGCATGTGTATATCTCAAATTAATTATATAACACAAGATAGGAGAAGATGGAAGAATCTAGGGGAGGCTTATATCCAGCAGTGGACAAATCTAAGCTGATGAATAAGAAGAAGGTATATAACGTTCAGGTCTTAAACGTTCGCTTTAATAAAATGAACTTATTTTCAAATATGTGGTTTTGATATAATTCATATTCATTTCTTTATTAACAAATCATACTGCCTTGATACATTTTTATGCAGTATAAATGTTCGATTTAACCCAAACATTGGGATCGAAACGGCCCACAATTTGCAATTGCAAAATCACAATCGGTGTCATGAAAACCGGACCGCTATTAATTGGTTCAGTTAGTTTAGGACAGAGTCTCGACAATCCAAATAGATTGCATATGCGCATGGAACATGGTAAATTTTTGTTGGAAATTTCATTACTTTTTGAAAATGTCGAAGAATGTAGAATTATATGTAATTGCGTTGAAAGTACCATACGTTGATTGCCTGTAGGCAGTAATGTTTATAATTAATAATATGCATAAAATCGTTTAATTTTGAATCTATAAAATTTACTTTCTGAATCTTTTTAGTAAGTATTTTTTTCACGAACAATAATTAGCAGGTACAATCAGATTTAAATATATATATATAATATATAAATAATCTTTATTTCCTACAGAAAAAGGCTATCGACCCAACCGGTCTTTCTGCCCTTGTGTGTCACATATGTGTCTTAGCCTAGCTTATTCTAAAATTAATTCTTATTCCTAACACTTGCATAAACTGATCAGTGATAAAAAAGAAAATTCTTGGCTGGCAAAGCAAACAGGTCTTAGTTCAGTTGAGGTTGTGTCTTAGCCTAGCTTTGCTAAAATTAATTCCTATTCCTAACACTCGTATAAACTAATCAGTGATACAAAAAAAAATTCTTGGCTTACAGAACAAACAGGTCTTATATATATATAAATAATCTTTATTTCCTACAGAAAACGGCTATCGACCCAATCGGTCTTTCTGCCCTTAGGTCTTAGTTCAGTTGAGTTTGTGCCTTAGCCCAGCTTATTCTAAAATTAATGCCTATTCCTAACACTCGTATGAACCAATCAGTGATAAAAAGAAAATAAATTCTTGGCTTACAAAACAAAAAGGTCTTAGTCGTTAGTTCAGTTGCGTTTGTAGGTGTTCTAGTAAAGTATCTGTTGGGATACGAAAACGGGAGTGTTTTGTCTGTCTTGTGAGGCAAAGGGGATTCAGTATGGTCCAGTTGTGGGGGTTGTTTGTCCATTTTGTCTGTAACTGTGTTAGTCTTTCCGAAATTTTTGTCATGGTTGTGCGTTCGTATAGTAGTTGGTTGGAAGGGTTGTGCAGTGGGTTTTGGGTCTTATTCGTGTTAGTAGTCTTAGTGCAATTTGTTCTGTTGTTTGTACGTATCGTTTTGTCCTTTCTGTTCCGTTGGCCATGAGTATATGTCCGTAGTCCAAGAGGGGTCTGCAGATCGCTTTGTATATTTTTGTCGCGGTATTTGTACTAATTCCTTTGTCTTGGTATGTTAGTGACCGAAAGTGTTTTGTTCTTTTTATCGTTTCTGTTCTGATGTTTCGTGTGTGTTTAGTGAATTTGAGTTTTTGGTCGATTGTGATCCCAAGGTACCTTACGTCGTTTTTCGGTTGTGTTGTTTGGCCGTCTGCAGTTATTGTAGGGGAGTCAGCGTTGAGCCTGTGGTCAGGGTGACCAGGTGTGGCAATTTATCGCCAAACTGGTTATTTTTTGCTTATGTTGGCGCCAATTTCTCATTAATATATTTTAGACACACAAGTAAGCATAAATAATTTCAATTCAACGTTAGAAAAACTAAAGTTCTTGTTTAATTTAAACCGTTCCGCTTTGTTTTTATTGGTTTACCCCGTTTGAATTTACTTGGCGCCAAAACCGGCGATTTTTAAGTCTACATTTGGCTTCTCAGTCTGGTCACCCTGCCTGTGGTTCGTGAGCAGAAGTTGGTTTTTTGTCGCGTTTGGGGTTAGTCTCCATTTATAAAACCATGTTCTTGTGTTGTTTGTTAGTGTTTCGAGTCTTTCAGTCGCTTTTTCAGTGGTTTGTCGTGTACAATAAGTGCCGTGTCGTCAGCGTATTGTAATATGTAT
>NW_026017110.1:13249433-13256297 GCF_020466585.1 Dendroctonus ponderosae | reverse complement strand
TATTCTGAAAACATTTGTTTTTTCAGTTTAAAAATCGCACTGCAGTAAATTGTGAATTGATGTTATTAAATAAGTGTAAGATATAAACAGAGACTATTGTTGAATAATTAAATATCAAGTATTATAAGAGATACATAAAAAGCATCCATTAATTGTACGATGTACGAAAGATATGTACCATTTGGCGAATAATATTTGAAGTGCTTCATTATTTTCCATAGAGAAAACTTTCGTGTAAGAGTAAGGCACTTTTAGAAAATATACGCAGAAGAATTACTTATACAAGGAAACCTTAAAGAAAACTATTTTAAAGTAGAGCGTCGAACGGATTATTATTTTTAGAAATAATAGGCATTTATGTAATCAAAATAGCTAATATTTTATTGAGTTTCGGGTCTGCTTAACTGGTATTCGTGCTTAATGGAAGACTCTGCGATAATTTGGAATATGCAAAAGCAGATGCAAAGCTATTGATACTATTCCTCCTTATCTAATAGTAGTATGAATTATCCCTTTATAGTCTGTAATAACACCTAAGACAATGAAAATTACTTAGAATTGATAATTACATTTACTGAATATTCTTCTTTAAAACAGGTCTCTCTGTTAATTAATCGGTTAATGTTTACATTTTTGTGCATAAACAGTAATAAAAAATGTGACGGTTTCATCAATCAAGTCCGCAAAAGCTTAATCGCGTAATAAATCTCAACTTTTGATGGTATTTTGTCTTCAATATTTAGCAATAAAAACAGATTGTTAGGTGAAAGGGCAATCGTTTTTACGATTACTCGAACGTAATAGCGAAACACATCAATTTTCCGATATTCCGACAAATGGCACCTCAGGGAGTCCTTATCTCGTACATTTGTCACTCAGTCTTGATATGTGAAAATACTGCTTTCATTGATAAGACTTGGACCGAATTTGTTATAAAGAAGCATTTAAAGCACTATCTGGTTTGTAGTTAATATATCAAGCCTTTAATTGAGATCAACAAGGGAAAACAATTCTAAATATACTTGCAGAATTTCCAGCAATATAAACTGCCAATACAACTACAAACTAGTAAGCTAATCAATAATCAAAAACACAAGTGTTATAGCTTGTATTTTTGCGAGGTAAATACAAAAGGAAAATAAACTCGAATAAAAAATGTACATAGCCAATATATGTACTCTAAGAATATAAGTAATATATGATAATAATATAAAATTGAGAATAATGCAAAAAAGGATTTACTCAAAAAACGATTCGAATAAGCAAAAATGTACAATTTACCCGTAGTTACGCCGGAAAAGGTACTTCAATATAAACTATTGGCGTTATTGTTCACGTTGGAATGACAGCACAATAGAAATAAATATACACATAAAAATGCATAGTCTGGTTAGCTTTAATTCCAAACCTGCTACCGATTAGATTTGCACAAACCCCGGTCTTACTTAGCGTTGGCAGCCAACCCATTAAAACGGTGAAAAGGGGAAAGTATCTAATGGCTGAAGTAGCTATTATTTTAAGGATAATTGATTTTCATGTGTGATGCGATATGATTAAAAAAATTTGCCAGGAAAATTCGGGAGAGTAACTCTAGTTTTGACAATAATCTCATTGGCAGTGGCGATTTTCAGGAAATGACTGATTGATAAGTGTTTCTGTGTTAGTAGTAAATTAGCTTTGGTATAAAAATAAACTTTTTAACAAATTGAAATAACAGTCCTTTAGAAATTTAGGTCAAAATTGTATTCAGTAAAGTTTTGCTAAATTGCAAAACATAAACTTTTAAAATAAATTAGGTGTGAATTTGCATTTGTTAATGCCTGATGAAACGTTGATTTTTTCAGTTGATCGAATTTCCGCAAAAATAATTTTTTTTATTTTTTATATAATTTTCAAAACCCCCAATTTTCCAATTTAAACTTTTCATACTTATAGGATACTGATCTTAAGATAGGTTTAATAGTAAAATTAGAATCAACTTCTGACAACAACCAAAAATATAGATATACATAACTCCTTTTTTATAAACGATGCGATTTTGGAGTTATATCAGAATATATTTTAAAAGAGCATAATCTTAAATATTGGGGAGCAAACAATCCGAATGAAAACGAGCAACAAATGTTGAATTATTTTTAGAATTATTCATATAATTATTTATTGCTAGTTGTTATAGACTTAATATAAAATTACTTTGATAATGCTAACGAAATCTATCTATTGACTATGATAAAGAGGGTGTCAATTTGAAAACTTCCCACCATTAATATCCTTCTTGCAATTAAAAATATGAAAAATCGAAATGACCCATTTAAATATTCATTTAAGGTGTCCCCCTAACAATCAAATTGACGGGTCCTTCCGATTTTTAATCTTTCTTACTGCAAGAAAGGTATCAAGGGTGGAATTTTTCAAATTTACACCCCGTATGTATCTTATTGTTTCTCTTTTTCCCATGTCTCGTTTCACTAGAACGTTTATTATATACCTACTGAAATTGATGTGTTTACAAGGTTTCTTGTACTCGTTTTCTCCTAAATTAACCTGGTGTGTCTTTTGATTCCTTAAAATCAGCACTTCAGTCAATTCGTTTAATCTCAGAGCCATGATATTTTAGTCTGCCATATTTAAGCTTAAGCCGCTTTAAGCGGCCTCTCATTATTTCTGCATTGGCATACAGTGTTTCACTCCACTTCTTCCTAAATAGCTTTTCACGGTTTATATTAATTTTGTTCGTCATATGTAATAAAACGTTTATTTGCCTTTTTGAAGAAAAGTTACGAGCTGATTTCAAAGTAGCGATTAGCTTGTGTATCTTCGTCCGTATATGTCAATATGATTTTTTGTATTACTATTTAAAAATGCTAAGACATTTATCCAATGAGAACCCACTTTCAGAGATTCAGCATCTTCATTCTGCATTATTTGTAATAATTTAATATTAGATTGTTTGAAATTGCCGTTTAAAAAACCAACATATTTGATACTATAAACGAACATCGATGTGTGTATCTTGAGCCAATATTATTATTCCTTTACAATATTCGCTGTTACATTTGTACATTTTGCACAAATTTTCCTGTGAAAGTTAAAAAAAATCTGGAACAATTTTGCACCTGATGAAATATATGTGCATGAGGACTTATTCATTAATCTGGGAAAAAACACAACGAACTACTATAGTAGTATTTCTTTCTTCTCTTGCTTAATTACAACTATGTACATTGTGTTTGCAAGAGTATTGATAAATAAATAAGTGTTTATACCCACATCATCACTAACAAATTGAAACATTTGAACAGTTGATTCCGAAATGCTATTTGTGTGGGATATTTGCATATAATTAGTCAAACTGACCAAATTAGAGAACTTCCAGTAAGTCTGTGTCTGTAATTTTGAGCGTACAAAATATTTCCACAACAATTTTCTTTAGAAATTGTCTCTGGACTTTTCCAAATAAAAGGTCAATAGAAAGTTGCGCTTATTTGGCCTCAATTGATACAAGGTGGAAAAGTTTTTCAATCGTTCTAACAGTTTCCCGTAATAACTGTCGAACATGTTTCAATCAATGATAAGATTAAGACCGCTGTGTGGACCTGGGATTCTATGTTATGCCTTTTATTTTGACCACGTACTTGGTGTAGGTATAGCGATCAATATATGTATAGAAGGAAACAGACGATTTGTGAACCTGGATCGTTCTGCATGAGGTTTAAAGTATCTGCTGTATATATTGATTTTGAAATCAATATTTTATTAAAAAATTGCAATATCTAAAGGCAAGCACTTATAGAGAAATGATTATTGAGTTTACATGTATATATTCCGTTTCTTTTAGAATTAGAAGAATAGAAATAATTTTAGAGGTGAAATTTGAATGTGATACAAATGTACTAAAGTATTTTTATTATTCCATACTGAATTGAAATTTGCATTCCTTTTTTTCAAATTTTGAAAAGCTGCAAAACGATCTGCTTTGATATTTCGAACATTGGCAGTTTGGTGGTGGCCAGCACGCAATTTCAAATAAATTTTTGACCATTTCTGGTCATAACATAAACCCTGCGGATATATTAGAGATATTCAAATATTGAATTGTGTCCGCGTGATTTATTAGTTCGCTTTTCATTAATTTAACACAAAGATTTTCTTCCATTTTATTTACTTTTTGAAACACGCACGGAATTTGAGTAATTAGTTGAGAATTTGAAGATGAGTAGTAAAGTTTAATAAGTAATAATATTTCCAGTTATTTAAACTAAAGCAATTTAATTATTTATGGCGCTTACGGTTAAAATACCCTTTAGTTTGTTTCAGCGCTAGTTCACAATATTTAAGTCAATAAACCCTGTTCCTCGACTTACCATAACAGACAGTGGCCCTCATGTATCTGAAGCCATTAAATGCCTTACAGTAAAAATGAAAATCAAAAGAGAAACCAAAACTTTTGAAAAACAACTGCGATTTTTCCTATTTTCGCTATGAATTTCCTATGACTATTCGCAGCTGAGCTATAAGTAACTCGCTTGAGCCTGAAATTTTCGTAGAATTGATACCATTAATATAGTGGAGATGTAGTATACTGTAGAAAATCACAGGCTCTAGGCGGAGAATATAAAAATAATCCGAAAATTTGCGAATATTAGCAAGCGTAGTAAAGCGCGTCCCTAAATGTCCTTCTTATAAATCGACTTTTTTAATTACAAAACCGGAAATTCGTTGTTCCTTGAAAAAAAGCTTTCGCCTGTAATAAGCTTTCTCCCATTTCGAATTGACTTTAATTTGAAATTATGGGAGTTCTTGCAATGCCAGAAGCTTGAGCAAGGCTGCGGCGTACTACAATAAAAAGCGTCTGTTTTGTCGCCTATTTCCTTGTATCCTGACTTGTAATGTTAAGGTAAGTTAGATATTCCTACACAGTGATGCTCCTGTATAGTACTACGAGATCAGCACACCCATGATACTATGCTGAGTGTTAACTTTATTAGAGATAGGAGAATAATATAAATGGTAGTGCCAACCGGCGAACATTGTCTTTATTCAATTAACTGCCGTGTACGAACATAGTTTTGTAATAAAGTCCGTAATCTAAGAAATTGTTTTTTTTAAGTCTTCGCGCTCGGCAAAGCATAAAATTAGCGCAGTCGGTAGGATTTGTCAAAACGGCTCAACAAAAATCGTGAAAAGTTTCGTTTTAACGATTAATTTGGCAAATTCCGAGATCGTGCTCGCGGACGTGTTCGACCGAAAAAAACGTTTCTTAGATCAAGAAGACCAGGGACCAAGGGACTACATCGCCCTCAACCTATTGGCAACTAGAAGTAAGAAGACCAGGGACCAAGGGACTACATCGCCCACAACTTATTGGCACTAGCAACTAAGGCGCAAGAAAAGGAAAACTTCAGGAATGAAAATCGTAATAATACTTCTACTGTAAGTACAAGTTAAAAGTGATTTCTGCTCGTTTATTCTAACATTTCATGTCCTCTTCCGAAGAAGAAGTTGAGAATATAATCAAACAATTTCAACTTTCAAATTTTCAAACAAAACGCAACTCTAACAAATTAAGAATGCATCATCAAGCAAACCCCGAAAACGTAGGTATCAATTATCAACTTCTACGTCTTTATGTAGATACAATTCCTACTTCTGATGGAAACCCACACACTCTTTCCGTTTTTATTAATAATTGCACTAGTCTAATTTCAAGTTTTTATAGAGAAGGAGATGAACTACATAATAGTTTCATTGTTCGCTCTATAATTGGGAAATTAACAGGTTTAAGTTTAATAGGTTCTAGAATTAATGAACTTCATACATGGAACGACATTAAAAATACCCTTCAATTAAGCTTTAGCGACCAACGTAATTTAGATTGCCTTGTTCAGGATTTGATAGCTTTAACACCTAAAAGTGAAACACCGTATAATTTTGGTATGCGATGCCAAGATGCACGTTCTTTGATCTTTTCGAAACTAGATTCTCTGAATTTAACCGAACAAGAAAGAACAGTACGAATCCAAAATTACGAAGAACTATCATTAAAAACTTTCATTCGTGGATTAACCGGTCAATTACAAAATAATGTCCGACTCCGTGATCCAAACAGTTTAGAAAAAGCTGTGTCTCTCGTTATATAAAAAGAAAATTTTCTCTATAGCCAAAATCGTGGCAATGCCCTAAATGCACAATGTTTTAAACCAAACCAAAGAATGATACCATCAACCCAATTCAGTGAACCAAACCCAATCAACTACCAACATAGACAAATACCCAATCTTACAAACCCGTTTAAACAACAAAACAACAACAATTTCAACTTCCCTAAGCCATTTAACCCCAACTTTCAATTCAGATCACCACTATTTCAACCAAGAAAAAGCCAAGTATTCAGAAACCCATTCATGAATAATCCAAATCGCTTTGTGTATCAAAGACAACCCCAACCATATCAAAAACCAAATTTTCCACCAAGACAAAGCCAAGTATTCAGAAACCCATTCATGAATAATCCAAATCGCCTTGTATATCCGAAACAGCCCCAACAAAATCATGGTAGACTCGACGAACCAATGGATACTTACTTCCTCAGGTTTATCTAAATTCCAAAAACCAACTTTCACAGAATTACATCAACAAAACGTTGAAAGTAACGGAATGAATTTTCATGATCCTAATAATCAGTTTTCGACTAACGAATATCAAAACGTTTATGCTGATTTTAATAACCCTGAAATCTTCATTGACCCAGATGAAATAGAAGATTACTATGACCCATATTATGAAGAAAACAGAGACTATGACAACCAAGCATATTTTGATGAACTCGAAAGAAATAACAGAACTAGTTCATTGCCAATGCCC
>NW_026017110.1:13236376-13248434 GCF_020466585.1 Dendroctonus ponderosae | reverse complement strand
AATTAGAAACCTTTGTTTAGAATTTCGTGATATCTTTTATTGCGATAAAATTCCTTTGACATTCACCAATCAAATCAGACACAAGATAAACTTATCTGATGAAACCCCAATTTTCACAAAAACGTACAGATACCCCGAAATCCATAAAACCGAAGTCAAAAGTCAAATCAATAAAATGCTCGAACAAAACATCATCCAAGATTCAATTTCTCCATGGTCAAGCCCAATATGGATTGTTCCGAAAAAATTAGATTCCTCTGGTAAGAAAAAATGGCGACTTGTCATTGATTACTGAAAACTCAATGAACACACTATAAACGATAAACACCCCCTACCAAATATTACAGACATTTTGGATAAGTTAGGTAAATGCCAGTATTTCAGTACCCTAGATTTAGCTAACGGATTCCACCAAATTGAAATGCACCCCGAAGATATTCAGAAAACTGCTTTCTCAACAGAAAATGGTCATTACGAATTTAGGCGGATGCCTTTTGGACTTAAAAATGCCCCGTCCACTTTCCAACGAGTGATGGACAATATTCTTACAGGCATTCAATACGAAGAATGCTTAGTATATCTTTATGATATTGTCATATTTAGTACATCCCTTCAAGAACACCTTGAACGACTTCGAAAAATCTTCCTTAGACTTCGTGAAGCTAATTTTAAAGTGCAACTTGACAAATTAGAATTTCTACGAAAAGAAGTAAATTATTTAGGACATGTTATTACCTGTGATGGAGTAAAGCCCAATCCAGATAAAATCCTTGCAATAAAAAAAATTCCTGTACCAACAACCCCTAAAGAAATTAAAAGCTTCTTAGGACTAATCGATTACTACCGAAAATTTATTCTGAACTTTGCCCAAGTCACAAAACCACTCACCTTTTGCCTTAAGAAAAATGCAAAGATAGTACATGATACAAAATTCACGTCAGCTTTTGAAACCTGTAAAAATATTCTAATAAATGCCCCTATATTGCAGTACCCCGATTTTACAAAACAATTTATTCTATCAACAGATGCATCAAACATTGCCCTAGGCGCAGTCTTGTCTCAAGGAACTATTGGTTCCGATAAACCAATTGCTTTCGCCTCAAGAACACTAAATGATAGCGAAACAAAGTATAGCACCATCGAACAAGAGCTATTAGCCATTGAATGGGCCTGTAAATATTTTAGACCCCATTTATTTGGAAGAAAATTCACGATATACACAGAATATAGACCTTTAATCTGGCTTTTCAAATTACGTGAACCAAATAGTAAACTAGTAAGATGGCGTCTTAAATTGGAAGAATTCGATTACGATATAATTTACAAAAAAGGCAAATTAAACACCAATGCCGACGCTTTACCGTGTACGAACATAGTTTTGTAATAAAGTCCGTAATCTAAGAAACTGTTTTTTTAAAAAGTCTTCGCGCTCGGCAAAGCATAAAATTGGTAACATGCCTTCATAACAGAAATATTTATGCCGCTGTTGTTCCTTTGATATATTTTTGAATATAAATACACAATCTGACAAAGTGATGACAGTAATGAGACAAAACAAAAAAGATGAGTAAGTAATAAATAATAATAATTATGAGAAAAATTTAACATGTCAATTGTATTGCAACGTCACTTACCTTAAATAATTCATTGTTAGACTCACTTCTCTGTAAGTAAATCTGTAATAAGTTAAAAAACCTTGGTCAATAAATTAGTAATATCTCCTCAAAATTAACAATTTTACACACACTTATGATCTGTCGTTAATAGTATGTTAGTAAGTTTTCAGTTCAGTTTTTATCGTTCAAATTTTGACAAATTTTCATATAAATATGTACTTAATAATCTATCTTACGTAAACTTAGGAATAAAGATTCACGTTTTAAATTATAAAACTAGATTGAAATGAATGATATGCGGGAAATTGCACGTTTTCTTGCTTTTATGTAATATCAATTACTTCGAACCAAGCACCTTCTAAAAAATTACTAAAAGTTATAAAACTCGAAAAGTTACGCCGTAAAAGGAAAAGACGGTTTTATTCAATGATTAATTAACCGAATTCATGCTAGTAAACAACTTTTACAAACTTTGAAAAATGGAAAGAAATTCGTGACCGCAGCTGAATTTGTCACCAAAGGCACGATCGAACAGACTAATTTATAGTTTGGAGAATTAATATTGCATTTCCCGTCGTACTTATAATTAGAATATCCATCATATAATTGATATATTGATCCGGGTAGTTAAAGTAGATGTTCCTTATTCAATAACGTCATTGATTTTCACTCAGCCCAGAACTAAATAAAAAAAAAATTAAAATAAGCTTAACAACGGCAAAACTTGCTGGAACATTTTCAGAGAATTAGGGTACGTTCCACAACGATAAATTGCATTTCGAATATAAAATCTACTAAACGGGAGAAAGAAACTACGTCAGCTACAATTCCGTCTCTGATCAAACACATCAAAGCTACAATTTTACCTTTCCGCTCATGTTTTATTGTGGGAAATTTAGCAGATCCAAAGCAAAAATATGGATTTAGCTAAACGATTTAAGCGCTTTGCGGCGAATTTAGATGATTACCAGACGGTCATTTGGTAACTGACCGGAATTACAAAACGCGTTTACCAGATCTGCTATTTCAGCTGAAATTGTTTCTTATCAAAGTATTACTAAAATATTCATCCCATCGTTGCGAACTATAATAGATGATAATTATTTAGATCTGACTAGAGCTGACTGACAAAGCGACTACTAAATATCTTCTACTGTTATAGAGATATGTATTCGAATATATATTTTAAAGTCCAGTAACTACTTATAAATAAATTTGGGTTTGAAAAAATGTTAATATAAGCAAATACTGGTCTTACGTATTAATATAAAAGTGGAAGATAATAGAAGACGAGAAACGTGGTGATTTGCAGCTAATGTTATGTAGATAATTATTTTCAATACGAAGCATTTCTGGCAAAAAGGAATTGGGAATATTTGAACTTTTGCACTATTGGAACAAACGGCGAGATATTTATGTCAGTACATTAAATGGTTCAATAAAGTGGAAACAATTTGACCCTGAATATAATAAAAGACTAGACTAGAATGGTTCTAGTTAGTGGACATGTTTTTTTTACAACACGTCATTTTCAGAACTAGAGCAAAACCCTAGAACATTGCAACGGTTTTTAATTTTTCTCCTTTAATTAGCTGAAAACCATTTCTCAGTTTAAAATGTTAAAATCAAACGCTACAAAACACACAGTTTCTCCATGATAATACTGGTCGAATTTCTACGTTTTTACTCTTAAAACTTTACATTAGGAGGAAAGCAATTCCGCCTTGCTTAAGAGTGAAGGTATTTGTAATTTCCTCGAAGCTGCGTAATAATTAAATGCTTTAGCTTTTATCTTGACGGCATTTAACTATTTCAAAGGAAAAGCGTTCGAGTGGAAATTATGTGGAACCGGAAATAACTAATCTCGTTCTAAGCTGTTAAACAATTGGCTACATCGTCTACCCATTGTTGTTTAATTAATAAAGAAATTTTCCAACTGTTTCTTCTTCATTTCAAAACTCAACAAATGTTCGTGGCTTCACGGAAGCGAGCTGTCTATTTGTCTATCTACCTATCGAATTTTATTTTTACGTAGATGAAAAGCTCTATCAAAAATCTCGCTAATCTATAGGTTTAGATACAGTTTGAGGATTAAAGAATCAATAATTAAGGCTGGACATAATTAATACGTCGTTTAAAGTTCGTGCTTCAAGCCAAGGTGGTATATATTGTACCGTGGATGGCCGAGTATCAAAATTCTTTTTCTTCTGGTTACAACTTTTATTCCACTCGGTACAACTTTAACTACGGAACAGGAACAAACTAACTTCAAAGTTACCGTCAACTTCACTAACAATAACAATAACACACGGAAAACACGCGTTTCCGGCTCCCGGAGTTTAACTTCTTCTGCACTTGGTCGCTCCTGTCACTTCACTTTTCTCCTGGTCTGGTTCTCGTCGTCGCTTATATCCTTTTCTCCAGGTATTCCAGATAGTTCTAGAAATCTCCAGAACAGGTGCGAAACTTCCCGCTTGTCAGTGTCATATTTGACAGTAAATGGGGCCCAAATGGGGCTCCCATTTACTGAAACACCATGAATTTCGATCCCCCATTCCAAACGTGAGTACCCCAGGCCATTTCCGTTACAATATTTTGTAGCTCAAAGAAGGTTAAAATAATTTTCTTTCATTTTTTCTTGGTGTTTTATTTGATAATAGTTACATTTGCCGCTCTAGCTTAGCAGATAAATTCAAGCACTGAAAGACGCTAATAATTGAACAAAACGAAATATTGGCTTTTTTGCATTTTTATCTTAACATGTTTTGATCTAGCCAACTGTTTGCGATTTAGGTTGCTATTGAAATATTAAGCTTTTTCGGTTTGTAGTTACGAGGCACAATCAAAGTACGGCTTAGTTGTTAAAATTCATGCATCAAAATCCGCATAATTGCAGACCTTGGTTTGTGTGAACGTAGATATTTATTCAGATGTATTTGATTAACTGTTTTTAAATTAATTTAGGGATATGGGATGGCCATGACGTGTAACTTGAAGAAACTGAAAATAATATTGAAATTGTGAACATTCGACAAAACTTCAAAACTAAAATAAATATTAAAATGAAATTTTGCAAAGAAAATAATCTGGCAAGATTCAAATTGCTATTTCGAAATATAAGTGATTTTAAGAGACACATGCAGAAACAGATAATAATAATAAGAATCAAACCCAAAAATAGTAGTTCTAAATAGGGTCATATCCAAATGGAAATTATTGTGGATCTCTTATAAAGTCAAATAAAAAAACTATGATTCCGATTGGGTTGAAGTACCTATGCAAAAACTAAAAGTATTTTCGCAAATTTTTAACATTAATTTATATCATTCGGGATTTGTTGCTACAAACTCTTCAGAAATTCTGTATTGGCATTCTCAAAAAAAACTTTTAAATACAACTCAATTTTTGCCAGATTTTGCCAGACGTTTTCCATCGAATGGTTGGTTTTTTTAAGGATGAATACGTAATGTTGAAACGCCTATTTCCTTCCGACAGATGGTATCAATTAAGCGCAATCCATGCAATTTACAATACGTTTATTCTAAGTTATCCTGTTTACTGCTAAAGCCATAATAGACTTCAAACAAAGCTGCCGCAGTAAAATAATTACCAAGTTTCGGGTTTGCTGCAAAACTTAGGAAGCGATTTAATTGCTGTTTATGTTGCAACGAACGTTCGGTTACCATCAGTTGCTACTTGCGAAACCAAAATGCAATTGTTTTGCAAGTTCGATATGGTAGTTATAAATTGAACGAACCCACATTTCCTTGCTGATATCAGAATGCCAGTAGTAGCTTCTCACCTAGAGTCAACTCCACTAAAACTAATCCGGATGTGATATAAACTAAACAACTTTGAAAATGTCTTGCTTTTGGTTATGGTTTGATTTTATAAAATATTTTGAATTATTCAAAATAATTAACGGCGATAAGTGACAAAACTTACTTATAAAAGTGACAATAAAGTACTAAATTAAGTTTTGTTAGCTATGCGACTTAAATATTTACATCTCGACATTACTCAACTCATATTTGATTTGGCAAATTTCCAGTTGAAAATTCTTCTAATAGTTATATTATAAACTGAATTTGTTTTCCATTAATTTTAAAAGATTTCCATATTTTCTTTGAATGTTGCAAATGTGCTGTTTGATAATGTGTGCAAATACAAGCCGTACAAATATAACCCCATACATATATTTTAGTAAAATACGCAGGAAACTGTCTTGGTTTTGGTCAGAATATTTATGCATTTTAATACGATATTAGGGATAATTAGAGTATAAACCTTAACCCTCTTTCAACCACAAGGCCCATGCCAAGACGTGACCGAAAAGTAAACGAGAAGCTCAAGTTACGCAATTTAATGTGAAGTAGCAAAGCTCAAATTAAACGGGCATATTGCCGGGTTGCCAAAATATGAACAATCGTACTGAATTTCCTGAACAATGTTTTTAGGTTTTGCTTGTTTTCAACAGATTACAGTAAGAGGTTATCATTTACGACAATTATGGATAAGAGAGGAGTAAGTTAGAGTAAGAATTTACGTTAAACGTTAAAGAGTTAACAACATAAGAAATAAGTGAAATTAAATCTGGTAGGTTTTGTAATTGTTTCGTCATATTGAAGTTTAGATTTAAACATTAATTTGATGTGACGATATTTATTTTACTTATGTATTGACTGATGGAAATAAGAGCAAGCGAAGAAAACTAGCGACAATTTGCCGCTCGAGAAATCCCTATTAAATTGATGTGAATATGCATCGTGATTTGACCGATGACTGAGATGATTTTCTTAAAGATGCTGCAGAGGATCGCAGATGGCAAGAACTTGATGAAGAATAAGTGATTCTTAAGATGATCGCAGATAGTTTCTCTGTACTGGACCAGGTTTTGACACCCCTTTTTTGGTAATTGATCACTTCTGAAGCCGTACAGGTTCAAATAGATTGAAGCCAGAACTTATTATACAATTTATTACATTTAAATATCGAATATTCAATTTTACAATATGATCTAGATAGTTAAGAGCTAGACGACGAACGAACTTAGGTTGTAACTTATTTCTAAAATAGCTCTTAGCTCGACTACGTGCTAAGTGGTGATGTCGACAGGTCAACGTACAAATAGAAAGGCACTTAAGAGTGTTTTATGGATATTAACATAATCCGAAATGACTGAGACATTACATCTCTACCAAATAAAATAGAAACATAAATGCATCTAATTGTGTTTTAGTCAAACAAAAGCATGAAGAACCTTACACGGTTTAAGCCTGTTAACATTTTGAAAATTGTTTGAGTTTCCGTTCGCCAGGCTTGTCTGTTTTTCCAGGTATCTTCAGCTAGATTGAAGGCTGACATAGCATCTCTAACCTTTTCAATCCATGTTGTTGGAAGTCTTTCTTCCCCCGTTTTTTCTGGAAGTGTCAATTTAGAAAAAAAAACTGTTGGAGTTTTCTTACAGCCTTCCAATAAATCGAGTGCTTTCTTTGTCTTCTAAATCGCATCCCTACGTATACGTGTATAAGGCAAGTCCGGTTGTTTATTGTGCCTGCTAAAAGCTGCATTAAAGTTTTAATTTCGAAGTGGATTTTTACTGTGTGTTTAAGTGGCCGTGTGGACATTTTGAACATTATAGGGGGAAAATGGAGGATGGTGCGCCAGCTTGCAGAAAGCTGGTAAGAATATAAACCTTTTCAGTTGAACTAAATTTAGTTTTCTGCAAAGTAACTGACGTTTTATTGATTATTCACATTTCCCTTTCTATATTTTGATGATTTTCAATGACATTACTTTGAATATATTTTGCGCAGCCCTGAACAAATTTTCTTCTTTCTTTCCAGGTGAAACGATGCAGCTTGCAGTGACTTTAGCACTACTTTTCTCCTGGTTGCCATGTAGATGTAGAACGTTTAGACCCATTTTGTTAACTTATATTTTATCATATTGCTGCGTGTCATATTTAGTTGACGTAGAACGACGAGGGAGTTTCCCGATTCGGTATTCGGTACTTCCAAAACATTTGTTTTGCTTTTGGGAAAAACAATTTAAAATCAAACTTTGGACATTAACTCGAGGTTTAATATGGCATACTGTTTTTATATAAACTTTCACAGTTTAAATGCAAAATAAATGTCGCTATTCGGTGAACTGCATCTTTAATCTCGTGTAGAGTATTTTTCATCAAATATTCGTGTTTTTCTGGTATCAGTAAAACTCGAAAATACACGGTTCTCGTTTCTCAATGGTTATTGCTGAGACTTACAAATTTCAGGTTTTCTTGCATCAAGAAACATTAAATGGTCAGGTTAATGAAAGGTAAAATGAGGGTGTCCTGCTGCGAACACACTTTTAATTATAGCTAAAGCAAGTATTTCAATTATTAGTATTTTTCTGCTGTAAATTAAATGTTTTGTTGCTTTTAAAGTTGATAATACCCCAGAATCGAGACTAAAGTGCTTAAGGTATGTAAAGTTTATTTATTACTTTGTTTGGCCTAGCGGATAGCGCCTAAAAGGGTCGCGAGTGGTCCTGGTCTAATAATTTAAAGATAGCGCTGTTTCTTTTAAATTTTACACTTCAAACAAATAATTTTTGGCACGCCCTTCATTCTGACGATTATCAAGGGTCAGGATTCGTCCGATTATTCTAATTTTTTTGCAGTCCAGCACCCTTCAGGCAGGATATGGTCTAGCTCAAGATTATATCCAGACTTGCTGCTGTTCTTCTAAATTTGAGTTACTAAATTGCGTTGAGTTTTTTGAGTAAAAATCCGGTTTTAGGGAATTTGAATGGTCTGGATCCGGACAGTATTTTAGTTTGTAAAAGTATTATGGCAACCAGGGTTGTAGTCTTTCTTTCATAGTATTTATGCTGCTCGCATGTGCAGATTTGATATCTAATTTTACGAACCGGCTTACCATTTTGCTTTTTGCGGATTTCATGTACTTAGTGGTCTTTGGATAGTTGGAGCTCACTTATCTTCGCATTCCAAGTGAACTATTGATCCATTTTAGAACGTTAGAAACAAGAAGTACCCAAGGCGGTCTATCGAAAAGGTTTTACTGAAGGAAAATATGGAAAGATAGTTCCCGCACCGTTCCATCGAAAAGGTTTGAATGATTACGTCAATATTGTTAACGTTTTGCCGATAAAAGTTCTAAAAGTTTGAGACCTCGTTACTGTTTGATTGTTTCTCTCTTAGCCTTTAGGTTTACGAATTTTAGAATTTTATATACATCTCTAGCAGGAAAGGCTAGTTGATGTTCCATCGAAAGATGTCCCATCGAAATATTCCAAATGATTAATGATATATTATAGCCGCTTCCATGATATCTCTTAAAACCGCAATGTCCATAAAATTTTATCCTTTCTCCTCTCGCTCTTGCTTTTGGGATTGAAATGTAAACTCACTTCCAAGTTTAGTTAAACCCAATATATACTACCTGATTATTACTATTTTTTCTAAAACGTCTTATCTTGAAATAGTGAATGAAATACCAGAAATTGTAACGTTTGTTACACTTAGGTATTAGGATTTCGTCATTTTAGTCGAATGAATCGTTTTTGCCACTGTAGGCCCATTCAAGTTTCATCACGTTTCGATAACAATACAAGAATTTTATTATACACATTAGTGCCTGTAAAAAGTTCAGCCACATACATTTATCATTTCAGCAACTTTTTGCTACGAAGTAATAGAATAGGACCTAAAGTGGAATCATTATTCATGGCAGCCTTTACTCTTTGTGCAAAATTGACCCCCTTTTTTACCACAGTCCGTTTGTAATGCGAGACACAGATGTTGCTTGTGGTCATCCACTCGTTTAACCACTACACAGAAAATTTTTCGCAGAAAAGCTGTGACAGCAGTGCGGCGGTTGACCGAGAATTATGAATTTATGCTACTCAGCGCCGGTGAAAAATGTTACTCGTATTACGATGTTTTCAAGGAAAGGTTATACCGGGTGTCAATTTGAAAACCTCCCCCCTTAACATCTTTCTTGCAGTTGAAAATATGAAACTTTGGAAAGACCCGTCAATATTATTTGTAAGGGGGACAATTTAAATGAATATTTTTAGCCTCCTTGGCTCAACCCCTTAGAACGGGTAGATGGTATCCTTAGTATCTTACATGGGAAGGCGGGTCAAGTGGCACATGGTTTCAAAGGGCGTTCAATTCTCTTTACATTAGTTACTACTTTGTTGCTTTTTGTCCAGAGATTTTCGAATAGTCGCGTTTCAAAGTAGTAGAAACAATTAAACTTCAGACATGCATTTAGATATTGGTTTTTAGGTTAATGTTTATACAAAAACAATTGTGTTTGGTCTCCTTGTAATACAGATGGTTAGAAGAGTGGGTCGCACTTTTAAAATCGTTGAATAACAGGAAGAAAATCTAGTTTAAACATTTACTTCTTGATAGATCTTGATTTTTTAGATAGATATCGATTTCTTCTAGTTTTGATTTTGATCTTCGCTCTTATTTATTAAAAAAATCTATGCCATCTACTCATACACTCATCTTATTAAATTGTTCAAAGCGTTATCCGGTTTGCTGTAAACAATAATAAAGTCTGTTTTTAAACTCCTCCCTAACCATTCGGAACACTTTAACGGGAATTAAGCGGCATTCTTCTGCAATTGGCCTTTTGAGATCATCAATCTCAGCAGGTTGTGTTTTATATACAATGGACGTAAGGTAAGGGAAGGAGGCCATTCAAATGGTCCCCTTCTGACAATTGATCTATCCGGGAATATCTTATCAATGTTAGGGAGGGTTCGAAAATATACTTTATTATTGTTTACAGGAAAATAGACGACATTTTGAACAACTTATAAGATAGTATATAAGTAGATCCTATGAGTTTTATTGTACATATATTTCTTCCGCAAATGAAAAGTATTTTTTCTCTTTTTCTCGAAGTAAAATAATCAATAAATCCGAAATAATTTTTAAAACTGGATTTTGTCTTCCTGTTCAACGATTTTAACAGTGTAACCGACTCTTCTAATAATCTGTATTACAACGAAACCCAATACAATTGTTTTTGTGTAAACGAAAACCCGAAAAGTAATGCCTGGATGCACGCAAGTTTTATTGTTTCTACCACGTTGAAACGCAATTATTCGAAAACCGCTGAACAAAAAGCAACAAGGTAGCAACTGATATAAACACAATTAACCGCACTTTAAAACGCTGTGCCACTTGACCCCCTTCTCATTGAAGATTTTAAGAATCCTAGGGGGTTGAAACAAGGAGACTAAAAATATTTATTTAAAGTGTCCCCCTTACCAATAAAATTGACGGATCTTTCCGATTTTTCATATTTTTAACTGCAAGAAAGATATTAAGGGTGGGAAGTTTTCAAATTGATACCCGGTATGCACTTTGAAGCGTTTTATTTAAGCTGTTATTTAGACTGTTGGACGTTTTTGCTGCTATAACAAATAATTTGATACATTCATGTGAATGAAGTTTTGCTGGTCATATTATCTTAAATTATGATAAGCGTATAATTATAATGATGACATGGCTAGATCGGAAATGCGATCGAAATTTAGAAAATAACCAAGTGAAAACCGGCGAATGTTCTATGTATACAAGTGATTTGCCTTTTACGTCATTGCTCGCGTGAAGTCCCTGGGCGTGTTTAAGGAATACAGAAGCAAAGATAAGTAAAAAACTAAATAGTGAGCAAAATAGTGCTTATTCCTGTATATCTAAATGGAAATCAGCTTTAGAAATAGACCATTACATGTAAAGCAATAACTTCAGCAATTGGCTCTGAACTTCCTCATTTTGTAAATACTACAACTTTATGAGAAGAATAGATTTACTTGTCCTAAGCAACAGCCTTGTTCGAGCGCCTATTATGTAGATGTTTTGCTTTATTTATAGACTGATCATAGAAATTAACGTAAAAAAAAAAATTAGATTGTTTTATTTGAAATGTATTCTTATTCATAAATATTGCTTAAAAGAAAAAAACTTGAAAATATTAATTAAGAAACGACATCTTTCCAAAATGTGTTCAATATTTTTTAAACAGGATTTCTGTGTGCTGTCCAAGTAGAGCCTTGATAATTGGGATTGACTCTATTTTCGAATCATCCGGGATGTATGTAATATTTGTAACCGTTTTTCATAGATCATAACATTTCAGCCTGAAAATGGAAATACATTTTATGAGCATAAACCACGGCTTTGGATTTAACGTGTTATCAGCTCCAAAATGTTAAACGGTGTTTCAAAGTTTCAAACTTGAAATATCTAGTAATTTCCAACTTGTGTGCTCCTACAAAAGACATTTTTGGAAAAGAAAGGAAAGGCAAATTTAATGTAATTTTTTTAATTATTAGAGGTTAATCCAAGCATTCGAGTGAAACACAAACGAAAATACTGAACATTTTGCAACTATTTTTCGTTTCTGAAATAT
>NW_026017110.1:13214406-13235377 GCF_020466585.1 Dendroctonus ponderosae | reverse complement strand
TTTGTGTGTGATGGTCCTGCTTGTGTGTTGGATATGGTGTTGTTTTGTAGTTTAAACTGTAAAATTTCTTTGTTGTTGACTAATTGTTGTAGTGCTAAAGTGGCAGTTTCCGGATTGTTGGTTTTGAGTAGAAAGTTGCGTTTCTGTTTTATAATGATGTCTTTGTTTCCCTTGCTTAGCTCCTCCCATAGCATTGCAAGCTGCACCCGCGTAGTAGATAAGGCTGCATTTATTATGTAGCTGTGGGAAAACGATGGAAAAGCATAGTTGGACCGTTTTGTATTTATGTTGCATGTGTTGCTGTTTGTTGTTTGAGTGTTTATCCTTGCTTCTAAAGGATTGGTGTTCGCTTTTTTGCATGTTCCTTCTGGGGTGGTTGGGTTGGAGTTTTTGGGCCTTCCCCTTTTTTTTGATTTGGGTTTTTGAAAACCATCGGGTTCCGATAATCTTTCCGATCCCGAATCCTGCGAATACACAGAACTCATGGTCGGTCTCCGACGCCTGGGGCTCTCAAGGTTGTATATGTTTACACGAATTATTTAGATTCTTGCAGTTGCTATATCACTATTCTGATATGGGCGAAAAAGTGTTCACACTCAAAATATTCGCGATCACCGTACACGTCCGCTCGCTACGGTGTACTCGAACGGAATCCTAATATTTTATTTTTTTCCATTTTTCACTTCGTTTTACAACAGATCAACATACCATTTTTCTGTGGTTTTTGACTATTATAACTAATTTAACTTGATTGGCTGTTTAGTAGTCATACTTTAGTAACTGATATAGGTCTAAAACTTAAACTAATATTAAAGCATTAACTGAGGGTTACATTTATTTAATCCATATCAATTGATTACAAAATGGTGAAAATAGTGTAACTTTTCACTGAATTTTTTATGCGAGCCACAAAATTTGCATTCAGTAAGTCCATTTTGCCTTGAGAGTTGGTTCAAACGCTAATTTTGTTCAACTTCACCTAAATTGGTTTTTAATTGTAAAAAGATTTATTAATTGTAGACTTTTATCATAAAATTGGCGTGGGTTAGATTTAAGCTCTATTTAAACCCACTTCGTTTCACTGATCAGCAAAGTGGCGACTTAAAATAGCTTTTAAATAATCCCTGAAATCTGTGGCTTACAAATATTTTCCATTTTTATTCTGTTAATTTTTCGTGAATTTTTATTCAATGGGACAGCTTACTGGTTAAAATTAAACTATCTAAACTTTCGACAATATTATTTAATTCGTTTTTTCATTTCAGAATTTAACCTTAACTTTAACTTACTTTTCACATTATAGTCTAACGGAAGAATCGATTTAAACTAAGCCAGATATTTAAAAATTTAGTTTTATTTAGTTGAATGATTTGTATTTATATTCTCTCTGTTAATGTGAATGACTGCGCCATTTCAATAAAATTAAACTTAATTGATTTGTGTCTTCTAGAAATTGTCTTCATTCCACCAATTCCCTAAAGATAGTTGCGGTCTTGAAACAATCAACTCATAAACGCCTCCCCGCACGGTATATCTCTTGTCTCAATTATGGTTAAAATAAATGACTTTCTGCTGATGAAATTAGGGAGGGAATACGTCGTGTTAATTTTGAACTTTATGATAGGCAGATAAGTTTCGGCGTTGCTACCAGAACACAGTAACATTGATAATGGAAGGTAATCTGCTTCAGACGTCGTTACTGGCTTAACAATTGTAAAATTATCTCGGTCCGACGGGTACTAAAACCGGGTGTAAATTAAACTCTCTAAGTTCAGAATATTTTAATATAATTATCAAGGAATGATTTCGAACTCGGCAAGCGGCAATAAAAGCGGGCGTTGTCTTCAAGGGGATTATTTTCGTATTTAAATTAATTGTAACGTAGACATTTGTATACTAAAATCGCTTTATCGTTTGTTTGGAACATTTTTTCATTTATTACCCGGCATCTTACTGTAAAATTGACCCGGCATCTTCAGTGCGAATTATTATTATTTTAATTGTACTGTTCAAAGTAATATGTGTCAAACAGTTCACAATTTACTGCAGATGGATGGTAAAGTTTAAATTTTTTTGTGGGACTTGCTGCCACTAAAAATGTATGCTCTCGGCAACAATACTCCACCATATTCAAAGCTATTTCTGTTGCAACCCAAGTGTTAAACGAAACGGTGGTAATTTGAATGACGCCTGTCCTTCACTAGCTTCAACTAAATATTTCCAAAATATTCATGAACGTTTCCATTTTTATTAAATTATTCCTTCTTATTCAAGCTCCTTTTGCAAGTGGACCGCCACTCAAATATATGTATATTTAGAAATGCGCTTGAGAGAAACATGTAAAATATTTTAGCAAATTACAAATGGGAATTTTTTTATCTATATTTACTTGGTTATTCTACCCACAGAAAAATGACAGCGGATGAAAACTAAAGAAGCAACATTTTCGGTTTAAGTATTCGCATATCAGATTAGGGTCTTATTAATAGTTTAAATATTTTGCAGACAGTAAAGTCTATAAATTTAGGTTATTACCTTTCTTTCACAGAGCGATACTTTGTAGGGGTGTACTGACACAACCCATGTTAAAAAAAAGGTTTTCTCAAAGCATTCACAATATTGAGAGCATTTCGCTTTTTCATATTGCGCACACAATTAAATTGTACAAAAAGCAGGGAGGAAAAGACTATTGACTAAGACTAAGAAGAAAAAGGACTATTGGTCATAAACATTCGGAGCAATAGCATAAAAAAATTTTTATGTCAGTAATTTCAAGCCGAACCTATCATCAGTAAAATTTTTTGTATTGAAAATAATCTTGTTAGTGTCATCAGTTCAATTTTACGTTGGAAAAATTGGAAAGGTCGAATGAAAATATGGGGATATTTTGTTTTTGTTTTCATACTGCCATATCTTGAACGCCCATGAACTGAGACAGTTCATATACATCATACAGGATGATTGAAAATTGGCGTCATTCCTTTTAAGGTATTATAGAAGCTCACTTGGAGAGTAAGACAAAAATATTGAAGTTTTTTGTTCCCAAAATTTCTAGAAGATATTAGCAGTTGAAAGTCGAAACCACTTCAGAAGATGCAAGCCTCTCGTGCTTGCGAAACGTCAAGAAGAAATTCTACCGAACGACGGCCTAAAAACCCAAAAACCCATTAGTTTTAACTAATATAAGTTTTTAATAATTGATTAAAAATAAAACTGGCTCTTTTAAAAACCTGCAAGGTAAATGCTGCCTCAATGTTAACTATTTCATAAATACTAATTTCTGTTTTTGCATTTCAGAGTTTATAAGTACGTAATTAAAGTTCGGCCAACAAACAAAAACGTAATTCCATTGCTTCGTTTTCAACCTATCTCGTTTGCAGATTAAATTTTTAATAAAGACTAATAGACTATATAGTGCAATAATGGAAAGCTTTATTCAGAAAATCTGAAATACATTTTAAAACTTCGAGCACAATTCTCTCTATATGTCGTTCCAAAATGCAATTTTTTACTCTGTAAATTTGAAAGCGTGACAGCTTTTTCAGTTGTTCTTCTGAATCTTCGTGTAGTTGATTGCTACTAATTAATTTTGTGATGATTGCAGATAGTAGGACTGTATTTCGTGGCTGCTCATTTCTCTCAATGTTTATAAACGGATCAGAGCTCATTTTTTTATTTTCTCAAGTGTCAACTTTCAAGACTGTTAACTTGCTTCTTCAGCTTTTTTTCTGTGATTACAAATTGTTTCCAAATGCGTTATTAAACCCATTCCATATGTTACCTTTTGAGGCTTTCGCCAACTATGCATTAATTCGGTTATCGCTTGCTTCGTCCTCTTTTATGTCGCCTAATGTTCGCACTTCCAGTGTTTACTGTTTCAGATGGTGCTCGGATAAAAATCACCTATTAGACATCAATTATTTCGAAAAGCAATTTTTAACAGTTGAGAAGTTTAAATTATTATTGAAAAATACTTCACGTAGACTTAAAATTACGATACATTTGGGTGTCTGCAAAAAAGATAATCGAAACATTATATGAATACAAAAGTTGTCTATATTTTCTAAGAAACGAATCGTTGTAATAAACTCTTATCGACAATATCTTGTGAAAAGATGTCATTTGAAAGTATTTTTGTTTTTTAATATGATTTGAAATAACTACACAAATGAAAAAGAGTGACAATCCGAAAAGCCCTTTTTTCCTAAAAATTTGGAGAATTAAAAGAAATCCTTTTTTGAAAACGCCTTCAGCTTACGGAACTTTCGCCTATTTTAATCGACATCATATCTCTCACAGTTTCGGAGATCCTCATGCATCCTTACCTTGCCCACCCTGTATAAGTAAATAAATATTTCAAGATGTAAATTTCTTTACGGTTAAGGTAGAAACTTATTTTGTACGTCAAATAGAGAGAAAAGTTATAATTGACCTTTGGGATAAGTGATATAATGAAAATGTTAATTAATTTCAAATATTACATTTGGCAAAACATCATCTAAAATTAACACTTCAACTTCGGTAACTTTAGATTTGAAATATATTGCCTAACATTCAGCCAGGAAGAGGTGAAAATTTAAGTCTCAAAAGCGGGGAAAGTTATATTAGGTTTCATATAAAAATTTCTAATTTAGCGTTAATTTTTCTGACACGTACCCAATTAATCTGTTGTGAAACGAATACCTATGGGAACGAATATGAAACTAAAAATAGATTTATATTTGCTAAACGGTCAACAAAAATCAGTTTTCAGGTTAGTAGGTCACTGACTATTTTTGAATTTTGACTGTATCAGCTGCAGGGTCATTTTATCATAACTCCGTGCATGGCTGGCTAAACAACAAACGTTTTTGGGCCCTAATTTATCAGCAGTATATACCAATTAAAAGGCTGTAAAAAATTAAATGACCAAAAATTATTTACATTTGAATGGCCGACAAATACATTATTCACAATGATTCTCTGCTAAAAAATCATTTGTAATATGGACACTGTTTTGAGGGAAACGCTATTTGTTCAAGTGATGCATAGGGATAGTCTTTTATCTCCACATTTTCATGTCGATTTTTACGAAATTTTTATTGATGGGTTCTCTGTGTAACTATAAAAAGGTGGTACAAAAGATTACGGAGTCAATATTATTTTTCGATAAAATGAATCATTTGTTCAAAACGTTTTGTACTTAAAAAATAAAATAGTATAACATAACATTTTACAATTTACTAATAATTTTTGTTTCCCTTATAAGAATTAAATATATATAACAAAAACAACATAAAATACAACATATAACAAAAGAACCGAACAGGTATTTGTCTGTGTCACAAGGAAGCACTATCAGGACCGGTTTGAGATCTATTAGCTTTCGTCACCTGAGTTTAGCTTGCAAATGTCACATGCAAAAGTTTGTACTGCAATGTAAAAACCTGGTTGATCGCTGTCTTAATAAAAAAAAACACAAAAAAAACAAATAGCACAACCAAAAACCTGTTTATAACAATAAATGCACAGTGCTTGTATTTTCTTCTTTATTGCTTCGTACTCTGTAGCAATAGTCAAATATTGAATCTCTTTAGAATTAGTTCATTAAGAAAATTGTCTCTGCTGCAGCATCACAGCGGGAGCCTTTCAATTAAATGTAAGAATTTTAACGTAAGAACTTTACATACGAAAGCGTTTGCTTTCATTTAGCGAGCAGTTTATTCACATATTTTTGTGAACAACCAATAACAATTCCACTTGTGCGACTATAGACATTAATTAAATATATTAGCGTTAACACTAAATTAAATTAGGTAATTAATACTGAACGTACACGTCGGTCTGAACGACTTAGTCCTCTTCAAACAGCAAAACTGTGTTTGTACGGAAGCTTCTTGTGACCTGAATTGGGATTGTCATTGTTTGAATTTAGCAAAACATATATCGGAATTGTTGTCGACTAACCGCACTGATTGCACACTCGCTAGGAAAACAGTGTGAACAAATAATGCAAAATAATACCATGGCTCACGCAACAAGTAATTGTTCCTCTAAATCAATAACTAGCAGTAGCAGTAGAGCATATTTTTGATAATTATCCCTATCGTCATCAAAGCCGGAAAATATCTAAAGACATGTTTGATAGTCAGATTGCATACCCATGTACCAAAAATTTAAGAAAAGTATAAAATGGAACCATAAATTTCAAAATATATATGAGGTTTTATAATGAACATCTATAAATATAAAGTTGAAAACATCAGTACACCAATGAACATATAATTTTATATTCTAGTGGAAATTTACTCCCCCGTAAATGTACTTATATAAATAATAGCATGATTTATTTACTAATTTTAATATACCGTTTTAAGCGAATCAACTTTGACATGAAAGCAGCTCATCTGCTTCATATTATTTTGAAATGGTCGGACCCTTGATTGGCAGCTTATTGGAATATTTAAGCATTCGAAAAGACAAATTACGATTTTTACCTCAAATGATGAGAATTTCTGATGAAAAAATACTCTTCTACAATTTTTCATAAAAATGAAAAGTGCCAACAATGTTTTTTGTCATTATGAAGACCTTACAAGTATAAAGCTTTTGTTAATAATAACAAGCCATTGTCAAATTTTGACTTACTTCGAAGATTTTCTCACAAAATTATTTGTACTATTATCGAATTTGCGCATATGTTATAGTTATGGATAATGCCACAGTAGCATAGGAGAAGCAGTAAGCTATTTTTCCAGTTGATGCACTAAGCCACTTATGTTGCAACCTTTAAATCTTGTATTTAGCATTGAAAGTTTTTACGCGACAAGTATGCTATTATATTCCGAGCACTTTTATCGCATGCTAGACGTAGCGCCGAAATTTATAATGTCATCCTCATCATAATCATCATTATTATCACCATTAAACAGCTCCTCGCGGTCTCTGTCGGACATACGCTTCCTTAAGTTCTTTCCACGTTTTCCTGTCTGGGGCAGTGTCGCAATCTAGTTTGTAACAATCCTCTTTCAATCGTCGCTCCATCGGGTGGGAGGTCGACCTCTGCTACATTTGTCTGCTCTCGGTCTCTACTCCAGTATCTTCTTTGTCCAGCCAGCGAACCCCGTTCGTTCTCGCTGTGTCTCCGGCCCATCTCCATTTCGATCTGAGTATAAGCTTCACTACGCATTTACTTTCACATTTTTTACTTTTACATTTTTATTTACATTCACTAGCATTTACCGGTGTTCTTCTCCGTATATCTTCATTTATGACACATTCTTTTAAGTTCAACCCAAGCATCGATATCTCCTCTCTCGAGTTACCTGTAATTGTCTTATAGAGGCATTAGTAAGTGTGAGACTCTCTGCGCCATACGAAAAAACTGGTTGAAAGCTTTCCTTTTCAGACCTATCTAAATATTATATTTTAACACATCTCTCATCCTCCCGAACCGCGCCCAACCCAAGGTGATTCTTCTGGACAGCTACTGGACTATTTCGATGCACAAATTTCCAAACTTTAAAGGGTCACTAGGCACCATGTTTGCCATAATCTTGATCTTTCTACAGTTTATCTGTAATCCCAGCTCTTGTGTTCTATTTTGTAAGTCTTGTAGAAGATCCTTGACTTCGCCAAGGTTGTCGGCCAGGAGAATGATATCGTCCACCAAGTGGAGATGGCGAAGTCTTTCTCCTTCAACTATGACGCCCTTTTGCTCCCAGTTCAGTCTAAAATGCATGTTCGAGGACTGTAATGTTCAATTTCGGGGATAGTGTATCTCCTCGTTTTATTTCTATTTGGTTGGTGGTGGAGTGAAGATGTGCGGTTCAGACTTTCTATGGTCAATTCTGCACTTCTGTAATGCCGCAACGATTGCGGAAAGTTTTACTGTATCGAAAGCCTTGCGGAAATCGAAAAATATTAGAGCCAATAGTCGGTTATACTTGATCGATTTCTCTATTAAGGTTTTCAAACATTAGAGGTGGTCTTTAGTGCCATATGCGGATTGAAAGCCAGCCTGTTCTTGAGATTGATAAAAATCTAGTTTAGTTTCCAACTTATTTGCAAGGTTTCGGGTATAGAGCTTGTACCGGTGACTGAGGAGACTAATAGGCCTTGTTAGATTTACTTATGTAACATGTATATATATATCGGTTGGCAACAGTGCCACGACCGTAGAAATGACATTTGACAAACGGGGGTTATATAACTGGTAACGGTTGAATGGAAAAGGAGATATTCAATACAGTCCACACGAAGCAGTCGATATCGAGTTTTATTCCAACCATCCTTTAACCCAAACACGTGCGGGTTAAAGAAATGGTACTAGTTTGAGCCAGCTATTACAAAACGATTAAACAGGCCTATAGTTTTCGATTTCCGTTTTATCGCCTTGTTTATGCATAAGAATCACTATTGAGTTCCATTCTTCTGGGATGTTTTGAGTGTGAACGCAAAGATTAAAACACCTTTTGATGCTTTGTATTAGTATCTTCCCACCTATTTTTATCATGTCTGCTTTCTATATTCTCTCCATAGTAATGTCAATAATGTATTCTGATTTCTGGGTCAAAACTTTTCTTCTTTTGTATGCTGTTGCCTTCATAGCAGACTTGTAAATGTACATGGTTTGGTAGAGTTTCTCTACTGTTCACAGTATTTCTTTTCTGTTGTTTATTGTTTTACCGGTTTCATATTTCTGTTTGAGAATCCCCTTTCCTCCATTTGAAAAATTCCTCCTAATTACCTTCATGCTTTTATTTTCTTCAATTTTCTGTACTATTCTCTCGTTTTTATATCTCCTTATATCTCGCTTTATGGATTTAGAGATATACGTATTTAATTCCCTAATAATATCCTCGTTTGCATTGTTTTCGCTCCTCAGTTATCTCCCCTGTTCCATATTTGCTTCTGTCTCCGCACTGATGTTATGTTCTCTTTCAGTTTTTGTGCAGAACTCATCCTTCCCTTGCGTTCCGTACTTAGTATTTTTCGTTCAGATCATTCATACCGCTGGTCGCTTGTTGGTTTCTCAGGGTCGTACAGATTTTGAAATTTTGTTGAATCTGTCGGGCGATCACAAGGATATAACCTACAAGGCAGTTAATAGCCTTCTCGACCAAAGTATATATATATATATATTTTCGCTACTAACACGGTTTATTGCCTATGAGGCCGAGCATAATTGAATTAAATAGATTTTGAATTTCCCACAATTTTTTTAAGTGTCGCAATATTTGATAGCCTGGCGTTATCAAACTGCGGCAAAATAAAACTGCGGCTTCCAGAAAAAAGTTAAAAATTCTATACAAAACTTCTTCGAAAAGCGAAAAATTAATGAAGCTTAAAGCTACAGTGATTTTGGAAGTGAAAATGGATGGAATCTTACTTTAACTTAGAGAGGTGGGCAAACCAAATTTAATGAAAAACGGAAACATCTTTCATTGTTTACCTATAGACTTATCGTTATTCACTTATGAGGAGAAACATAACTCTTCACAAGAGAAATTAAGTACATAATTATGACTTCTTAGAATAGTAGTCAAATTTTTTTCTGTTCTCTTGCCAACTGGCAATTTTAAACATGCATTAACTTTTTACATTAACTAAACTTAAATTAAGTTTTTCGTAATATCGAGAAAGCGCTTAGATAAATGTTAATTAAGTTGCTGTGGATTTGTTCTTACGTCAAGACCATATTTTGCTAAAAACTCGCTTCTGCTTTTCGTGAGATGTCCGAGGAACGTAATCCGGACAGAAACACTTCGAAAAGACGATGTATTTTTTGGGCTAAGAGCTATGAATGCTGCAAGATTTTACAAAGAGCCGAAAAATGTTAAAAAAGTATTAGTGCATTAACTCAAAAAAATCCAAAAATTTACTAGACACTCAATAATCCCCACTTGCGGATGAACTCGGTTGCATCAGCAAAACATGAGTCTTGCAAAAGCAAGAAAAAACAGCGAGTTTCTTTAAAATCAAGGGTACCATTCTCGCAATATTTCAGGTCAATAGCAAGAAAATTGGACATTTTTTCTAAATAAAATCAAGCCATATGATCTTCATTTGAGCCAAGAAATTTTTCAGTGCTCTTTTGATCATGTACTTACTGGACACCCTGTATATCATTTCAATCTAAATATTTATTCATTCACTTTAATCTCAAATAGGAACGCCAACAAAATAATCAAACTCGTAGTTAGTGTTAAAGTATGTTGTAATTGTGGATGTTTCATGTTCCAGTCCATTATCCTAATTGTAGGTTTATAGTGTTACTCTTTTGTGTCATCAACGAATTAATTAGTGTTTATTTATGCGTAGAATTGTTGGCGAAATTTTATTGTGCCTACGTTTTGAAGATTCTTGTGACTGATTTTGAAATTTAATGTTCCCGAAGTCAATCTCGAGAAATTAAACCAATTAACCATTAGACTTTGATTGCCCTAATATTGTTTTTTGTTTAGAGATTAGTCTACGGGAACACGTTTACTTTGAAAACCCCTGCCCTTAGGCACAATATATTAATTTAATATTCGATGTTAGCACTACCTTAAATCTCTTTAGTATAATTACGTAAGAGAAGAGATACATTTACTTAAAGACAGACACCAACATGAGAATGATGTCTCGACATAATTCTCATTGGACTATGTATATGATTGGTAAAATCAGAATTCGGGATTGTCAAATATCAGAGCATCATGAATTATCAGTTACTGATAAGAGTTCCATATTTTCCAGATATTACCTCAATTTTCAAACACGTTTCACCGACGACAATTCATTCCACGTTCCAAATAAAACCCAGTCGACTCTTTATTGCATACTAAAATTTAGACTCCTGAGAGTAACGTGTTGCAAATTAAGTAGTAGATTTTTCAGCCACTCAAATATGACATCATATCATATCATTGGCAAGGTTGTAAAGCAGCATAAATAGGAAATATGAAACATTCCACAGCTTAACCGTCTGAGCCGTATTATCCATTTTATTTCGGTAATGACAGCAACATAATAAATCAACATAAACAGTGTGAAGAATAAGAAGCCTACATAATCAAATATCTTCAATAAATCTAAAACATTAGCGGCTATCTCGCCAGAATTTGAAGGCATAAAAAGCTAATCAAGCGCTAAGACCAATAACAAAAACCCAAAACTATACAGTTTTATTATACAAATTCCATTATACAATGGAAAAAATTTATGTTTCCAATGAGAATGAGAATTGTTATTTACCGCTTATAAAATTTAACCAGTCAGTGCGTCAACCGCATCAAAAATCTACCAGCAAGTGCATTAAGGTAAAACGTGTACCTTTCACTCTCTTTGATCAGCTTTTCAGTAAATAATTCTGCTAAATCCCATTTTCACCAATCAATTTTCATGAGTTTTCTATATCAATTGGAACAATCTTTTCAAATTTATAATAATTGTCCAATGAACAAAGCAATTAACAATTTCGTTAAACGGTTAAACTACATTAATATGTAGCAACTTTTATAGGCATAGTCTTATTAAATTTCGTTTATTTTTCGTTTATTATTCAAAATAACACTGATTGCAACTTTAGTGATCATTGCCACATTGCCCACATAAATAATTTACCTCATAAGTACTTCACTATTTTTCGTGGAAATTACAACAAAGCACTACTGGGCCGATTTCAATCGTGCTGTATTGTCATTAACACACTCTTGTTTGCTAAACAGCATTAAACACATTTAAGCTCAAGCTGTAAAACATGTGAGTAATAGCACTTACTTATTATACCTATCACGTGAGAGAAACGAAGTGCAGTTAGGTCTGAAATCCCATAGGATCATAAATCCATCAGATAGCAAATCGAATAAAGCGGAACGAATCCCTGATCTCGATGAAATTCCTAAAACGGAGTTTACCTATTAAAAATGTATAAACCGATCCCAATAAAGAAGATTAGCTCGGTAGAATGATTCTAGCGAGCATTGTCAGATCTTGACGTAACTATCTACAAAGAATCGATTTCAATTGAATTCAGGAACTGGTTTGTTGGAATGGAAAATAAAAACAAATATATTCCTTCTTGCACCGTGTAAATCGACATTAATTGCCGGGGATCCATTAAATATCAATGTATTTGATAAACTTCGGAAAATGCGTTGACTGACATTTTTTCCCTGAAAAATTAAGGTAATATACATCTTTTCTAACAAGAAAAAGGGTCACTTTGAAACAATAAAATAAGATTCTCATTTTTATTCTACCCCAATATGTAATAGTGTAATTTTTTTCTAAGCTCCTATTTGACACTGTTGTCAATAGCGATAAATACTTAATCTTGGATTAATTAGTTAATAATTATTATAATTATAAGCTAATTCTATTAGTTGGAGTAGTATTTTTTCATTTTGAATATTCTTCTTTTTCGTGTAAAAGGACCAAGTCCTGTCAATTTTGTCAGCAGCCTTTCTGTTCCCCGATGGCCTACTTTGCAATTAGGTCTGGACTCATTCGCTCTATGTGGTCTCTCCAACACCGGCGTCTCTTTCTCACCCATCTGACAACGTCCTGCACTCTCAGTTCTTTCTGGTGTTCTTGTTGTTGCGTATCCTGTCATGCAATGTGATGACTTTTATTGGTCTTAGAATTTTCATCTCCATTGATCTCGTTTTACTTTAGGCCACAGGCGTTTCAGCTCTAGTCTCTAGCGCAGGTCTTATAAATTCGTGTCTTGCTCTCTGAGGTCATGTACACTGATGGACAAAACTAGCGCACCACCTATATATTTTCGAAAACATAATTGTTCCTAAAGTAGGCTGGTAAATAACGTTACCGTTACAACATTGTACATTACCGATTGTTCCTTGTGTGCATCTTTCTATTCATTCCAATGCAAGTTTCTACTTGTTTTGTGTCATTTGCAGCATCTTACCATTGATTTCAGCAAATGTGTACTGTTTTTGATTAAATTTTCTTGCGTTTTTCCTAACTTGTGTGTGTAACTAAAGTGTATTCGCATTGAAATATTCCCAGGAAGAAATTTAAGTGAGTTTGATGCGGTCAAAATTGTCACCTTGTTGGAAGAAAGGTATTCCCAACGTGAGGTCGCCCGAAGGTTGAGTGTTATGACGCCACCATTGGTCGATGTCTTCAGCGTCTTAGGGAAACAGTTTGCCATGCCAGACGACAAGGGCAAGGTCGATCAAGATCCACAAACCAAGTGGACGATCGTTTTATACGACTGCAATATATCGGTTTATTACCGGAAATTAGATCCGGAAATTAAAAAAATCGAACTCAGAATGCCCACAATGTTACAATTTCTTCCAAAACAGGAAGAAGAACGCAGAATGACTCCGGCTTGAGTGCAAAACATCCCGCAAACGGTCCTCTCGTAACAATAGCCCACAAGCAAGCTAGGCTTGAGTTTGCTCGAGGAGACGTGGATTGCGGTTTGGATGACTGGAAGAAAGTCTTGTTTACTGATGAAGTGAATGAAGATGAAGTTTTTATTTGGAGAAGATCAGGAGAAAGATACAGCCAAGCATGTATGGTTCCCCAACTGGTTCAATAATGTTTTAGGGTGTCACTTCTTTGGAGGCCCATACGGACTTTGTGGTGATTCGAGGAAGATCACTAGCTTCCCAGAAGTACACGTAAGAGATTTTAGAAAACCATGTCGTACCTTTTGCATTTCACGGAGACGACAATTTCTTGTTTATGAATGATAATGCCAGATCGCACCGAGCCCTGATCGTGCGCGAATATCTTAACGAAGTTGGCATTCAACGTTAAGTGTGGCCAGCGCGTAGTCCTGACCTTAACGTGATTGAACATGTTTGGGCTCAGCTCAAACGACGTATTCGACCGTGAGATCATACTCCTGAGAACTTGGCTAAACTGGAAAACGCGGGTTTTCAAAAATGACGCAACATACGCCAATAATTATTATTACAAACCTTTTTTATGGCATTCCAAGACGTTTGAGGGGCGTTAATCGAGCTACAGGCGGAAACAAAAATTATAATCTATTGAGTAGTTAAGGACGGAAACGGCCCGAATTTTACAATGTATTTTTCATACATTTTTACTAAAAATGTGATAAACTAATGTTTCATGTTTTGTTTTAATTTTTCTTTCGAAAACAAACAATAATTTGGATTTTGATAAGTATGTAGGGTTTATAATATTTTTTGTTTTGAAATTTAGTTGGATTTAGGTAGATGGTGCGCTAATTATATCTTACAAACACCCTGATACTATGGCGGCTTTTCGATCTGGTTGTCCACCTCATTACTGTACTTCTGCTACTCGAAACCTGTATCCCCATATTGTTGAAATCCATCACCTGATGTATAATGCGCTCACTCACCACCACTTACATCGGCTCTTTGGATATTACCATAGATTATATTTTTTCGACAGAAATTTGCATATCAAGCCTGTGCGCAGTTAGGTTGAATCTGTAGAGGTGTTGCAGGTCGTCCTAGCTCTCTGACGTCAAGACAGCATCGTCTGATTGATGATGCTCGTCGGATATTTAGACTTATAAAGTTACGAAATCATATTCAAACTTAAATATTAGTAAAATATAAGACAAATGAGGCTAAAAGAACATCAGTCAATAAATATATATTATTGTCGAGGATTAAGTGACAACATGATGTTGATAACCGTTTCAGAATTTGATGGGGTGCTTTGGCAATGTTAAGAGTAAAACCGTTATCAGAAAAAAAACCAAATTGAAAGAAGCGTTTTCTTCGTATTAAATCACAAAAACGGTATTCCGTGACGTTCATTTATTATAAGTTCTTTTTAATTAAATTTAATCTAGATCTAAAATTAGTTCAGAGGATCATCATCTAAATGAAAGATTTTCAATTTCATGATTTAGTCACTATTGATTTTATGCAATACTATTTCAGTCTAAACATCTTTAATCATGAATTTGCCAAAAACTAAATATTCATAGCTGCATTTTACAGACTTTTGTTCTATAATTTAAATGTAAACTTTTTATCAATAAATTCACTCGCGTACGTAAATTAAGTTCATTTAGTTTTAAATCCAGATTTTAGCACCAAGTATTCGTCCTTTGTTTAAAAAGAACCACTTGTCTTCAATCAATAATTGCGAAGGCGAGCAAAATACTTCTCTCAAAGAACATGAAAATTTGGGACAAAATTCATATTAAATCAATTTGCTACAAAGATAATACGCAGTATAAACATTAGTAATATGAGATTGTTAATTCCGAGACATTTTTTAAAGTCCTAATTAAAATTATTCAGCAGTTCATAAAAGTATTCGGTGCCATTAAAATGATTACTGTGACCACAATAATACATTTATTTGACAAATAACATAAATTTGAAGGTAGCACTACCATGAATATACAGCCCCTCTTTATTTTTAGAACTAAACGGAGAAAGATCACTTCATAAAAAGGAAATCAGTGGAGCGATTTAGTCCTTTTGAAGATTTTCCTTACAGATTGTCTGATAGAGACATTGTTACGCTCTACAAAGTAGGTAAGGTCGCAATAAAAGTGTACCCACGCCTATCATAAAGTGTTCAGGTTTAGATTGCTGTGACATAAAAAGGGATGAAATAAGTGTGGCTCCTGGGCATCTAGATTTTTTTATTAACATCAAATTTTCTAAAGTTTTTAATGAACAATTTCACTTACGTATTACCATCTGTTGTCAATTTCATAATGCTTTGTGCTTAGTCTAGCTATTCATCTAGAAAGTTGGGACATATGGGTCTCTTCGCTTACCAAGAACAATGCTTTGCCAATTATTTGCCCACAAATTGTTGAGTCAGGACAAAACGTTACAGCAAGCGCCCGAAATTGTTTTCCCATTGTGGCAGCACTAAATTAAGTTTTTACAGGATATGCAGGCCGGACCATATCGTAAAAAATGATTGATCGCAAAGGGGCAACCCTTTCGAACATCATTCTTTTTTGTTGGTGACATAAATACAGTTTTATTTTTCAATGGAGTTTCAATGTCAGTAGAATGATGATCCGAATTTTCGGGCGGCCGTGAATGATATTCACTCGAATTATGAATCCGCTCATCTGCTCTTAAGCATTTTTTACCTGCTTACCAAAAATCGATTTCTTAACGTAACACATTATACGTGCTGTAAGGATTTTTGACTTAAGGCGAAAGTGTGAAAACTTTTTTCTGCATTCTGCAACAACTAGTTTGAGTTGCTTCATTTTTAAATTAATTTTACGTAACGTGTGACCCTAAAAATCGCTAAAGCACATTTTCTAAATCTTACTTCGCAAAATGTCCAAATCTTAAAAGGCTTAACTTGTAGGTTTTAATTTCCGGCGTGAAGTTTAATGTCGGAACTAATAACCTTTCCTAACAATGTTCGTGCAATTATAGGTGCAAAAAGACCAACTAAATTTTAATCTGTTTGTTTTCTGGATGCTCCGTGGCGTGCTTAAAGGCCACAGTATTAAGGCCACTAACTGTAAAATAAATTTTGTGCCTCGCCAGACCTCTCGTAATCTTTAATGACCGCGTACTAAAAACTAGGTTTGAAACTCTTTTATTTTAAATTTTATTTGATTGCCTGAAGAGTAAACAAATGAGAATTACGAAAAACGTAGCACACTGGCTTTCATTTCTTCACATTGTAATGTTGTCGTTCAACTTTTTTCGATAATAACTCACTATCAATTTTATTTGTTAATGCTATCAATTTAGGTATATACATGTTCTCAAAACATCTATAATTGAATAGTCAAATTAATTTATTTGATGAAGAGCCTGATTTTTACAGCGTATCTCAAACTGAAAATTTTCCATGATTAGAATTATAGAAAAACATTGTATTGAATAACTATGTTATAAAATTATGTATGGAATAATTTCCAAATCTCAATCAATTATGCGACACAGTTGCTATTCAATGATGCATAATTCAAACCGGCCAATTTGATAAATATTTAATTTCGCAGCAAACTATTTATTATCCTTAATCCATTGCAAGACTTATCTCGGTGCTTCAGTAAATTGCCTCCCATTTAGAATCCCCTTCGTCTAGTGAGATATAGGCAGACGCAAAATCTTGTTACAAATTTATCACGCTTCTGGATATGGTCTATTCGATAAATGACTTGATAAATAATATACCAGAAGTACGTTCAGGCGACTAATTGAGATGGAATATTAGAAAAGCACAGCTGCTTGAAGACATGTTAAATTATCGAATGGAAGAATTATTCTTCGTATGCTTCTTGCATTTACTTATTTATTAGGAATTTATCCTAATCATTTAGAACTAAAATCAAGGCCTGATAAATGAAAAAGTTGAAATATTTGATACAGGATGGCCGAATAAAAACACAACTGTTTAAGTTTGGGGTTCTTAATAACATAAACAAAACAGCCTTTCAATTGTCATTTCAATTATGCTTACTGGATGCTCCATGTACAAGGTGATTCATGGGAAAGCAAGAATGAATAAAAATACAAAATTACAAGTGTTCACAAATTAAACCTTCGCTTCCATACACTTATCGACTCTTTTTACGAGTTTTTGATCCATGCAAATGCGAACGGCGTTCCCATTTAAATCTTGACTATTTGGTCCACCTACCTTAGAATCTTAACCGCTTATTGTAGCAAAAATATGCAAGATATATTATTTGGAATGCAACACGGAACACCCACCCCAAAAGGAGTTCAAAACCCTGTAAATCCGTTACGAAAGATTTTGGGTTATCGTTTATATAGCAAACTAGGGTTATTTTCATATCACGAATACGTGGTTAAAATAATACCTCATGAAACACCTTGTATATAAATATTAATTTTTATTAATTATTAAAATTATAACGATGATTCAGTATAGTGACAAAAATATATTCCTTAGTTAAGTGTTTAAGACATTGCGTTTTCACTTCGGATCTTTCCAGGACTTAATTTTGTTGTTGTGCTTAAATTTTTTTTTATTGTATCATTTATTGTACAACATGACTCTCTCTGCATGTTAGATATATTTAGCTAGTCGAAATTTAATAGACATAAAATCTTTTAAAAGTTTTATTTAAAAAAATCTTCTGCAAGTCAGTACGACGTCGCTGACTCTAGTTACACCATGCTGATAAGCTGTTTAAAATTTTACAAAAACAATCCAAAATCACTAATCACTAATTAAATATGCAAATGATTTTATATTTTAGTTGTCTAAGTTGAAATACTGCAATTAAATAGTTTTAGTAAAGTGTTAATATTTAATAATCAAATAGTAGATAATTTGGAATTGTAGCAATAGTCTGAAAATGATCATTCATTTACTGGAATACTTTTCAATCTGTTACTGTATCAATCCAGTTTGAAAATCTACGTTATTCAGCAATATAGGTATAGCACTGATGCAACCTTAGAATGAGCTATTATTTGAAATACAAAATTACCCCTTCTGTTGCCTGTGCAGATAAATTGCTAAGGCGAGTCGAATGCAATAACGTATATTTAACGTTACGGATGACACTGATTATCTAAATAAATCGAGTAAAAACCTTCTCCGGCTTTTAGATAGACTTCCGCTTTCCTTAAAATCCTCAGCGCTCTGCTAATAGAGGTGCTCCGCTTGGTTTTTTTAAATGGATTATCGAATCCGTTTAACTTTAGATTAAAAATACATTATACTGACAAGTTGATTAAATTATTGCAAAGTATATGTAAAATATTATAGTATAGTAAAAATCATAAAAACCATATTAAGGTCATAGTACTGCCTTTATTAAAAATGCAATTGTATACCATTATAGCTTAAACATGATTTGAAGCATATGGGCGCCGCGCCGTGGCAGGCCTGAATGAAGGAACAATCCACGGCGAAAGCCCAATGTTCGACCACTTTGATTCCATCAGATCATAAAAAATCATATCAAGCAGTGAGTATTTCCGGATATAACGGCGTTTCAATACTGGCTTTCGGATTTTGGATTTTTGCCGAAAATCGCTATTCAATTTAACCGTACGTTACGTCCATTTTGGAGCGACAAAAATCCAGAAGCCATTATTGAGACCCTGTTATATCCAGAAAATCTCACTGTTTGTTGTGCTTTATAGTCGGTGAAATTTTGGAACTGGTCGAAAATGGTCGGATTTCAGATTGCTCTTCATGCGAGCCAGCCGCACCGCCCATATAACCCAAATCAAACTATAACGGCATACAATTGTCTCAAAAACTGTCTGTGTCTCAAAGGAAATTAACTAAAGTTAATTATTTCGACAATTAATCGTTTACATTCTGCAGCGAAAAGGGTTTTTAAAGTCACTCGCCGGACCCATCGGAGCAAATTTAATATCACTTTGGCAACTTTAAATAATTTAAGTATCATGTTATGGAATGCTGTCGTAAAAAATGTGTTGATATTTAACAGAGCAATACTAATGACAAATGTTTAATTTATCAACAATGAAAAATTAAGATACTGTCTAGAACCGTGCCACAACAATCAACTCCGATTCAACAAAAGTAGGCAAAGGGTGTATGGTGTATAACTATAAATTCCATATTTAGTTCATCTTATTAAAAGTAAATCTTTCTTTTTCATTATTGCATACCATTAACAATTACAGTCACTAGGTGGTATATTGAAGATAGACGGCAATTATCACTTAATTGCAAAAAAAATATATTTCTATAACAAACAATCTCCTTGCCTCACTTAGTAACTCTGAAATAATGATCTCATTTCACCACTTCTCGCCACTTTTGATCGTTTCCACTTTAAGCGAGAGTTATCATTTATAAATCCAGTTTATAATATGGATATTTTTGAGGTATGAATTTTTGATCGATCGTAACTGTATTTTCAAGAACACAACAAGATTAATGGAAAAAATTGATTGATTGACCTTCTCTTGTTCTTATCCTGGTTATGCAGAGTTAAAGTGCTTTTAAGAGTTTTATTTTTCGAACCCCGAATTTGATAAATTTATCATACAAAGGGGCCCTCTAAATTGAAGGCAAGCTATTAAACTTTTACGGGCAAAGTGGGTGATAGATTGAAAGATGTGGAGCTGTTTATACTCAAAGTAGATGGAAAATGAGAAGATCACTTTGATGCGGATTTTTTATTAATTTGGGGTACCTACCTTTTAGTGTCGTGCATACGAAACGTGAATTAATTTTTCTAAGCTCTTGATATAAAACGTTACCTGCTCCTTTATGTTGGATGTATGAATTATATCCAAAATTCTAGAATTTCTTTCGTAAATTATTTATAATCGCCTATTTCATATTAGCACTTATACTTTCAGGTGTTAATTTTAAACTACTCGGAGTTAGATTGAGAGACAAAAACGCGATTTAATTTTCGCGGTCTCCCGAAACAACTCAAACAATCTGCTTCCTCTTATAAATTATCCGTGTCTGATAAAACAATCATCCTGTATATTACACTCCTGCTAGCCCAGAAATATGGGATGAGATTCAGGCTGTGATAGCTGTTTAACTGTTTAACTATTTTTCTTGTTGAAAGTTGAGTCAACAAGTAGATCAAAAAATACCGCGGGAGAATCGGTCTCTTGGCTGCAAATACAAAGGATAGATTCTTGAAAAATCAACTTTTTAAAATATTCTGTAAAACTTCTTTAGATGATTCTAAATTTCCCGTTTGGGATCATTCACCTAAAATAGGAAGTATAAAAGTTTGCGCATATGTTAAGTACTTGCATTCTACACCACCACTCTATCATTAACGGAAGAAAAACATAAATATATTATGGGTTTATTACCATTTTTTTTTTCGGTGAGGTTTGGTGGTGTCTGTCGCTGTGGGTTGTGTGGGACTCCAGCTAAACTGTTTACCCACTAAAACCCTTTCCTCACCGCCGAGGTGGTGTTTGGCCTTGCACCAGGTTTTTTTTTATTTTTCTCTTACAGCTTGAGCCTAAGTGTGTCGCAGGATACCCTCTAAGTGATAGTTCTTGATTACTTTTTGATAAATAATTCGTTCTTATTGCGA
>NW_026017110.1:13189801-13214356 GCF_020466585.1 Dendroctonus ponderosae | reverse complement strand
TTTGATAAATAATTCGTTCTTATTGCGAAATAGGAGCACTATTTATCAATCTGTAATAAAAGACGTGAGGAAATTCTGTCTTTTTTAAAGGCAAATAATAATTTTACGAATACCCAACAAGAAGTTTGTAAAAAAATGTTTTATGTTATTGTTACATGTTTGTTATATGTTTATTCTTATATATGCTTCGGAGTATATTATTTGAACTCAAACAGCCCATAATACAATTTTGAAACTAAGTGACGATATGAAAAATGCGCTTAGGGAAAATGGGGACAGGCGTAAAACTATAACAATAAATTATGTATTCTCCGATCATAAAAGCAGATAAAGCAAAAACCAGTTAATATCAGTTCGCCGCCTCCTTCAAGTCCAGGAAGAAGTTTTATTGCATTTTCTGGCATTCTCCTACAAACAATTTCATGCGAAATTTTCAGGCAGCTTTTTGTTGAAATAAAGTGTATTTTATATTTAGTGCCAATATTATTCACGCTTAAATCGTCGAGATACACTTGAAACCTGCGCGGTTCGGCAAGAGTAATTTCCTGCAACATTGAAATAAAAATTCCATAAACATTCCTTTATACAGAATTCTTGTCGCGAGAAGTTATTTTAAAAGCCCTTCCGGTCATATTCAGATTTATGAACTTTAATATGTGAGTTTCCAATTAATCTATAAACTTTTGTACTACAGCAAGAGAACGCAAATGTTCCATAATAAGCCCAGTATTAATATTTATGGTCTGCTGTAACGCCCGGACCATCCACATTCTTATTGATTATCCGTTCTTCCGTCTTCAATTCAATATTTCTGATTTGTAGTAAATCTTTTATATAGACTATCACCTTTCTAGGTTTTAGCTGAAAAGGCTGCCAAGTTACTAGTCATTTATGCAAAAGTTGAAGCTTGTTTGAGTATGGTTAAGCGTAAGAATGATTTCACATATTCCATTGATACATTTTTAAATGATATGTATGATCGTAAAATGTAATATGTGGGTCGCATAATTTATTGTGCAAATATGATGTTTTTTATTTGTTTAATGTATCTCAAAAATGGCCATTATTAAGGTGCTATACACAGAAGAACTCAGTTAAAAAAGCATTTGTAATAAAACCCAAAAGAGAATAACGCGTGATCCCTCTCTGACTCAATGACGTTTTGCTTCATATATGAATTATTTTTAAATGTTCGTATTTTTTCGAATTAGCTGACAAACTTCGTTTCCATATTAACTCTACGTAGGGGCCTTTTACAATCGATTCAATTATAATTCATTAAATCGTGTTTTTACATACAAATGCACTCTCAAAATCGTCAAGTAAAATATAATTAATTCAAAATGCAAAATTATTTCCGTTTTAAATAACTCTAGACTCTATCTTCTTAAGTTCTTAAGCACTTAGTTTTAGCTCTTTGAGCAATATAGGGTTTGAGCTTTAGTTTTGATTTAATAACAAATAAATTAATATGCAATATTGCCAATCTTTTGCAGAAATCGGGGTAGATACGTTATTTGAAAAAAAACTATAGCTAAAATTGAAATATTATGTGTGATTTTCATTAATTACAAACGGAAATAGAAAAAAACGAATGTAAGAAGTATTTTGAAATTACAAATCTAATAAAATTTAGTGTTCACGTAGCAGATTGCACATCAAACTGAGCTATTATACATAAGTATAAAGCAAATTATGGTAAATTAACGAATATTGCAAAATGTGAAAATCTAAGAGTAAAGAAGGCAAATATTTCTCAAAACGTTGATTCCGGAAGCGTTCAGTTGTCGGTATTCCATAAATAAAATTCGGCAAACATTATTGACGATTAAAAAAGTTTGAACGTTTAAATCACGATCAGGACAATTAATTTCAGACTAGAATCAAAGGGCCCAATGTATATGCTACGTAATATTTCAAAATGCCTGATTAATATTCCACTCAGTGGAAGCTTCAAAAGCAGATATTTAGAATCATATATGGTGATTTAAAAAAACCTAAAGTAATATTGGCTGTTAAAATATCGATGGCACATCGGTCGCGTTCCATTTCAGGAAAGCAGTAATTACTGCTGGGTGAAAAATGAAAAAGTTTTGCTTTGCTTTTAATATGTACTGGCATTATATGTAATGCCCAAAAAACTACACACTTTTCAGCCAATCGAAGGACTGCTAAAAAATTTGAATTTATGAGCTAGCTGATTTACTGTGTTAGGTATTTATTTGTGTTTAACAATTGAATGAAATACTGGCGTTCAAGGGGTCGATTGGAACGGTTTAGAAGTATTCCACTGTCAAATAAAAGATGTTTTTAGCTTTTTCTAAAACATTTATGGTATACTATTTCAAAAGTAAACTGAGGAGGAAAACTCGCCCTGTTCGATTTCACATCGTAATTAAGAACTAAAAATATATAAAAGCTTGTATGGATTCGCAACCCTGAAAACCTTTAAAAATTACTTAAAGTAAGAACAAATATAGCTGGCAAACGAAAGAAAACTACAAACATAATATATGTGAATACCAATTTAGTTGTATTCAACTCACTCAGCTATATACTAGAGAAATAGTAAAAATGGTCTGTCTCGTCATTTTCTACAGTAAAATTTTTTTTGCGTTGGGAAAAGTTGATATTTTGTTACCCTAGCTTTCTCCCTTAACAATATGATTTCTTAAAATTTCTTCAAGGAGGTGTCAGTAAGTCCATGGCGTTTGTGTTTTAATGCCTGGTTCTATTCACCCCTAAGTAGTGTTGTCATTCATAACCGCTCTAACATGAAAATATACGGATATCTGGAGAACCATGTGCCACCCGAAAAATGTTACTTTGGATTGTTGCTGCTTACATTTTCTTAAGATAGTTTACATTTTACTGCGTTTTAAAATCTCATAATTGCTTAGACTCAGTTTTTTCAGTATTTTAATGATTTTTGGTTGAAAGTAGGATTGTTGAGATGGTATTCTTAGCGTCTTTTTAGAACGTCTTAGCGACTGCTTTTAAAATGTGGCTTTACTGAAGTATTCATAAAATCAATGAAAAATGTTGTGATTACTATAAAAAAAAAACGCTAATTGCAATACCTTCGATACAGAATATACGAAGAAAAATCTTTCTTACATTCTTGTAGGGCAACTCATTCATTCCACTGCATGTAAATTAACATAGCTTTAACGACAGGCTCTCTTCTGGACAGTGATGCTCTTTAAGGAAGAAACTTCTAGTTAGGCCATTTTCCTTCTACATCAATAAATAAGTCACTTGTCGCACTGCTAAAATGTAAACACATTGAGTTAAGAAAACTGAGGCATTTATGCAAAATTTCGTAAGCAGGAACAAGTCTTGGTATGCATGATGCATGTCGAGCATGTCAGGCACACCTTGGACCGATTTCTAGCCTGTTGGCTGGTAAGAGCCACACTCTCGAAAGTGACTTCGGAGTGTCTGAGATTAACACATGCCGAAATGTGCACTTGCAACAATTTACGGCGCCTTTCATGATGCCAAAAGTTTCATGGTTGTTCACGTATCTTAAATGTTTTAAAAATTCCTTTTTGGTGCATTAATTTCTCGATAAATGCGACAATAACATTGACCCGTACAAGGCGATATTTTTAAACAAATAATATACTTTTAATTGGCCTAGATAAAACAACACACTACTAAATTTATTCGATTACTGATAGGGACGATTATTTGATTTCAACATAAACACTTCATTTCCTTACATAAGCTATACCCTTTTCCCTAACAAAATATTGTTGGAAATTCTAAATGGTCATGTCATTTAAAACAGTGGTGTGGAAACCGCTTGATACTTATAAACTCATTTTTGCTCTAAAATAAACGGTAATTTATGTGACTAAAGTCGTAAATTGCAGTGGACTGTATAAACAGCATAGAACCAGACGCAAAAAGAAACAAAATTTGCTAGCACTTCTTCCTCAGACAGCAGTAAATTATCATCAAGTTCAACTTTCTGCATCCTTCCGCGGTTGTTGTCCCCAAGACGGGTAAGACACCAACAAAACCTAAGCAAAGATTTATAAAAGTTTATAAAAAGAATCCTTGGTCCGTCTCTCCTAATTCAACGTCGAATAAATTCCATCTTTTAGCCGAGACACTATAAAATACTTTTGAGTTGTCTGTCATAAATGCCAGAAAACAAATATCAATTTAGGACATTTCATATGTCTGGAGTGACTGCATTTTGTTTTATCCATTTATATTTTTTAACCATCTGCCCAAAAGTATTAATAACATTTTAATCTTGTAAAGTTTGCCTAAAAACAATTAAAAGTCAAACTAAAACTTTGCCGGATTCAGATAAAAATAGAACAGTCCATTGCGTTAAACAGACCATCGAATTAAATAATATTATAGAATTTCAACAAAAACCATTTGTCTCAATCCAAATGAGAATAATTAAAACAATGCAATGATTGATCCAATTTTTTCAGTTGAATTGCATAGTAATTAAGCTGGATAATGTTGAATAGTAACATTTTCTGAATCAGCATTGAATTTGATAATTATTTCCTACCTATAAATTGCGTTAATAATTTCATCATTAATCATTGGATTAAAATGTATTTACAGTTTCGATAATAAATTTAGTTGCTAAAATTTGATCCACAGTGCAACAGAAAATAAATAGGATGAAAATGAGAAAATTTGTCATGAGGACGGGCATCATTTTAACCATTTGGTTAAAATGATGATGAATCATATTCTAGGTGCGAAAATAACCCTAGCTTGCTTGATCCACGATAGTTCAAAAATGCTTTGTTACGGATTTCCAAGGTGTTGAAATTTAATATAAATAATCCAAATTATAAATTTCTTGAAAACGCATGGAGATACTTTAACTACATTTTCCAGGCAGCAATGGCTATGAAAGCCGCGTGTTTTGCTATAAAATAATTTTGCTAATTTTTCCCAGTGGCGTGCGTACCTGTACGCTTCCGAATTTGTTAAAGAAAAAAATGGTACTCCACTGATTTTTTTATCTTTTTACAAAAAGCCGTTAGGATTCTAAACGTGTGCGGTCTCGTACCAATAGTCATAATTTGATTTTGTATTCTCAAATTACTCAGAAATGCCTAAATTTTATTAACTTGAAAAGGAAAGAACTTGTTCATTAGAAATCAGAAATAATTTCCGTATTTAAAATTTCGTGAATTTTTCCAATATAAATTTGCTAGTTTTTGAGATTGAGAAATTGGGAAATGGAGTCAAATCGCTGTGATAATGGAGTGAAAACCATGTACCTACTGAATGTATAATGTGTCCTATACTGTTTTAGAGTACCAACCGTCACCAACGTCTTATAAAGATAAGTTTTGTTAAATGTTGAAAACATGCAACCTTTTAAATCATTTTCCCGCGTTACCCCCCATATTATATGCCATGATAAAACGTTTGAAATGTCTACCTTAAGATTGAATAAGGCGGAATGCCGCCAAATGTTGCCAAAAGTGCATAAACAGTTATTTTCATATCGGTTCTGGTTAGTTTTGACTGTTTGTATTTTACAATTATTAACATTTTGTCAGTAAATCAATTTTTTATCCGAATGGATCAAACACAGCCATTTTTCGATCAGAAGCGATTATAAAAAAATGACTTTTCTTTACTGTTCATTTGTTTTACTTTTACATGAGGACTTTTACGCACATGTGCGCAAAAGCAAATGTGACAAATTGAACTTGTCACTGTTATTATATTTTTTGAAGTATTTTCATTAAAAAGTAACCGATATGCTTTTTTAATGAATTACGTAGGTTTATAGAGAACTATTGATCATAATTTTAAGTGTATTTCCAATTTGTAAATTATAACTTTGTTTCAGGTTCAGTCTCAAAATCGTTCAAATGGACTATTTTTCTGCGCTGGTCGATGTTGCCACACGCAAAGCACGATCTTTTTAAATAGCGCAAATGTCATGCAAAATATGCAACTTACACCATGCCGTGAAAGCGGCACTTTAATTTTCAACACTTATTGTTTCACTTTTATATGCTTACAAAAGGACACTTTTGAAAAATTATAAACGTCAAAAGATGACAATTTCAAAAATGGCACTGACATCAAATTTTAAATATGTGAAGTTGACGTCTTTTATTTTTAGTTATTTCTATTTATTATAACTTATTATTCGTGTTATATCCTTTATTCGAATAAAAAATATTGTTCGATACGAGGGCGAAAATCCGTTTTTCGAACTTCTGACGGATTGACACGCTCGACTTTTACGACGAAAAACGGCACTTTTCGCCCTTGTGTCGAAAACTACTATTTCGTTGGGCAACTTTGAGAATTATTTGTATATGCTATTACTAACAGATTTAGTAATGAAAAAAACGAAACATGCTTTTTTCATCCGTAATTACCAAAAAAATCGCATTTTACTGCTGCAGACAATAAACTACTCAATCAATCACTACATCATACTCATCAACTACACTTTTACGCGGATGTATCTTCTTGATATTTAGCTATCGAAAAAACTTATACTAACTTGGAAAATATTCCTCAAGTCTTAGCCTAGTTGGTCAGTAGATAGAAATAGAAAGATAGGACCATCAAGTCAGACAATCTCATTTCTGGTTCTCCTTGTCTCTTCAGAGACAAATATGCAGCTCTAAACCATTCGAGAATTTTGTGAACTGACACTTATACAAACGTTTCCGGAAGAGAAAGTGTATGTACACATCCCTGTAAATCGCCAAGCGATTTCGGACTATCAAGTACTATCAACAAATAAAAGCAAACTGTTTTTTAAATATTTTGCAGAATGTACTGAGGATCTAAGCGCAGATGATTGTCAAGGATATCATGTTACGTTCTGCATTTAAAGCTTTAAGAGAGCATAGGTGTAAATCCTTGTATTCACGGATTAATATAAGAGAAATACTTTTACTACTCAACTTTAATACTCATACTTAAGCTAAGCAAACCAAGCATGAGTATAGGTATATTAATTATAGATATCTTTAATTTACATCAGATGCTTCCTACGTGTCAAAAAGCTGCTAAATCAAAAAAAAACTGCTTGCTAACCTTGTGCTAAAGTTGTGTTGCAATCGCCCTTAGATCAAACGCCTACTCGTATCCTTGAATCGCAAAAATATGTTTTCTGAACTCTTCCACTTAAAGTATTTAAATATGATTTAATATTGCCGGGAAAATCGGGCTTTGATGGAAGCACGGCTCATAGCGCATACAAACAGAAATTTTCAGATAGAAATGCTAGTTACGGAATATATCTATAGATGTTGGGTTCTTTTACAAGCTTTAGGATCTGGACATAAACTCAATTCAGAAAATTGTTATAAATTTAAAAAATATATGCTTTGTATTTATAAGGCTAGCTAGAGAACTTATCGAACAATATCGGTGGTATTATCTACATGATTTAGTTCACAAAATTCTTCTACATGGATTTAACGTAGTTGATCATGCACTCCTATCCACAGGAGAACTTTCCGAAGAAGGTGCAGAATGAAGGCCTGGCCGGGTTATAAATGTCATTAAATTTTATTAAAAACCATTGGTAAAAAAAAATAAAGTACTTGCTTTTGCACAGTCAAAAGGATTGAAAAGTGGCACATGATATTTCGATTTATCAAGTTTACTCTTCATTTTAACATAACGAACAGTAAATTTGTATTCCAAAATATTAACATGTATCTATTTAACAAGTTGATTTCGAAAAGAAAATATTACTTTTTAAATTTCATATTAACGCTAAAACCCCATAACCGCATTGCCCATAAGCTGGGACCATTGCGCGATGGTTCCCAACTCACCTACCACATATCTTAGTTAAGAATATTAACCGCTTGCCGTAGCAAAAAAATCAGGATATATTTTTTATTTGGAATGCAACAGGGAATTTGAAAAAGAATTATAATAAATAAAAAATACAGTGGCGTGCTATGTTTTTCCTTTTCAATTTTGGTTGCGGGCAGGTACGCATCTTACTTGTAAAATTTATGGAAACTATTTTATTGCCAATGCAATTTAGTTAAAATATATCGATAAGTTTTAAAGAAACTTATCAATTTGGATTTTTATTTGTGTAAATCATTATAAGAGTGGCTATGAGCTAGAGGGTTGACTGCAGTAGTTTACCTGGTGCACAAATTTGGCTTGACCTACTGTTTGTACGATCGATTTCTAGGAATTTTGCCTTTTTGTTGCTCAGATGTACCCATGGTACATTTTTAAATTATCACCCAGTAGTTTCTTCTTTTATTAAGTATTGTAAATATGCTCCTGTTTTCAGTGTCAATATAATGTTATTTTACAGAAAAAATACTTTAAAGACAAAATAATGACTTACCTGACATTTTATTCCATCTGGCTCACACCCTGTCGGGTTTCTATTGAAAATTTCATCTTCTTGCATTTTTCAACTACTTGATATGTAAGGAAAATGATAAATCGAGAAACTCTATTCAATTGAATTGTTTTTATTAACAGTATTTACATTTAACATACACGTCTAGTTAGTTCCAAACCAATGAACATCATGAATACAATTGATTTTCTAACAGTTTATGAAATTATTATCATATTATAGGTATCGGATGAGTCGTTTATATCCTGTGCCACCTATACATACAGATTGGGAACGCAAGTGATTTACATTTTAAGGTGTTCTGTTAATTGTTTCCTTTACATTTCTTACACATTACAGCTCCTTAGGCTGTTTCAAATTGTGGATTTGAAATCTAAGTATTTTCTACCAACTTTCAACCATGTGTGACAAAGGCTTAGTTAGATATGTAGAACCACCTCAGATCTTGTGGAATATTACAAATAAAGTATTTGTCTATGATATGCGTAATCAGTTCTAGAAGATATCGATTTAATCACGGCTTGATTATTTTTATTTTATTTTATTTTTAGTGCCACCGCTCAGGCATGGTATAGCTTGCTGCTTTACCGTATTGAGTATTTGTATTACATTTTAAATTACCTATCGTCTGTGATGTTTAAATAGGAGAAAATTATTTTTTGCAGTTGACTTAAGCAAAAAGTTTCGGCACTTGCATAGTTTCATAGTGGTTATAATAAACGAATCACCCAGTACATTGTACATCGACTTATCCTTAGGGTTCTAAATGTATTACACATTTGATTGCAATTTCAAAAAGCCCATACATCTTCATTTACTCAGACGGTTCAAAAAATAATGAACGAGTAATAAATCTTAATAACCAAAATGATATATTTTAGTTCTGACAGCTTTATTAACTGATTTTCATTTTACGCAAGCGATGAACATAATGGAATCAAACGGTTCGCTTCAATTTCAACTGATCCATGTAAAATTGTCGATCAATCCATGTAATGTAAATTATTTGAAGTTTTCTCGGTAACAAATACAAATTACAACTTTAAGGAAAATATCCATTTTGTTCAGATCGTCAGACATTTGTGTGATATCAGATCTTAGTGATTTTTAGGAAGACAGTTTGCAGACGACTCATCCTTTTGGTTCTCGATGTTCTTTGTGTGTGTATCTTTCGCTCACTGCACCATTTCTGCTACCGATCAAAATCCACTTGCCATTTATTTATTCTCAATATCAGATGGCAGATCATCGCTTGAACTTGTTTTAAAATATGCAACTTGAAGACACAACTTTAACAACGATCGACAGATTTATTATCGCGCTAGTGCGGTAATAAGCATCATTATGGCATTTTAAAGAGTGCCAAATCGTAGACATTATATAATAGTTGTAGATAAAATAATTGAAAGCGCCAAATATCAATTTAACGAAAAACGTCTGTTGGATTTGAAAATATGTATTAGGAGTAGTGATTTTTCGTTATAAATTGTAAACCTATGATCTGCCAGATGTGTTCATAACAAATATCGTATACGAAAAACGTGACTAATATTATCCTGTGTAGATCCGTATAATGATTTTGTAAATCAGGTGTGGGAGGTAAATGTCAATGATTGAGTTTCAACGAAAGTGAAATAAAGCTTTATTTAATATTGCAAAAGAAGAATTCTCGAAAATATTTATCCGTTGCCAACACGAACTGCATTAACTTAGTTATTACCAGCTTGTTTCATTTATTCGTACTAGATATATACATCTGTATGTACATGTTTCGATTGTTTTGATCTTGAGACAAAGAGAGATGGAGTGCTGATGATTTCGATATAAATATAAATTAAATGTGCCAATGATATTTAACTTTCATATCAAATATGCATTGATTAATATGAGCATGGTGTATGGAAATAATGTTGTTCAAAGACGTTGCAAACAGCTTTTACTCGCAAAACTAATGCAACATGTTACTAATGTTACAACATGTTGACAATGAACAGGCAATTTCGGTTTTAGATGTTTTTACGTTTGTCAACTCAATATAATTTTAATAAACTCCATTGCTTGATTATTAAATAATGAAAAATATGAAATAACATAAGAAATGTCTGTAAAGTATTCCCATTTGATTATGCTTGTGCTATTTGCTGTTTTGTTTAACTTTTCGTCTAACTAAGACATAAATATTACGCCAAGTGGGTTTGGAAAATAAGTTTAATTAGTTCTATCCACCATGTCTGACAGCGACTTTTTAAATATTTTAGTATTAGTTCTTAGAAAATTATTGAATTCTCGAAGCGGCTAATGGGGAAAACTACTTGCCCCATTCCATTTCACCTTAGATAAAGAAATCATCAATACAAAAGTCCCTGTTATTCCGTATTTTGCTATTAACGCGAATAAATTTAGTTTTATCGATGCACATGCACTAGGAGAAGAGGTAATGCATAGCCGATTTGGCATATTCCCAGTCTTCGGCTACCTGTAATAAAGAAATAATTAAGACAAAACATTTCAGCTAGCGGTGCATGCGGTAGCAACTCGTTTGAAGCTGTTTGATTCTTAAATCGTCTACCTGCCCTGTTTTACAATAAGAAAATCTAATTATATCGAAAATTGAACAAAGAAAATTTTTAAACAAAAACGGAAATTTGTAGCAAATAATTAAAGAAACCAGTATAACTATGCAACGACTATCACTGTATAGCAATTGCTAGTATGGATGCAAACTACAGAAACTACACGTTTCATGGTTTTACAAATGATTAAAGATACTAAGAATAATTCGTTTTATAATAATCCTTTCGCCTCACCTGCAAAGATAAATTGCGGCAACTGTTGCCTTTGCATGAGTTGGCATTACGGGCTAATTTGTATCTTTCCTTGTTTTAGTAAAATAGGGTTGACAAAATAGAGGAAGCGTATTAGCATGGTTTCTATTGATTTAACAGCATCGAAGGAAACCAAGGTTAGCATCTAAATGTCTACTACGGCCTATAAACTATATTAATTTACAGTTCATATACATTAAGGCAGTTTTATCTTTAATGTGCAAACAAGTTGGTCTACAACGTGTCCGGCTTAGAACTTACTACTTTGAATGATTTTCATTTTGTTGAATATTTAGTTATTCAAAATACGTATTCGACTTATGATTTAAATCAATTTTTACTTGGAATCGTGGCTAACTACGTAAACTTTCATATTGCCAAATTTCAACTATTTGAATCAAATTGATAAAATTCAAATAAACAATTTCGTATTTAAAAAACTCTAGTTTGGAATATTGACTTAATTATGATTTGAGCTGTCGGTCACAGCATAAAATATCTGTCTTTATCAAGTTTAAGAGACTCTTCTGCGCTCATACTTTAAGGCTCGTTTTTAGCTGAAGTAAACAAACAAAAACAAAAAAATTACATAATTACTAAATAATCCCTGATATCAGTCTGGTAGTATGCTTTCCAATATTATGCTTTCAATAACACCAAATAGTTATATCGATGTTATGATTATTAAAAATAAGGAAATTATATGCAGGGTTAATCACAAAATATATTTACACACAAACTCAATGAAAATTACAGGCGACCTACCATATCATTTTTCTCCATAGCGGCTGAAACGGTATTTAGCCATCTAAAACTTAAATTTTACACGAGCTCAAGTTTTTCATATAAGAAAATTGGAATTAGCGTGGGTAGAAGTAAAATCTTGCATATCTGGAAAGCGCGATTAGGAAATGGTTCACTACCAAGTCAGTAAAATGTAGTGTTATATAAAAATCTGATAATAAAACGAAACATTTGCAAACCAAATTTCTACATGTTGCGCAATTGAGTAAGAAATGCACGGTACAAAATGCCATACCTGATCTAACATCCAAAGGACTCAAGACAGAGGACGGTCTAGGTTTTGCATGGCCTTCCTCAAACGTGTGTTTTCTTTCCCCTCTGTAGATCTTAAACAATGTGGCGACACAGCTCAAGATTGCTTTTCCGTCCTGCAAAATGAAAAATACAAAATGCTTAGCAAAGTTAATAATTGGGAAAAATAAGGAAAGAAATAAAACCAATTCAAGTGAATAATTACCCGGAAGGTATCATCCGTAACTATTAATTCCACCCCAGATGATGTTGAGTAGTAGTTTCGTTTACTCGGTGCAAACTCAGGATTGCTTTCAAATCTCTCCAAAAAGTTGTGCCTGACCTATACAGAAAACTTCGATAAGGTTTAACTGATAAAGTAGCACTTCGAATGGCAGTAAACTTTACCTTCATTCCATTCAAGTACCAGCTGATGTTTGCCGCTGGGTATGAAGGAAAAGTTGAACAATTTGCTTTAATATAGTCCCCTATATCGACTAGGTTTTTGTCTATAGCTAATAAAGGATCTTCGAATGGATAATCTGTAAGGAAAGTTACTAAATATATTTCACGGACAATCCATAATTAGAAACATAAAACAGCTTACGGATTTTCACTCACTTGCATTTTAAGTTCTAATTTATTATTACGCCTGTATATGAATGTATGGTATTTTGAGACTTAAAAGCGACTGATTTAGTCGCCACTTTATTCAGCTTATTTAAGGACACAATGCGATGCAGAGTTTAGGACATCAATTTCCGAGCTGATTTGGACTGACGGCCTAGATTACCAGATATGACGACGGTACATTTATTTTCTAAGTGATTTACTGACAAGACACCACAAACCTTGCAAAACCTTAAGAGTCATCCATTTGTACTTTTGGAAATTTTTTATTACAAACCGTAAATTTTGTTAGAACTGAAAGTCATTGTAGTAACAGTGACGAGTTTGGAATGAAACGTTTGGCGAGTGACAATTTAAAATTTCATTAAACCAGAATAAATGGAAATCTACTCATAAAGTTCATCAATGATTTGGCAAATATGATGAATTAAGGTTTACTCATTTACCGATTTTTGCACGAAACTGCAATCCTTTCATTTCATGAAATATTTTTATGCCAAATATCAAAAGCCAATATTTGTTTTTAGGGTATTTAATTAAAGGACGTGGTTTGGCAAAGCTGATGCGGATTAACCACATGATCCATAGGAAATCGGAAAACGGTTAAATATTTCAGCTGAATGGTTGTGTTGTGAATGTAGAAAAAAAAGTTTATCGACTACTGCTAATGTGTTTTCCCAACATAGCGAACTCGAGTAGTATTGGCACTACGCTCTTTCCATTTTTAACAAATTGAAAATAAACCGAGTTTTAACACCAGGAGAATATATCTTTGCACTTCGATGCAGCGATACAATGGTTGCCAACTGCATCCTTGTACCGTTCACTTACCCTGAAGTAACAAATGTTAGCCTTTTTTTACAGACAGATAAAAAAAAGTGAGAACAATTAGAAAAATTGTTTTCGTGTGTAATGGAGAATTAACTTTGAGATATGAAATTTCCAGTTTAATCAAAGAACTGATTGAAAACATTTATCATATGTTCCCTTCTAAAGTTCGCATTTTACTCTTTTATGCCGATATGAAATATTTAGTTTTACAAATCAATAGTTATTCTTTATATTGTTAACTATTTGAAAATGCTATTTTGGCTAATAATTTCTGCTCTTCTTAAGTAAAAAATTAGGTTATATCATCATATTTTCCCCTTAGAAATCTACGATCAAATTTTGACAACATTTGACCGACACCCTGTACATCATTCTTCTTTTCAAATCATAATTGAAGCTAATTGGTTCCTTAAAACTCGTGAAATATTTATTGAGACTACTAATTTTTTTATTAATTTCATTTTATTCAAAGTAATTTAGTTTCAACACCGTTACTACTTACCTACAACAAAAATATGAGCAGAATCCATTTTCGTATCGAAGTCAGGAGCATCTGAAGAAACTTCACACGTATACGTTCCCGATACCTCCACTTGTACATTCCGTAAAACTACTTCGCGTGAAGTGCTTTTATTCAGCTGAAATGTAGAAGGAACTTTCAAGAAAAACCGTTCTTTCTTAAAATTTTGATTTTTTTTAGAATACAGGTAAGTTTAAAAATAGATTCTGTTGCAGAATAATCGAAATTAAAGTTGCTTGCCAACTCACGTCTACATGAACCCCGGTCATAGGAAACACTTTAGAATGTGGAAGTTCTCGTGGAATAAACCTGTAGAATTCCTTGCCTGCTTTATACCATTTAACGGTATATAAAAGCTGATTCTCCAAATCGTAGTTACACTGTAAGATGATGGTGTCTTTTACTCTGGCAACTGCTGGTATGGTAACTTGAACATCTCGCAAACTATGGATCCCTATAAAGTATAAATATTCTTGAATAAGAAAAAAGTTTATATTGTGCTGTATTAATTGAAAATAATTTTGTAAAATTATGTTTTGATCCTCAAATTATTCAGACACTTTTTTTTCAAATAAGCCGTGAAGTCACATGTAACAGGTTTCCCGCATACATTTTCGAAAGTTGAATAATGGAACACAAAAACTGCGCGAGTTATGCTTGCTACGCCACTGTGCAAAGTCGGTATAATTAAATCAGTTGAAGAACCAGCTCATTCATTCATTATGTGCTCGAAAGTCGACCCACGAGCATCAATCTGTCAGCGTCCGAAACTATACTAATAATCATATCTTTTTGGAGTGAAATATACTAGCCCTGCTAAGTGCCTCTAGTCAAAAGTGTGTGGCTAGTGAACCCCGTACCTGAAATCACGTGATTTCTAAATGAAAAATAAATTCACCTGTGTCTCTATCAAGACACAGCCCCCATCGTCAAGATAAAGCCCAGTCTAAAGTCGTCATGAGGAAGAATGAGCAGAAGACCCAGGAAAAAATAAAAGCGCCATGTGAAAGTGACCCAGTGAGCCCAGAAGACAAAAAGTTAAGGTGCTAAACGCCTTACTCCGACGAAGAAGTAGAGCACGAGTTCCTAAAAAACATAACAAAGAACTCCTTAAAATGAACTAATTGCTCCGAACCAGGCTGGAAGCATTCGAAAAGGAGCTCTCCAGTTTTTTCACCCCCACCTCTACGACACACTCGACTGAATCCACTACAGAAACAATAAAAAATCTAACAATCCATTGAGGCCCAGAAAGCCTCCAATTTTCCCCCGCTGAAAATCCCCAGACAACCTCAAATCCCACAACAAACTTCAACCCCCAATACCAAGCCCAAAAAATGCCCCAACGGCATATCCATTTCCCCACCGAACCACTAACCCGCAAACCCATAATCCAGCTCCTGAAGACAAATCAAATACAGCATTATTCCCACACGCCCCAGGAAGACAGGAAACTGTCTTTCATTATTAAAGGCCTCGATGCCCGCATGGAGATCGAGGAAACGAATAAGGAAATAACCGCTCTGGGAATCTCCCCAGAAGAAACACACTTTTCCGGCTTGGGCACTCCAACAAAGCTTGCAAAGCAACATGGTCAAGGTACCCTGCCCAAATCCCAAATCCCACTTTGTTCAAATTGCAAACATACTAAACCTTAAAGTGCTCATCAAGCCCTAAAGAACCTACAATTCTCCCAAAATCAAATACATTCCGCAGGGTAAAAATTGGCAAAAGGTCGGACATACTTTATCCAATTGTGGCTCCAATCAGCTGCTTCAACTACTGCTGTTCCCAGAATCGGAAATTGAAGCCAAAATCAATAAGAGTGCGGCCTTAATTTCTAAAAATCCAATCCTGTAGCTACTAGCCTAAATCTTCCCCACCCCACCTCCTATCGCTTTCTCCAAATGGCTAGAGGGCCTGCCACTGCAGAATGCAGAAATTAACGAACCAAAACTGATCATTGTTTGCACTCAAGACAGAGTAAAAGTTCGAAAGAACTAACTCTCGGGAAAAAATCCAAAACACGGCTACAAAATCTGGCATCGCAGCGAGTAATGAAAGTGCGACCGTTATCTAATTGCGCTTGGGAATGTTTACCGCAAATGTGAGAGAAACGTTATGACTTGAGGAAGCAATTCTAAAGAACCGCGACTTATAAGACCTAAAAACATTTTTAGCGATATTTTGTCGGCTGGGAATATAATTTGCTATACGCAAAGTGAAAATATACAGGGTGTTTGGAAATTGCGATAGGAAATTTTTAAGGTTGATTATACATACTAAAATAATGGTAGCAGGTCATGTAACAAAAAATCGAAATCTGAATATTTTCCAAGTTACAGCTTATGAAATTTTTTTTTCGTTTTATTTTTAACCTATACTGAACATTTATTTTGCCGCTAGATTGCACTTTTTTTTGAAACGCTACATGTCGCAAAAAGGAATATGCCATTTTAAACATTAGGAAATACTAGACAAAAAATGTGCGCTCAACTTTCTATTACTTCATTCCAGTTGTCTTGTATTTAATTAGAATCGCAACAAATCAAGTCGTCTGGTTTTAAAATGCGACTTACTTTGAAGTACCTTTCAGGAATTTGCGGATATGCGTTTAGTTCTCGGCAAATGCCACAGTATTATAACAGAAGCTGTAAGATCTCACGCCAACAAAGGGTTAGAGATACTGAAGGGTGGCGCCAGGAAGATAGTGGACGACAATAGATGTTTGGGTTAAAAACCCAGAGAGATTGGACATAATGGCAGCTAAGCCTTCCAGGAGTCTTGCATTATCCTCTGGGTTGCTGCACAACAACAAAAACTTTTCCAGGCAGCAAATATATACCAAGGAAGGGCTACATTCCAACCACATATGTAAGATACACACGGCACAAGGACACATTAAACCAATCGCTTACTGAACGCCGGTACAAATTGAGTAGGAGTTAATTAACCGAATACGAAAAATACAAAAGGTTTCATAGTCAACGAATCCTGTTGACTTTACCGTTTATCCTTGTCTATCTTATTGTCAGTCTGTATAATTCCATGGTTACCGGAGTTTTTAATAATTACGAAGTAACAGGGATTTCCGTAATGTTAATTAGGCAGATTACATTGAAAAACATTGTTGCCTTCTTTTTGATATAGTTTCTTACAAATTTCTCAGTTTTTAATAACAATTAATTTTTTTAACTATTTTTTCTGTTCTCCTAAAATACCGCCAGAGGACACCTCTAGAGGAATGACGCCAATTTTGAATCACCTTGTATAATATTTCAAAACAACTTTATTGTTGGTCCACCTCGAAGAAAAAAAATATTTGCAGACATTATGACCGCACATGGTCCCGCATTTGGGTCGCAGCATAAATTAATATTATAATTTCATTCATGAACTACCAACGTGTAAATTATTAAATTGTATTCAGTGAGCGCTTTATAGCTTATTGTTGTTTGTGCGAGCAATAAAGGCAATTTTGAAAGATCTTTTGTTTGTCCGTGGCACAACATAATGACAAAAATCGAACAACAAAATCTAATAATTTATTTAACGGATCGGTTATTAAAATTTTATAAACAACCTCTCATTTCATTATCATTATGCTCATTACAAATTAATAATGAAGAATTATTTGTTGCAGTTTAGTACATTCGAATTAACGTACGAATTTGCACATACCTAATCAATATCTCAAAAATTTCTATCAAGCCAATGAATGGAAGGGCTTATATCAATGAATTGATCAGCTAATGCTTTTCAATGCGTTAATGTAGAATTGAGGTCGGGCATTCGGGTGTCTGTTAATTTATCTACATAGATTAAGGATGTGAATAAGCCCTAAACTTGTAGATGAGTTGGCGTAAAACTTTCCGAATAATTGTATAGATCAGTCGTTAGCCAAGATAAGTATCATACTTATGATGATTAAGTACTAACAAAATAATGATAAAATATAGGCGGGTATGCATTTCAATTATCATGGCTTGTTGAAAATATAGTAGAAGATTTATTGATAATTACTTGCATTGATTTGTTGCGCATTGCACTTTACCTGTAATCCAAATTTCATTTTTCGCATATCTTTTTTCGCACGCCAAATATCGCAAAAAGTAAAATGCGATTTTAAAGATTAGAAAAGGGTAGACAAAAAATGTGCACTTCACATGATTCGACAAATCTCTTGACACGACGTTTGACAAATTATTGTTATTATTGAGAAAGGCTATCCACTTGTAACTATGTATTGACTAATGACAAAAAATAATTGCCGCTTTGACCTTTCATCAAAAAATCGTAGCAGAACTTTTTTACTATCAAAAATTTAAATAACTGATTTATGGAAAATATTTTAATAACTTTTAGTTTCGCTAATATTAGTCTCACAGAAAATCTTTAAATCGAAAAGATTTAGGAAATTGCATTTCAAATAAAATCGCAGAATTCATTTTAACAAATTAAATGCCATTTCTGACATATGACGTGAAGTTGTGTTTTTTAATGAAAACCATATTCTATTCTGCCTTTAATAAACAGAGCATTTTATCACGATTAAGTAATTATCTTATATTAGTAATATAACATATCGTTAGTTTTTTTCTAAAACAAAGTGTCTCCGAATGATTTTTTATTTTTTGAATTTAGTTGATCGAAGTTAGCCTTGGAAAATAGTACAAGCCATACATCATTGTTTCCATAGTAACAAATAATAACCACATCTTTCCATTTTTTGCCATTCAAGTTTGAGTTCAAGTTACTTAGATATTTAAGTCAGTTTAATTGTAAAAATTGATTATTTCAATGAAGAAAAGTGCGACATGATTGAAACCAACACTAGATGTGATAAAAATGCTGGACGAGCCTCTGACTACTTTTGATAGGCATTTTAACAATCGTCTTTGAAAGCATTCTCAAAATTCTACGGCAGTTTGGGTGTTGGTATAGAAGCAGCGGAAATTAATGTTTTGGCGATTTTAAGCCAGTCTCCACGAATTTAAACCAGGGAGATTGCAGCGGAGCCATGCTAAAATCACAGATTTCATCCTTATAAATTATCAATATCCCAAAAGGGACATCCAAGGGATTATCAGCTACTTGTTAATTTTTGTAGACGGTATTGAAACAAATGCCAATACGACATCGTTGAGACGTAAAAACACAATTTAGAAAAATAAATATGGCAATTTAAATTAACTTAATGAAGCTGTTAGAGAATTTGAAAATATTGATGGTGGGTTTGTTAGAAAAGCAAATTATTCAGTTGTAAAGCCTTACAATAACAGTTATGGTTTCCATCGTTCAATTTTAATTATTATTTGTACTTTTTGATTTTTATAATACACACTTTAAATGAGTTGCCGTCTTAACGATGTGATAAATCACTGAAATCGTAATAAAATGCTTTTTTTAAGGCATAATCAAATATGCTTGCCATTTAAAAAAACACAAATTTATGTCATATGTCAAAAATTAAAATTAATTTGTCAAAATGTCATTTTATTTGAATTGCAATTTCCGAAAACTTTTCTATTTAATGTTTTTCTGTGACATTAATATTAACAGAACTAAGACTTTAATAAAAATCTGTAATAATTAAGTGTTTGTAACTATCTCTTGACAGCTGTCAAATCATGAGAAAACAAAATTTGTTTCGAGTAGACCATTCAAAATTCAAAACTGCAATTCTTTACCCTTTGAACCTTTTTCGTATCTGCTGTAGTTTCCAAGATCCGTGTACTAGCCATCGAAAAAAACTGACCCTGTATTTGAAAGCTATTAATAAAGTTTTGTTTCAGATATTATTGGAAATAGAATATATTCCAAAATGAGCTGTATTTAAAAACAACCCAGCAAATATATCTGAGTAGGTGCATGTAATGTTGTTATCACATTGTTGATGTCCGCTTAGATTTCAAGATTAGTTTGATCCTGGAGACATTTTGGGACAAAACTTTCCAAAAGTTCCAAACAAACGCAATGCTTGTTATAGCTATTGTGATCATTAAAGTAATTATAGAAAATACACATGTTTCTGTAGACATTGCGTAGAAGAACGCTGCCTTGACGCCTGAATAAACACTATAACAAATGTGAGAGTATTCTTATGACCCGAATAATTAGAGATGCTTTAGTAAGTTGCAAATATATTTTTGAGCAACTCCTATATTACATTAGGTTAAAATATTAATTAGGCCTAAATAGAATGAACAGCAGGCGGAAAACACCACCTGCTGCTATACATCAGAAATAAATGCCGCACGCTAGGTATTTAACAAAACGTATCTTCAGTTATTTTTCAGTTACAAAAAATTATTGCCCTAGACAAAGAAAATAGTTTGAAAAATTATGTCTGCTATTCTTTATAAACTTAACTAAGTGTTGCGAGGTGATGCACTTCATCACATCATATCTACACGACCCAAAGGCGCTTTGAAATCAAACACATGCAACAACGTTCCCTGTTCCTATCTGAGTGGTAGCCAACCATTCCTTTGAGATCTTAAATAGCTTCTCTGAAAAGTTACCAAATTCCTTTGTAGTGGAAATAATATTGGAACTTTGCGAGAAAAGTTCTGCGAGTTTTATTTCTACCTTTCCTGCACCGCGCGTAAATAACTTTCAGAACAGTTTCTAACTATGCTGATTGGAAGACATTGGCAAGACACATCCAGATTTGTTTCAAACTACGCATGGATATACATAGCGTCGAATAGTCTGGAACCGATTGAATATCACGCCAAATACGTCTTTGGCGAAGACTCTGACATATGGGACAACGAGCAATTTTAAAGTTTGTAATTGAAACTCTTCGAAGTCTTAGAAACTGCATAGCTTTGGTTGCAGTTAGGCATTCTGCGTTAAACATATTTGCCAACTCTAATTGCAAATTCATCATCGCTGCGATGTTGTAAGTGTAAGTCGATTGTCCCAAACCATAAACATTGCATTATAATCAAAATATTTTAATTTGGTGACAGTGGCCCAGTCGTAGCTACAAGATATACCTCCGTTATGTTGAGTTTATTGAGATTTTGGTAATATTTTTTTTTTAGAAATGGAATATTGCCCCATATAGGTTTTTTGCCTTAAATTATGTTTACAATGTTTCACGTAACAAAATATAAATCCAGTAATAAAGTGGAAGTATAGCAACAGTGTATTGTTGCTGTTTTAGTAGTGTTTTAGTAGTTGCTTTTGTAAGTAAATGTGCCAAAGTGTTTTGCTACTATGTTTAATTCGGTTCTGGTGTTTTGCACGGGTTAAGTGATATGATTTTTAATATGAAAAATAATAATATGAATAAAATTCACTATAATCTACTTTTGTTTGTCTGTCCCTAATTAATAAATATTAAATGCGTCAGAAATCTTTTATAGCTTCAAAAGTGCTATTTTGCTTGCGCAAAAATTGCGCTATTTGGAAAGCGGGCTGAAAACGTGCCTAGTTGATCTGAAAACTTCTGGCTATTTAACATTAATCATTGAACTCACTCAGGCAGGTTTTTGTTTTGGATTGATTTCGAGCCTGACAAATTTTCAATTTAGATTTTTTGCTTTGTTCATAATATCCGCTGTATTTAACATATCGAATGCAATTTTCCAAATAAACTGATCTTACTCCCTCGCAATCTAAAAATATCAATGGCATATCGATACAGTTCAATAAGAGCTTGCACAGTACAGTCAGACAAAAAAGTATAATTTTTATTCTTTTTTGTAAATTGTTTTATTTGTCAATACAGCATACATGATGATCGGTGCCAATTCTTAACAATCGATGTCGAAATTACATTTGTACAGGAAATTAGGTAGGAACGTGTTAATTGAGCTGGTGGAACAAATTGTCTGTCGCATTATTAGTTTACCGAACTACACAAGAAATGTTGAAATGTTAACGCTTCTGAAGGTACGGATTATGAACACATGCTCTCTAAATTTGAAGTTTAATATTACTGCTTCGAACATCGCAGGAGAATGTTATCGTAATTCCCCAGGCACTAATGCCACTTATCGAAATTGTGCCGAACATTTTGAATCTAATTTGTTATATCCGGCTTATTAACTTCGAATGCAGTTATTGCCACTGCAGCCGGAAGAAATTGGATTTCGGATCAAAGAAACATTCAATATTTAAGATACGATCATAAAATGATATATATTGTTCAGTTATTATTAAAATGGCATCAATTTTAAAGCAATGTTTTCAATTTGTATCTTACAGCAAATTTTTCAACAGCATCTCACATATTTATTATAGAAGTTGCGATTTATGGGCGACTCAGTCATTTCAAAAAGTAAGAATGTTCTTATGATTTATACGAATGAATGCGCAACTTGAAGAATTGTAATAGGAAATTTTTATATTATTTTCCCGACGACTACCACATAATATTTATTTAAAAAAATGCAAAATTGTAAAAACTTTTATGTCTACATAATATACGATGATGTTAATATATAACATACACACATACTTCTTATCTTTTGAGAATAATTATATATTTAAAAGTCGTTATCTTGATTGTATTAAGTCGTTTCCTACCTGTATTTCAATCCGTACCCTCATTACACTAGTTTTACGTATGCTTGTTATTGACTTATCCCAGGAAGTTTGGCGGATGTAACAACGATTCTCTTTATGGCCTTAGCGGTTTTAATTGCTGACATTGGTTGCCGGTTTTAATATTCGGGTCTGATGGGAAAGTTTTATGTTTAACGAAATTTTCCGGACAAAAATGTCCAAGACGCTTTTTATATCAGTGCATGCTCCTATGTACCAATACGAAAATCTGTTTCAGTTCAGAAGTATTTAGAAGAAATTTGTGCTTTACTATTATGTATTATTAGAGGATAATAATATACCTCTTCCGACATGCTCTCACTTATTATGACAGAAAATTTCTAAATAGCTCAAGAAAATTAGAAGTTTTTGCTGCTAGATATCTATTGACCGATTATCCCCACAACCTCTACAAATTTCTTTCAACAACTAGCATTACGGTCCATAAAAATATGCCTTTATACTATTTTATCTAATTTAGCCCTAATATAATAATTGCTTAAAATGTAAAACTTAAGATGTTCTGGCGGAAGCAGTTGCGTTATTGTGTATAAAAAGTATCTAGTTTTGCGTTTATAGTTAAGTTTGCTCACTACTCTCCTACAAAATTTCACGCAGAAGCATATGAAATATTACAATTGAATATAAATATAAATTATACTGTACATTTACATATATTTTATATTTACATAAAAGCTACCTTTTATGTAAACATGTACAGACATGAAATGTCGATAAATTTGTGTTTTTAAGCATTATATTATATTCTATTTCATTCTGTGTCAGCCTCTCTATGTCCACTGCTAAATCTTTTCTATCGCTCTACATGCTTGTCTGTCTTGAGCTTCCTGCCTCCAATTATTTCCCACTTGGAGTTGGATATCGTCACGCTATATTGCTTTAGGTGAAGCATTATACAGGGTGATTTACAACCGTATGGACACAGAGCAGGGGCGTGTAGAGGACCTCAAAACAAATCGAGTTTTCATTTAAGTTTTTTTTTCTCAAGTCCATGGTTAACGAGATTCAGGGTACTAAAGTTTCAAAAAAATGTTGGTATTTTCTCTTTAATTCGTACACTTTATGAGATATTTTGCTCAAAGTCTTAACGTAGGCTAATATTTAGACCCTTTTCCTGTAAGTAAGAAGACGGGTAGTGAAAATCTACAGGATGTTTTTTAGAAGCATTTTCCCCGAAAGTTTTTTGTGGTACGTCCCTGACCCGCACTGAGCAAATTTTTGAATTTGCTGTTCAATTTAAAAATTTTATGATCTCTTGCAGTTTTCGCGTGGATTTCTGCATTTTTGAGTTGTTTGTACAAATACAAGTGCATGTAGGGTTCCTGGATTATTTTCTATGAACTTTTTATATTTTTTTGTGTTCTTTTGTTCACATTTTTCTGTGAAAACTTCAAGTTCAGGTTTAAGTTAAAATATGGATGGCTGACTAGTTAATTTTAAAATTTATTTTTTTTTATTTAATTTAATTTACAATAATTGAGGTTTATCGGCTGTAAGATAATCCAAATAAAAATACGCAAAAATGTAACGAATGTTTCAATTTATTATGAAATTAATTTCTTTCACAAAAAAATATCAACAAAAGGACGCAAAAAAATATTAAGAAAATTAATGGAAAATCACCCAGGAACCTGGAAAATTTGAGCAAAATATCTCATAAACTGTAGGAATTAGTGAGATTATTTCACTCATCCATAGCAACGCCATAGGGCAAAAAAGGTATTAATAAACGGTAATTCGATAATTTTCAAAAAAACTTACAGCGATAATTT
>NW_026017110.1:13177978-13189213 GCF_020466585.1 Dendroctonus ponderosae | reverse complement strand
ACAGCGAATATTTCCTTCGTATGATAATCTGTCCGTTTGAAGTGTGCAATTATCGAAAAATTACAGCGGTAATTGCACAGTGTGCAATTATCACTTAACGATAATTGCATTGTTTACAAAAAATATTTGACAGGTGTCTTTTCATGTTGAATTAGACATAAAATGTCTTCCTGACATACTTAAGATATTCAAATTATATTTAATAAACATAAGTAATAAAATTAAAAGTGTTATGACATATAATAGAAATAAAATTAATCATGGAATCATAAAAAACATCACTGTCGACTGATTTATTTAAAGTGATTGATGTCAAATATATTCTGAAATTTAATTTTTAATATTTAAATCGAGAAATAATCTCACTAAATACCACTCGAGCTTCAAAATTAACCATATAATTTTTCACTCTGGCATGTTTTCCTTGCAAAATTATGGAAAACATGCAATCGTGAAAAATTATCGGTAATTTCAAAGCACTCGTGGTATTACCCCGAAAATACCAACATTTTTTTGAAACTTTAACACTGTATCTCGTTAACTATAAACCTGAGACAAAAAACTTGAATGGAAACTCGACTTGTTTTGAGTTTCTCTACCATAAGGTCCATAAGGTTGTAAATCACCCTGAAGAGAAAAGGTACATTGTCTGAAAATCTACAAGCTATTTAAGGTTTCCTTCAAAGAGACCAGCCTATACCGATGGATGGAAAACAACTAAAATTAGATTCTACTAGCAAACTTTTCCCAACATCTCTGGATTTGAAGTTCTCAAGTCAGTGAGTTCTTAAATGTGTTGAATGTAAGAAAACTTTCCCAAATTTCGTCTAGTGCAAAGTATGACAGGCATATTTTCAACTATGAGTTAAATAATTCTCTCAACACATGTATGCAAGTAGACTTCGTCATAAAAACCTTCTACCGAAAAAGGAAAGAAAAAAGGTGAACCTCTTAGCCAGCATGCTCAAAAATATAGATCCTTATTCATCATAGAGGAAGAAGCCCGTATCCACCATTAAACATTAAAATTATAGAGCAAATAACGCTGATAATCAGCATTTCGCTTCTGTAATATTTATATGTTGCGCTGCGACCGACAAAATTTTGCATGGCAAAATATCAAGTTTTTCAATTATTTTAAACCACTTCTTCTAACTGCAGCTTCCCTTCTCTTAAAATATCGCATTTACTTCAACAAAACCAGACATTATTCACATTGCAACCAAAACAGAAAGTACCAAATTAATCTGTGGTTTGACAACCGCACAGTTAACGGAGGAAACTTCCCTTAGGCAATTGTACACTTACCAGGAAAGTTTGAACTGTTTGTCTTGTGAAGTTCAATACTAGCTGTCTAGATTCCTTGGCAATGTGAAACGGTTAGAAATCACATCTACCTGATCAGAAATTAAACATGTCGAACAACGAAGCTAAGCAATTTTAACGCTTTAAGTGTTTTCTTTGTTTTTCATCTTCTATCTTTCTACGTCAACTAGCGGCCCAAATTGTTTTTAATTAAATATTTTTCTTTGGATATGACATTAATGCTCTTTCCTTAATTAAGAGGAGGTGTGCTGCCTACATTCGCAGTCTTCCTCTTGGTTAGTGCAGGAAAGAAAATTTTAGGTAGCGCCGCTGTTCCTTCTTTTTTGTGGAAGCTGTTATTGTGCTATGGATCGCAACGACACTTTTTATTGGTCCGGGATGACCTTAGCCGAGCTTAAGTAATATTGAATATTAGTTTTGGGCTTGTAAATTGTTTTTTTCGTCACGTCCCTGAATCGCCTTGTTTCTGTATGTCAATATTGATAGTAAATAGTAAAAACTCCTCAAGTGATGTTTCGTTTACCAATAACCTGTTGCTCAACTAACGTCCGTTTAACTTGCTTTCTTGATGTTTGCTGTTGTTAGGTCTATAAAAGTCCTGTTGACTCCTTGCATCTGACTTTGGGGGCGGCTGGACAGTTGGTTGGGGATCTGCCAGTATGGATGGCTTGATCGGATACTTTATTTCCGAATTGACCCGGAATCAACCAAATACCACTCTGTTAAAGAAGTGCTTATGTAGAGGTCTCCCCAAAGACCAGTTAGAACCAATGTTGAGAAAAATCAACTCCTGACCAGCAGCACAATAACATCGAAATAAAAATATTGAGACCTGCAAACCCAATAACAGCTTCAACAGAAGAGAACACCAATAATACTTAGCAGAAATTATTCTTAGCACTTGCTAAGGCAAATGAAGTGCAACAGGTTAGACGAATCCAAAGCTCTTATACAAAACGTATCCATAGATAAAATTATTTTTCACGACAACCCAAAATTCGGAAACACTCATAAGTTTTTTACGCCTTACTTTCAACAAAAATCGGCATAATTTTAATGCCGGTAAGAAGTTGAAATTACTACAAATAAATATCTGACAAACAAAAGAAAAGAGAGTCAAGCGTTTCCCAAGGTCTAAAATACAATTCCGCATTATTTTCTGAATTCCCTCAATGGGCATCATTTTATATAGAACCTTTTAGCCTCATTAAATTCTAACAATTTGTCCAAAATGCAATTAGTAGAATTGCGTTGTATATTGGATTTTCTCGATTTTGAGTTATGAAAATAGCAATTTTCAACATTATTCAATTCGTTATGAACGAATTCCTTCGGAACTAGATGGTTTATGGAAAATAAACGTTCTTATTTTTTTGAAGTCAGTTGGCTTTATTTGCCAATGCTACTAACCGGAAGGTGCATTTTGTTGGTAAATTTATACTACTGAACTGGAGTGGCAAGATCCCTTGTCACAGTATGCGATTTTAACACATGCATATTTACAAAATATTACCGAAACCAGCAGCGTACCTAAAAAATCTTAATAAAACGGTCTCTATTTCACTAAGAATAAATCAGTTTGAAAATGTTGGCCGGTCATCATAAACAACGTTCTTTGTAAAATGGGAACGATGGGATCGGAAAAATTCAGTCAAGCAGAGAATCACACATACCCCTGATATTGCTGGAAAGAATGATAATTTGGGATTGAACTTGGTTCGAAATAATGATTAATGTCGGTAACTGAAGTGGGAAAGTTCTGCAGGGCGTCATTTTTTATATGGCAAACGATATGAAAATTTCGGAACGAAAAATAGAAACACTTATGTGAAATGATATTAGTGACTAAATCATCATAATTCTGAGCTCACTTAGGGCAAATCGTATTTACTTTAGCATTAGTAGTATTAGAATGATCTAGAAGAGACATTATCTTGTCCAGTTTGAAACCTAGTTAACACATACTTAATATTAATTTATTTAATAAAAAATAACCGGATACTGAACAAACGTCGCCACATTTTTAAACTGTTTTTAAACACTAAAGTATTTTCTGTTTTGACTTATATTTTAGTTATCGTTACGGAAAGACTGTTCTATTGAATTAACGCTTTGGCTACAGTTTGACCTCATCACTGAGAGCACCATAACATTTTTTTTTATCTTTGCCATTTAATTTAACCTGTTGGCTTTACTGATTTACACATAGAACCACAGGTGGTTGGTAATGCTAATGAACAAATCGTAATTTTCAGGTGCGATCTTTTGTATTACTTGCATTTGCACATTCATTTTTTGGGGTGAATTATGTTTACAATTTCTTCCGTGTTCCCTAAATATACCTTGCAGAAGGCAAGAGCTCCAGAAAAATAGCTGCCAAATATATATTACGTTCTACACTGTCAAAGTAGAACTAAAAGTGGTAATTAAGATCTGGTTCCAAAGCATTGTGAATGTAAATTTAGTTTTCAAATCATAAATCAACTCTGGTGTCAAGCTAACGGAGCACAGAATTTCAACATCGATTCCATGTTTCTGAAGGTAAAGCGTCCTAAATTGACCGAGTGACACACACAAAGTGAATTTTAGATCCGTTTTCAAAATATCTTTGACATTATTAAATTTCCCGCTTTTCCTCTGCGCTAGTTGGCTCAATAAACCAAAACAACGAAATTCCAATGGATCTTCAAAAATTTTCTATTGAGCATATTCCATTGCAACCGATGTTCGTACCAACTCCCTTACGATATTCTGCATCAGATATCACTTGGTTTAAAGCTTACCGGATTGCGATAAATTTAAACTGAAATTTCGGATCAATCACGCGCGATCAAAGACGGATTTAACTGGATGTCGTTTCAAATAAATAGTTTGGGGTCTATCTCGAATAGTCGCCCGGACAAGAGCGAAATGTGCAGATGAGATACATGGAATAGAATTCGTGCTCGATAAATGAATGGCAAGTTGAAGCGGGTTGTGCAAACGAGAGACGTAATAGATGGATTGAGCAGTATGAGTGTCATTATTCCTGTTATTAAAGCAAAAGGGATTAAAATTGTTTGAAAATATGACAAAGTAAATTCTGGAGGCTGAATGTGGAGTACAAACATATTAATAAATTGAGCTCGATGGAAAGAAAACTTGGGAATAATTGCCACTGTATGACCACCATTCAATCAAGCTGGTTATACAATGTGAATATACAAGTGTAGAGGCTAAGACTATTCGCCAGTAGTAATGTTTTTAAAACTTGCGATCGGTTTCTCTTCTCTGATCCGTTTTAATAGACAATCGGTTTTGCTCCTAATAAAAAAGTTGTCCGAAAATATTTTTAACACCGCTTCCATCACAATTTGCCTAAAGGTTGGGTCTTTTTTACTTTGCATTTATATTTAGAGTACAATAAAATTTCAATCAACATATATCTGTGTTACAGTCACATTTTATTTTTTTAATTTCCCTGGTGTTGTATATTTTTTCCGATGTAGCTATTACATATCTGCTAAATATATCTATTTTTATTATATTTCATCCGTGACTATTAATATCATTTTTCTTATTAATTTACTTATATGTAAGATAATTAGTCGTTAGATACAGGGCTAGGCTTTCGTCATAAGGAAAAAGGTTAAAACTGCGAAAAAACAGTGTTTATACATTAATATATGCCTTTCCTAAATTTAAACTCAGTGGTTCGATATATAAATATGCATCTTTGAAGTATATTAACTTGTGATAATAAACTTAAACATGCATAAATATAAAAGAAATCAACACAAAAATTGAACTATTAAACGATCTTTGATTTTGAACTGAAATCAAACAAATTTCCTAAGTTATACTGAGTTTTGCGAGATAAATGAAATAAAGGACACAACATTAAAGACAAACCAACAAATTCTTATAATTAATACAGTATGTAGAATAAGTGGTACGAACGTGTTTTATTATAAGATGATAAAGAACTTGCAAATGTATGATATTTTTCATTTAAAAAAAGCTATAGCGCTTTAAACGAAAAATTAAATTTCTAAAGCTTTAAAACACCTGAAACATTATTTCTCATTCCAAGCAGTCACCAAGGCAAAAAAAATAAATGGAAAGTTTTGCGTAAAACAAACTTTCACACAGTACAAGCATAAAACATAATTATGTGCAAACCGGAGAAATTAAAATAAAAATTTTGAGGGTTTATCGTTGGCAACGGGAACATTTTTTCAATTGAAAAATTATTTTATTTCTTTCTTAGGCAAAAGAAGATCTCGAAGGAGTTACCATTCAAGTCAGTTTTACATTTTAAGACTTAGTTCTTCGTTCCATGCACAGTCAAGCCATGTGCCTTCAATCTACATAGTATTGCAATTTTCTGCAGCTTTAAGGCAGCATTTCAGCACTTTCAAGTATAATCCGACCAGTTATGAAAGTGGTCAAATTTAGCCTCAACCACATCAAATTTGGAGGAATTGGCTGCTTGCACCGCAATTAAAAAATCGCTGTTGCCATAAACTTTACCATCTCTCCTTAATACAATTCACTTTATGATGGAATATGTCTGTCAACATAAAATGTTGCCTGTTTGAAAATCTGTAATGTTAAGTCGTTCCACATCAATTAACTAAATAATGGTTGCAAAATTAGCTAAATAATGTCAAATTCTTATTTGGTGCGGAACAATTGTCTAAAGATAAATCCAAGAAGATGGGACAGATATTGAAATAAATTATACATGTTATTAGCCCAAAAATAAAGTACCAACTGCTCAGAATCTAGCAGATTGAACTTTCTTGCTTGTTGCAGAAAATGAATGTCTAATGCAAGATGTTATTTCTTAGTAGAGATTTAAAATGCATAACAAGGTCATACATAGATCGAAAAGGGTGAAAATGTGCAGATAGACATATTTGCTTAAGTCCACAGCTCACCTATGATTACTATATTGCAACTTATTTGCTTGCTACATACTCCAATCGACGAGTTTTTAACCCGCACCATTAGAGACGTTTTTTATTGCAGTTATTAGCATATGGCAGCGTCTCAGCCCAACAATAGATAAAGCGCACACGGCTTCTAATGCATAAATTCCTCAAAGCGATGTTTCTTGTTTTTTTCATATATCTTTTGAATCGAAATTTTTCCATGTTTCTTATGTTGATATTATCTCTAATCTCCATTTTTTCAATCAAAATTATTAACAGTGAAATAGAATATTTTTCCCACTGCAATATGGTTATTCCAGAATCTTGATTTACATATACGATTTTGATTATTTTTTTTTACTTTTAATGGACTTTTTAGAAAATTTTCTGGGTGTTATGTTATATTATTTCTGGGTGTGCTTATAATTATAATTTAGTTTGGGAAGATATTGGAAAAACTCATGGCTGGAGTGGCTCACAGTCATATAATTGTCTTCCTAACCGATCTTATGCTCAGAAAAGTTTCTGCAAAGGAGTTGCAAAAGATTTAATGAAAAACAACTGCGTTTTTTACATGGAAGCTTAGATATTGCATAACACTGAAAATTTATCTTGAGCCACAAAAAATCAGAAAACTTTCGTGTTATATATGTTCATTGGCAGACGTTGTATCTCCACTGTTGCAGGGACTCGATTCACATCCTGTGGTTATCTGCATCATATTGTCCCATTTCCTTTAATATTTCTTTTTTTTTACTTTTGTCCTCATCTCTATTTTTTTCCATTATTCTCATCGATTCAAAACAGACATTTTATATTTGCAAAACCTAGTCTTTTAAAACAAAAAAGCTGAGCAGTATTCAATAAATCACAGAATCATTTGAGGCGTTTTCATTAAACATAAATAATTGTGGCTTTCAATTCCAAGCCTCAACCCCAAACTAACGTGATAAAGCCATGTGAGATAAATGAGTTTTTTTGCTTCGCTTTTTACGAGTTTGGGCATGTTCCGGCTATACGTTATCCCTAATACCTTTACAGCGGTCTGATATAAATGCCTACCTTGAGGTGCGTACGGCTAATAAAAATGTGTTCGAGGAAGCTGACTAATAAATAAATTAAATGGTCTGACACTATTATATATTTATTACGTTTTATGTGTTTCCTAATAATGGACTAAATAAAATATTGGCGCTATTTGGACTATTGAGAGCCCTTAATTCATTGATATGGATCTTATGCTGTTACACATTTCCATCCTTAAAAATAGCTTAGTAATAACGTCACGACCATGCCATATATTTTTAAATTGCGTTATTAAATTATAACAATTCTGCTCATTTGAATTGAAATGATTTCCGAGTGTCCCGGATCTTGATGAAGAAATATAAGTGAACCGAATAGATATTTCAAAGAGAGAAATCAATCTCTCGAATTTCGAAAAATGTTTGACCTGTTTTATAAAAATTAGTACTCATTTAATCAGAACACTAGAACAGATTAGAAATACCTGTTCGAATGGCTAACTGATTCAGTACAACAAATCGCAATAACTAAATTAATCAGAAGCATATATGGGGGCCCCACTTTTAATTAATTGGAAATTGAATTTAATGTCAGCAAACTGCTTATTTGAATATACCAATTGTTTCTACTGGAGCACATATGGATTCATAAACACACAAAGATTCATAGGATGGAGCTCCCAAATGATACTGCACCATTTGATAAATCCAATGATGATGAAATTTAAATGAAGAGGTACATGGATAATTACTCAAATGTTTACAAGTAGAGATAAAATTATTCATCCTTGAAACAGTGTTAGATATTTTCAATTTAGTAAATTGTAAAATTACCTACAGGAATCCCCCTTATTACCTACTGTAGAGCAGATAAAGCAATTTTATTTACATGTAATTTTCTTATAATTATTAAAAAATTGTTGCATTCTGTGAAACTACTCAGTTGTTCGAAAACGCGTTTGAGTACTTTGAATTTGATGTCGACTATCGCGGTAAAATTCGAATTTGGTCTCGCAAACAGTTGTAAAATTTTTTATATAAAATTATACATACGTTTCGCTGTATTACCAAGGCCAAAAGGCAACTTGCTGCAATCCTCATAATAATACTTAAATATACATTCGGGGATGCAATACCTTTGCAGATTATTTGCTTAATAAAAAAGAAGTAGGATAATATGTAATATTTCACACCTATTTTGCCTATTTTGCTTCTACAGAACAATAAAGTTGGAATATAACCATGAATTCCGTAAATTTCTTGGTTTTCAAAGCAGAAACAATATGTTGTAGGTGTCTATTGTTTTTTAATTACTCCATGTCATATTTATAAAGGTTTTAGTTTAATTATAAGTAGCCGGGTTTCTAACAGGAATATTATCTGGTTTTTAAATATTTTGTCCCTTTTAGTCACAAGATGTTATTTAACTTAAACTTCTGAGAGTGTCAGTGATTGTTAAAGGGCAAGTTTATAAATTTACGTGTAGATCCGAAAATTATGCCTATCAAAATGCAAAGTATAGAAATTAGAAAGATTACGTTTCTTTTGTAAAAAAAATGTTCTGAAAATTTTGTAGTGTACTCAAAAAAAGTTACAAGCCGGCAAATCTTTTCGGCAAAATAATTAGTACATTAATTGTTTCGATTTTTTGGGATTTGCCTTCATGGTTTTTCGGATTTTATTTCTTTTTGGAAATAAAAACTAAACGTCCTTTCCTACAATGGATCTGGGGCTGCATAATGAATAATTAAAGATTACCATATCATTCATAAGTAAAAATTATTTATCTATTGATTTTTTATGCACAGATTAGAACATCTTGTATACCAAACTAGAATAATTTCCTAATTTGTACTCATATAATATTTTCTTCCTAAAATCACCTCCTGAAGTTTGACTACGTACTTACAACACCTTGTATGTATACAGGGTGATTTACCATTCCATTTACGGCGTCTTTCTTAGATGCCACTTAGAGAATTAGATAAAAATATAGGCAACAATTTTCTAGTCAAGTGCTCAACGCAATTTGCTTTAATGTTCCATTAGCTCGGTATTTAGACGAACGTATATTTTCAAAACCTTTTCGGTCTTCAAAATTACATTTCTTAAAATATTTTAAAATAATCGTATGTATTAGAATTACTGTATTGTACTACAGGTATTCAACGCATATCATTATTTTGAGAACTTACGTGGACAAATTTAATTATGAGTTCTAGAATGCTTCTTAACTAATCAGAGGTGATGTTGGAATTGATGTTGGAGTTGAATCAGCTAAATGATCTGAACAGTCTATTTTCTAAATATTCCTATTAAATACAATCTTAACTTCAATTATCAACATAGTCATTTATATACTATCAAATAATGAATATTTAGGTTTGAACGCAAATAAATTTTTCCTTCCATATTGTAAATTTTCATGTTTCAATTTTTATTGCATGTGAATGCAAGTTTGGTGAATCGGGGCAGCAATAGATCTACAAAGTCTGGTTTCTTGAATTATTAATTTTTGATACTCTCAAAATGCATTTTATTTCGTTTTTTGTTGTTGTGGGAGTCAAATTTTTTATTATGTTTCTTATATTTTCCGTAAAAGCCATGTTTATAGCACTCATTTTAGAGCACACAAAATTCAAATTGATACAGCCAAATACCTGTCTTATTTGTCTAAAACTAGCAGAAGAATTGCCGTTTGCTTCCCGAAAATCGCCATAAGTGATTACATATTTTACATACATGCGTGAACCAATATTTTTCAAATTAAACTGTTCTAATATTCTTCAACTTGCTTTTCCTTATAATCATTTTCTTGGATGTGTTGTTCATTTAAAAAAATAATTTGTCTGTTGTAATTTTAAAACTGAATTTGAAAAATAATTTTCAAGTTCTCTTAGAATTCGAACCTAAATTGCTATGAAATAAATTGGTAAACGAAAGTTGAAGCCGTATTGCCCAATTCGTGGAATATCGCCTATCGCATACTAAAAGGGCGTCAAGTAGACCCGGATGCCTGGAAATTAAGGTGTTCAATAGATTGCCACTTAAATTGATAAATCCGCTTTAGGTTTAATGGAAAGGTCGTTTTATTATCAGAAGCTTTTTATCTTACACCAATTTTCGATCTGTGAATCAGAAAATAATAGATATCATCAAAGATAGAACTTATTGATTTTAGAAGATTTTAATATTGAATCTCGACAGCTTTTTTGAATCTGAGTCAGGCAGGCTTAGAAGAAGACTTATGCAAAACATGCTTTTATAAGGCTTCTACGATCTACCAATATGTATAGAATGTATTCTTACATCAAATACTTTAAATAAAAATTAGCCAAGAACTAAATAGGCTTGACTCCTGAAAACTGAGAGAATGTTGTAAATCGTTTGCCAAATTGCCAACTTTACATTTTTAAGTCATGGTGTAATAGTTCTTAGAGTGAAATTTTGAAATTTATATTGCCAATTAAAAAATATGCCTAGATATACAGGGTTGCTCATTAGTGCGTCAAAGTGCGATATCTCAGTAAATATGAACTTTACAAGAAAATACGTCCTACGAAAGTTTTTCATGTTAAAAGGTCCACCTTTCAAAATTACTTTCCAATATACGGGGTGTATCATAAACGTGTGGTTACCAACTTTGGTTTTTTAAATGGAACCGCCCCTTTTTTCATTCATTTTCAGATTTGTCGTCAAAATTTAAGTTAAGTTTGTGTCAAACGTTTTACCTGAAAAATTTACGATTTCCGAGTTATTCGTAAAAATGTGAAAGTTTTGACAGCTACTGGGTTCCACAGAAATCGATGCTGTACACTACCCGCTGCGAATTTTTTCCGCAACAGTTTTCAGCGATTCTAACAGAACATCATAATCTACGCGTAGATATGTTTTAAATTATAAGGAAATACTTCTAAACCGCGCAATTAGCCTCTAAACTTGCATGTTTTTAAACCTCAAAAAGTTGC
>NW_026017110.1:13174252-13176979 GCF_020466585.1 Dendroctonus ponderosae | reverse complement strand
CAGTAGCTGTCAAAACTTTCACATTTTTACGAATAACTCGGAAATCGTAAATTTTTCAGGTAAAACGGTTGAAACAAACATAAATTAAAATTGAACTGTTGAACTGTTTGAATCTGAAAATAACAAAAAAAAGGGGGGGTTTCATTTAAAAAACCAGAGTTGGTAACTACCACACGTTTATGATGGACCCTGTATATTGGAAAGTAATTTTAGAATGTGGACCTTTTAAACGTGAAAAACTTTCGTTGGACGAATTTTCTTGTAAACTTCATATTTACTGAGATATCGCACTTTGACGCACTAATGAGCAACCCTGTATAAACCACAAATAAGCCCGTTGAAAAAAATATTTGCTTTTGACAATCAAACATTGACGGACCTGTAATCAGGGTGATTCCAAACAATTTCTTCTAACTGAAGCTTATTAACTACAGAATAAACTTTAAAACAAATATTTTGCGGAAGTTCGAGCTCTTGAAGATGCACATTTAATTTAGCTTTTGACTCATGATTTAAGCAGTTTAGAGGTCATTTGGCAAATAATTTTTCTTGCTTCCCATCGGAATTGATGCATGGCTAAACTTAAGTAAAGAAAAAAATTCTAATTTGAAAACTTGCTGTTATTTCATCCGTAGATCCAAAGAGGCATTTCACGACAAGCATGTTCGAATTATTACGTATTTCTGGTCATAAACTTTGAATGAGTAACAATGTCGGACGTTAATAAAGTTTACATTCAATGAGGAGTGGTTAAATCTTTTGTCTGATAGAGGCTTTAATCAATATGTTGTATCCTTACACAATCAAAATGTTATCGCAGCTACTAGTTGCTAAAATTGTACTGAAGGTAAAACTTTTAAGCAAGGATAAATACTTTTCTGAATGGGTAAATTTATAACACGGAAGAAAACCATTAAATAGTGTTAAGCAGATTTTTCTTGTCAAAGGACTTTTGAAGAAACTCAATGACTAGATCAAATAAAAGTTTGAAGAAGACATCTTCGTTTCAACTGATCCCTCAACGTTTTCGCTATGAAACCATTTTAACAAATGGTTTTTTTTTAGAATATCGCGTTTTCCTATAGAAAAATAGGAACTTGATTCAAGTGGATCATGGATAAAATTTGGTTTACTGTCAGTTTGGTGTCAGCTAAATGCTCAAATAAATATTTTAACTTCTACTATTATATCGAATTTATCGAACGTGCCCCGACATTTCTTATTTTCGAATAAAGAAATGTGCGACATGTTTTGTGTTTATGCCCGAGAAAATTTTAAATGCTGCAGAAAGATTTCCCAAAGAAATATTTATTCCTTTAGAATACGACCAATCTTTATTAACAGGGTTAATAACAGAGTAGTTCATTTTGAACAATTATTATGAAATAATAATTTTCAAAGACTTTGCTACTACTGGATACGAAACAACCGAAGAAAATAAAAAAAATTCTTAAATGGAACACAAATTCAAAAATGTGTCGAAGTGGCGCAGCACAAAAGAGTTCGGGGGGTAAAAGCGGAGTTTTCATCTAGATAAAAATCACCCGGTACATTTTCGCAACCAGTTGGCTTACATGCGGGAAGAGGGTGTAAATAGGAGCATACGTTAAAACTGTGAGCAAAATATCTCTTAAACTGTAAAAATAAAATATCAATATATTTTTAAAATTTTAACACCCTCTATCTCGTAAATCATGGGTTTGAGAAAAAAAACATAAATGGCAACTCGACTTGTTTTGAGGTCCTCTACACGCCGCTGCTCTGTGTCCATAAGGTTGTGAATCACCCTGTATAGTGCGGAGATTTTCCGAAACTAGTAAATCTATGCACAGAATTACCATTTTTTTCTTTTCTAGTGCTATCATCATGACTATTATTTGGACCAAACAACTCTTTACTTTTTAAAGCAAGCAAATCTGTTCATAGGCATATCTAAGCCTTTTTAGCCTTGATACACTACTCACCTACTTCACCCTACATGTTTGGAGTGGCGCCATTTGATATGTGCTACTTATTGTTCGTTTACTAAATTTAAAGTAGTTTTACAGTGTCTAAATAAATACTGTTTAATGATTGTTAAAATTGGTTTCATTAAACATTTGAGCCGAATATTTCTTTTATTTACATATCTCATTTTAGTTATCTACTTCAAAAAATCAATAGAGGCTTCAATGTCAAATTATGTGATGTATGTAGGTACTTCAAAACAAGATTTTAGATGCGTTATTAAATTATACAGGGTGATTCAAAATTGGCGTCATTCCTCTGGAGGTGTTGTCTGGTGCTGTTACAGGAGTACGGAAAAAATAGTAAAATAAATTAATTGTTATTAAAAACTGAGAAATTTGCAAAAAACTGTATCAGAAATACGGCAGCAATGTTTTTCAAGGTAATCTGCCTAATTAACGTTGCGCAAATACCTGTTGCTTCGCAATTATTTAAAACTCTGGTAACCATGGAATTATACAGACTGACAATAAGATAGACAAGGATAAACGGTAAATTGAACAAGATTTGTTGACGAAATGTCAACCTGTTCTCATAACCTCGAATATGGGTGTTTATAAATAAACCCACTTGTCTTGTCTAAAACCACTTGTCTCAATCTATGAATAAACCCTACAACACCAAACATTTGAATGGTTAACTCCGAACAAGCTAGTGCCTGTGTAATCTCCTTATTATCCACTCTTATCAAGCAGCTTCTCGTATTCAGTTAATTAACTC
>NW_026017110.1:13164535-13174202 GCF_020466585.1 Dendroctonus ponderosae | reverse complement strand
AGCCCTCGGTATTTATTTGGTGCTTGGGAAAGTGTCAGTTATTGTGCTCTGAGTGCCCCTGGAAGGCCCTGATTCGGTTATGTCCAATACGTGTTACTCTGTGCTTGAAACCCGAACATCGATTGTCGTCCACTATCTTCCTGGAACCACTCTCTTCGCCCTTTGTTGGCTTGAATTCTTTCAGGTTCTGCTATCTTACTGTAGCATTTTCCCTGAACTAATCGCATATCCGAAAATTCGTGAAAGAAAATTCAAAGTATGTCACAGTTTGACAAATTATTGTTAATATTGACAAGGTCTACCTGTAACTATCTGTTAATGACAAAAAAAATCATTGCCGCTGTGCCTTTTCATCAAAAAATTGTAGAAGAGAACTTTTTTGATACCAAAAATTTTCGTGATTTCAAGCAAAGATAGTAATTTTTCTTTTTGAATGCTCAAGTATTCCAATATGCTACCAATTAAACCTGGAACTATTTCAAAATAATGCTTAATAACAAAGTTGAAATTCGATCGTCAACAGTTAACATCTTCTAGAAATTTTGGAAAAAAAAATTTTCTATATTTTTCTCGTACTCCCCAAGAGAGCCTCCATCACCCCTTAAAAGGAATGACGCCAATTTTGAATCACCCTGTATAATGAACTTTGTATGCACGTACTTGATATTGTATTAGAATTTGAACAAATATAACTAGTTTTTGAAATATTAACGAACAACCTTGATGAGCTGTCTGCCAAAGCTTTTAATAAGTTACCTGATAGCAATAGAAATATTGGAAATTATAGGCTGTTTGTTAAAGGTTCCAATTCATATTTGGGTATTAAGTGATATATTTTTCAAAATGTCAAATGTTGAAAAATATTTCAAAAACTCAACACTAGTCATGTATTCTTGAATCCGGAGTTATTAGGCACTGATGACAGAATAATTGCAAAAGTATTAGAAGATTGATAAAAAATATGTAGAATCAAACAGAAAGAAAATATCTCGAAAGCGGTTAAAAGACCAACTTTAACAAAGTACACATTTTTTAAGAAATGTTCGAAATTCCGATTTCGTCAACCGAAAAGAGATATATAACCCAAAACCACCTTTATGTTTAAAATGGCTTTAGACATCAAGCGCCACCAGATTTTCAATTTGTTTTGTCATTGCAAAACTTTTAACACCTTGTGGAACCATTAACTTTCGGACAAAGCAAATTAGCCCGAACATAATAATTTCGGCAAAACAAGCAAATTTAACTTTATTATATTTATCTATTAGCTTAACTTGTCACCTATATTATTTTCGTACACCGCAACAGCAACAACGTAATGTTAATTTTTAAAAACCGCTATGTGCTGGTGCGATTAAATTCACTGTTGCCATATTTTTTGTTCAGTTTGCTGCAAAAATCAGTTTAATCGTGACATTTTCATTTCCACTATTTTTTGTCTATTCTGTAAATATTCGCAAGGAACGTTTTCAAATTAATGTCGTCAGTTTTTCGCAATCGATATAATGGTAGAACTGCAAGAAAGAATGCAATGGATATTTGGGTTGCCAAGTTTCAAGAGGTGAAAGAAGATGTTAATTAAGTTCTTGCAAGAAAGAAAATTAATAATTTTAGAACATCGTATAAGATAAGAGAATTAAAATTAGTTCAAAACTCGAGAGTCTGATGATGGTTTGGAAGACATCTATAAGTTTAAGTTATGGTATTTAAGTATATAAGTATTTTCAGTTGTTATCTTGCTTCGGCGATTCAGATTTGCCAAGGCCATCTAAGGACAGTATGTATGATGAGGAAGAGGAAATTAAAGTAAAGCAACAATTCCAAATACCCAGCTTTCTCTATTCGGAGGTACTTTCTCTAATCGTGTGGGTACGATATCACTTCTTCTAATAAATTAACATGACTACATATATGCCTTTTCAATGACTAGTTTCCGTACCATCATCTACGTTTTTTACCATTTTTTCTCGTTTATTTTCGGTTATAAAGTTTACAAATCGCAATAGCCACTAGAAGTGTATTTTTATCCGCGTTGTTCATCGATTGGAACTAAAGATCGCACTGCAGAATAGTTACCGGTGTGTCCCGAATCCGATTTACAACCAAATCGTTCTGTCGCATCGAACAATTTTCCTTTCTTCTCACAAGAGATTCTTCGAGAGGCCGGGGTCTGAAGCACATAAAAATTAGGTTAGTTCAAAACCGACTTATTGACCACAACGTAGCTGTGAGGAATTTGCGAGTTTGTATATTAATTATACAAAGATTGTTTGCACGAATAATTGAGAGAATATGAATACTCTTCTTTGTACACTCCGATCGATGGCGTGTGTTTGATTTGATTCAAAAAGGAGAGTCGGAGCCACGTGATTGCAGCCGGATATTTTTTTCAAATAGTTAGTTTTCAGTAATTCATATTAGGGTCATTTCGGGCTCTTTTTAATGTGTGAGTTTAGCTTTTACAGCTTCCGTTTGTCTAACGCTATTAGTGAAATTCATTTCCGAATAAAAAACTTGTACACTGATTAATTTACTCGAAGTCAAATTCGAAGGCGTCCGGAGTCAAAATCCGTTTACTAACTAAAAACAACCGTCAGTCGTGAGACTTGAGGCTACTGATTAGGGGCATCAACACTGCTGTCTGAGCACATTGACATAGTATATTATTATCATTACCTCCATATAAAGAGCCTAATTTGCTTTGATAACATTAGATTGGGGACAACCGCGAGTTGAACCTAAAGTGAAGTATCTTTATATCATTGACATGTAAATATAGCTATCTGGAATTTCTCCGCTCTCAACAAAGCACAGTCATAAATTTGTGGTGACCTCTGGTTAACCGACACCCATTTGCCACCTAGTATACATCCCAAGTCCAGCCGTTATCTCAAGTAGAGCACTCGGGAATTATTTTCCAGGCCATTATTTCAAAGATCGGTTAGTTAACGAGACTCGTTCCAGCTACCTTCTCGATTTATATTCAAGGCAATTTAGGGCGGTCGGTCTGGGCTCACAATGACCGCAGTGATTAGGAGCCACAGAGATCCACTTGCCTCGGCCCTTTTTCCATGTTAAGGGACGTCGATGGTTTTTTATTAATGCCCCGTGTAATTCCGTTTAAGATAATGGATTAGGGATCTGGAATGCAGAAGGTCCAAACACATTCAGTCAGCAACTTATAAGGGCAGTGCTCTTTTGATTGGAATGGGCAAAGATGAAACTATGCTAAAGTTGGCTTCAGGAGTAAATAATTATTCAATTTTCAACTTCTCTATTCAGGAAGGGTGGTCGTCAACTAATAGGTCAAAATTCACTGACAATTTGCTTAGACCCAAATACTGCGTTTCTGATAAATTTGCCTTATCTGAAAGTTGATAGCTTCCGAGATAAAGGTTACGGAAGTGAAAACAAAATTTTCCTTTAATTTTAATGGATGCTTAACCAGTTTTACGATGACCAGGAAAAATTCTGTTTAGGAGCAGAAGCCTTTGCGGAGTCTAAAAATCGGTTTAAAATAGTTTGTAACTTGCCTAAATAAATACTGTTTCATGCTTGAAAAGTTTTGCTTCATTGAAAATTTGAGCAAAAATATTTCTTTTATTGAGAGATCCAATTTGAGTTACATAATAAATAAATACATAAAAAAAATTATTAAAAAATGTATTAATAAAAGAACAAACACAATTCGTAATAATTCGGAACAAAAGAAGACGGATACACACATTATATTGTCCACTTCCGGCTTGGTGACAGAAACGAGAGGGGGAGATGCCGTGTAGCTACTTGAACAACGAAAATCTATTTTACCTCAATACTTTTTCGAAAAACCCAAACACAGTAAATGGACCTAGAAAAGCCCGGACGGGTGAACGAAAAATGAAATAAACTGCATTATCTCCAGTTCCTCCAACAACACATAAATTTGATACCGGAAGCGACCACAGATTAGGGCGCGCAAGGATAAAGATAAACCTGAAAACAGAACGCAACAAACTCATCAAACCAGAACGCTATCCAATATTGGAAACTGTAGACACAAAAACAAATCGAATACCAAAATGAATTGAAAACAAGACTAACACCAATAGAGACAATTAAGCAAACGCAAATAAACAAACGAGCCATAAAAATAAAAGAAACCATAAACACAACAGTTAAAAAAGTGTGCTCACAAACAAAAATAAATAAAACCGTCAAACTTCTCAGAGAGAGACGAGAAAGGACAGGTCGAACAACAGATAGTTTGAAGTCTCTAAAGAAGGAAGTGAATTAGGAAATTAGACAGGACAGTAGAAACTATGCCAACAAACTCATAAAAGACACTATAAGAGAAAACTGCTACATGAAAGTACTAAAACCAATTCTTTATTCAAATGAGGTTCAAAGAAATAAGTTCACTTAAATTCATCATCAACGCCTAGCAGTTTATTGAAAGCTTATTTTGAATTTGATAATTAATTAAAAATTTAAAACTTTTGCTGATTTTGTTTGGGCTGAGCGTGCTTACTCAGAAATGTCGAAGATATGTCGGTTGACTTGTGGGCTTGTTTCATAGATTTTCGGAAGGCGTTTGATCGAGTCAAGCGTGATATGCTTATCGAGGTCTTAAAAGGTATTGGATTGGATGGGAGAGATGTTCGCATAATCGCAGATTTATACTAGAATCAAACAGCAGTAGTAAGAATAGATAATACAAACTTAGAATCAATCAACATCAAGAGAGGTGTTAGGTCATTATAGAATGGCAAAGTCATAAACAATGTGGGTTATACGGATGAAACGGCACTTCTGGCCTCGAATCGAGAGGATTTACAGTTAGATAGAGTCACAGATTACAGCCCGATAGGGTCACTGCCGAATGTGCAGTAGCGGAACTGGATCTTAATATAAAGGAAACCAAGATTCTGCTAATAAGTAAACAGCATGATACAACGGCTACTGTGACGGTCGGGGGTGTGAGACTGGAACAGGTTACACAGGTCAAGTACCTGGGATGTCTGATAAATAATAATGAAGACAATCACACGGAAATTCGGTATCAAAAAAACCGATTTCCGATTTTTTAAATACATTTAATTACTTAATAGTTAAAGGCAGAAATAGTAAATTTGTATGTGTTAGCTACGAAGCTTGATTAGTTCCAAGTGTTCCAATTTTATTATACATGGTTTTGCAAAATTGGTGTCTATCCTTTTAAGGGGCTACAGGGGGGAGAGTATGAGAAGACAATTGAAAAAAAAATTCGGGAATGTCCAGAAGATATTAACAATTGAATATCGAATTTCAATTTTGTTATGATGTACTATTTTGAAATGATTCCATCAAATGATTGATGGCCTATTGGAATACTTAACCGTTCGAAACGAAAAATTACGATTTTTGCTTCAAATAACGAACATTTTTCAATTTAAAAAGTTATTTTCTACAATTTTTTGATGAAAAGTCAAAGCGTCAATGATATTTTTTGTCATTAACAAATAGTTACAAGTAGATAGCCTTTGTCAAACTGTTACTTATTTTGAAGCCGTTTTCACAAAATTTACACCAACAATTAATTTGCAAATATCTGATTAATTGTAACATAGCAGAAGCTGTAAGAATTGCAAAGGGCTTGAGACACTTGACGATTAGCTACAGGAATTGACGCAGATAGTGGACGATCTTGAGATGCTGGGGTTCCACACTTAGTAACTTAAGTAACTCTGACTTAAGTAAACACTGAATTCAATATCAAAATACATAAAAAATTAACAAATACATATTTGCGACGTACTAGAACCGAGATCTTGCGCAAATTATTTAAATGTTAAATTAGGTATAAGTTTTAGCTCCTGTAAAATAACATTTGTTATAACAGAATAAAACACACTAAATGGTATTAAATGTACTATGCATATTGTAGTCCTCATAGTAAACAAGGTATCTAAGTTGCGTAAAGCGTTTCTTGCTTTCCAGTCAGTTGCCATGCGTTAATATTTGCACTCATATGTATAAATACATTTTTCACCAGCATTAAAACATCATAGTTTTGTTCTAGCTCATTGTCAGCGTCAAAATCCAATTAACTAATCATCCAATTCATTAACTCAGGAGTAAAGAAGCTTTTTAACTGCCCCTAATAATAACTATACAAATGTTCATCGATAAATATCAATGCGGTTTAAGAATTAAAGAAAAAGAGCCAGTGGGCTGGAACACTTCGAGGAAAGAAGTTATCAATTATCCTAAATAACGAATAACATTAAAACACGTTGCAAAATCATATGTAGGCGGTATTCAAAAAATGTGTGTCATACACTGGTAAATTATGCGATCCGTTATTTAATATTTTGAAACTTTATTGTCAGTTTTCCGTGAATTTAAGCTTAACTAGTAGTAAAAAGTATCAATTGTCATGAAATGCATCTTAGATGATTCCTCATAGGGCACGCATTGAGCCTTGTTTATTTATTGCTCCAATTCAAATTACCCTCAAGAAAAATAACTTTCAAGAGCACTCACCATGTAACAGAGTACTAAATACTACAAAAACGCATTCTTTCCATGAAACTCCCATATCCTACGCAAAATTGGCACAGGAGTCAAGACTGAAACCTCCGTCTCACAACAGCTCATAAAAGCACTAAAATGAGTTCGATATGTTGCTGAGTATTTCTCGCACGAAATCCAGCATTGAATCAGCGGTAATTTGAAAAATCCAACTAAACTGGACGATTTGCGCGCTGAAACTGAACGCTCCTTTGGAGGTTTGTGGTAATCGAGAGCTGCACCAGGACGCGTCGACTATTTGTTAGCAACGCCACTCCCTCTCGCACAGATTGTCTTGCTCCACGATGCTGAGCATTATTTTTTCTACAAAAATTAAAGCACTTTAGAATGCAGATCACGAAGCTATGAAATTTTCGGCAGCTTTAAAATATTACGTTGGCAGTTCGCGATTTTGATTTGATGGATTTTTTATTGATACCAGAAAATCAAAGTTTTGAATCCATTTTGGATCTTTTAATTGGCAACACAGTTTTATACAATTCACTAATGTTTCAACGCGTTTTAAATACAGATAGCTCTATTTCTAATTATAGATTTTCGAGAGAATACAAATAGAAGCTGAGAAGCTGGCTTGTTATAATTTAGATTAGAGTTAGAATTTATATTTAGATTTCAGTTTAGTCGCTTTACCTACGGGTTTCACATTCTGAAACAACCATTAGCGAAACCGAGCTTAAATGCAACAAGTATTCACTGAACAATTGAACGTGTTTAGGAAATTGTTAAAAAGTTATATCCAGGATGATTTTAAACAATTCAACCGTAATAAATACGTTTACGTGACTTTTGATGAATTATTTTATACGTAAGCATAAAAAAATTACAATTTAACACTAAAAATGCAAATTAAGACGCTACATTTATTTTTAAGAGGCATTCAAAAAGAACTCCACACTGAATAATATATTCATAACCGTCTTTTAATATCTGGACTTCTAATTCCGGGACTTTTATTGATAAAAATTATTCAAAAATGCAATAGTCGAAACTAGAGCGACTACAGAAGAAGAATTGGTTTAAAAAATTGCTGATCAGATAGAGCCATTTTCTCAACTGTAAGAGTCTTCAGTGATCTGCGAAAATTACGGGAAACTTGCAAATAATAATACTTATAAATAAAATACTATAGTTTTGTGTCGAGTAGCAAACGAATAACAAACAGGGGTTTTAAGGTTGCTTGGTTTAAGGTCTATTTTTGATTTGCGTCAAGAAAAAGAATTCGTAGCAAAATTTTGTTCTACCTTCATGTAAGTACGTGAATTCGTGTTTTTACCAAATTCGCAGTCTTTCATTTGAAATTAAAGGGTAAGAAACAAACAAAGAGGGTAATTTCGTTTTTTTAAGTGCAGCAATACGAGATGTAACTCGGCGTGACAAATGATCTATTAAAAAATATATCGTGGCTTTTGGAGAAAACGTAAAAGTCAAAATTTCATTTTTTGGATATTTGATTTCAATATCCATCGCGTACCAGCAAATTTCATTCTCAGGAAATAATTTAGAAACTCTATGAAATATCTAACTATTGTAACAATTTAATTTAAAAATACGGTTGTTGACATTAATTTGTTTTCTGTTTTTTCTGTTCTCACGAAACTTCCAGAGGGTCGACGCAAATTTTGTAACAAAGGAATATCAACGAAAAAGAAAGATTTTTGAAGCAACTTATATGGAAATGTCTTAATGAATCAGAGAACAGCTTTCTGGTTAAATAAAGTTTTAACTTTAAAAAGTCGAACTTTTTTTTATAAAAGTGATATTTGACAACCAGGCCAACCAAATAAAATAGCGTTTATGAAAATCTATGGAGCATGAGTCAGCAAGCACAGAATGACGAAATGTAGTATAAAATCAGCAGAAAACCAAGTGAAGAAAACCAATCAGCAGTTAAAAGTGACCTCTTGCTCTCCTTTATCTGCTTTGATATTACTTTATTTCTTAAGCCATTGAACAACTAAAGAAAAATAAATTAATTTTTCGTAATTCGACTCTCTGAACTAACTTCTAATGCACTAATTACTTGTTCCACTCTAATTAACTGTAGATATTTAATAGTGTGCATAGGAGATATTTTGCTGTTTGTAAACTACTCATTTCCATACAATTAAGGAACATTAAACGTGATTAGAAAAAAACGATAAAAACCTATTTTCCGACAAAATCGCACATTTATAAAGTATGATATAATAAAATATTGTAAATAAAATCATGATAAATGGTAACAGATAATAAAAGTAAGGATAATGTTGAGAAGTTTATGGCTAAAAAAGGATTGTTTGTGTCTACAACTCCAATTTCAATCATAAATTTTCATGGTAAATAGTAAATCAGTTTTTCTTAGTGCAGCATTATTGCACGCATAAATATTTATTCTCCAATAAAATAATCAAAGCAGTGATGATAAAATTTACTTTTAGAACATGTGAACCTAATATAAATGCTATTATTATCAACAATTTTGGAAGCAGATTAGTATGGAAATTTAATTTTGAATTTTGTATTAAGTTTCTCCAGGTTTTTTTAAAATTTTTTACGTGAATTAAAAAACTGAAAACTGCAGCCAGTTTCAAATTATGAAGCAGTAAGTTAAAGTCAAAATGTATATTACTCTAGCTTTAAAATGTAATTGTCTTCAATGATTTACATTTTCACCTAACACATTTAACTCAGCACACTCTTCGTACACTCATTCAAAACAGCATTCTAGAACAATAAATAGAACTAGAACCAATGATATGTACAAAAAGTAAAAATCTACGGCAGCTACCGAATCCTGGAAACCTACAATTTCATACCATAAGTCCTGTATATTGTGTCGCATTCAATAGCCTAAACTGGAGCTTAAACTACTTGATACATATAAATTGGAGACGCTTTACATAATTTAGGCCAGAAACTATGGCAATACCTTCGTATTTTCTGAAGCTTCAGGCGAATTTAAATATTTTCTTTTACCGGTGCAGAAATATTACAATATTCTACAATACTGAAAAAATACATGAAGGCCGCTACTATTATCTAGGCGATTTCCTTTAAACCTATTCAAATTAGTGACTTTGGAAAGGCAATTTGCCAGGCAAGGCCCTCTGACGCGACCCAATAGACTTAAAACCGG
>NW_026017110.1:13160907-13163536 GCF_020466585.1 Dendroctonus ponderosae | reverse complement strand
GGTTTAATTAAAACAGCACCAGTAAAAAATGAAAGCACGATTAAATGCTTGGAGAGCTACAGATCCGGAGCAAATATCCATGAGGTTTTCTAATGAATGGCCCTTGTATTTTGTAATATTAGCACAAAACAAACGGTTGAGGGTAATTTTAGAGTGACTCCCGAAGTGATTGTTTTGCTTTATATAAATTCACGTTAATTTGAATTTTTCGTTGACAAATTTTAATTGAGACAAAATTTAGAAAAAAAATTAAACGAAAATGCGGCGGTACTTCTTTCGGCTTACAGAGCAAAATGCACTAATAAAGTACCATGACATTGTCTCTTATTTCACGCCATAAATCTGGATATGGATTTATTTGGGACTTATGGCCGTGCTTCACACCATATCAAGAGAAGTACGTGTATACCTTGAAGTATTACAAAGTCGGGCACGCAAATAAAGTTGCACCATTATTACTTAACTATATAGGGTGTAAGTGATATATAGAACAAACTGAAAAAAGCTAATACAGATGAAAAGTAATAAATAGCTTGCATACATCAAACTTAATTTGTATATGCGCCCGTTTTGACCTTAAAGTATTTGCAGTTTCATTTTTCAACTCATTTATCAGTTTTATAATATTTAAAAGTTTGAAACCTTGCTTGACTAAATTTCCAGTAGGTTCTCCAATAATCTCTTATAGAAAAAATAGTTTTCCATTTGAAATAATTTTTTCTGCCAATATTTTGTTTCTATGAAAGACTTGGTGTTGCTATTGTGATGAGTGCGCAGTGGGTATATATCATAATTTCAATAAAATAAACAGCCAAAAGGCAACATGGAAAAAACTGGAATTGGAAAATCCATTGCAAAAATGGAAAAAATAACTAGACACTTGCTGACCTACAGCAAGTTAGGGATTCGACTGATTCCTTGCCTTATTCTAGCCTTTAATTTTATTTTCTTAGTTGACGTACGTTTTAGGTAGTCCCACAAAAAAGTGGGATTTTTTCGACGCAGAAACCATGCAGGATATCTGAACAAGTCGATGTAAGTTCAGAGACGAAATTTTTAACAATTGCCCAAAATATCCCGACGTTTTGTCAGCAACTGCGGCAGACATTATCAAAGCCGATGAGGTATTTTCGGACAGAAGTATATGATTATATTCAGATATATTCTGTTGTTGTCGTAAATAGGCCCTTGAAGTTTGATCCCATAATTCCGAATAACCCTGTAAACTAACATTTTCTCCATTGTGAAGTACGACTGAATTAAACCAATTGTTGGACGAATCAAAACATTGTATCCAATGATGTGGCTTGCTTATCAAAATTTTGACTATTAACAAAAATGAACTAAAATCTGTTGGTGAGAATAATCAAGTGTCGCGGACTGTATATATTATTATGGTAACGTATATATTATTATGGTATTATATTAATATGGTATATATGGTGTTTTCGTTAAACCCTCGAAGTTTGTAAATTTTTGAATTGTTTGGAAGTTTCTAAAATATTTTATATAAAAATGTTACTATACTAACACATACATACAATTAAAGAGACATTTTTTAAACCTGATTTCAACGCTTTCGTTTTCCTTTAAGAAAAGTGTGCTAATTTAATTACGATTCGCTTTCAGTGACACGGTCAGTCACAAGTCAGAAGTCAACAAGTACTTCTTAATGAAAAGGTACCAACTTAAAATAGTAATTGCATTTTAAAATTCTAACGGTGATCCCAGATGTCTGACGAGTTTTCAAATATTCTATTCTATTCTGCACAAATTTAGTCAAAGTCAAAATATCACATCTTATAGAGAATCTATGAATTTCAATTAACAAATAAGCAGATTGGTTAGTGAATATTTCTGCACATGTCACATTGTTAGTTTTCGAAACACCAGCTAATCGTCTCTATGGACAGGTTAGTGTATAGTCAGGAGGTTAATAAAATAATAATTGTTTGCACAACTATGTAACTCTGTAAAGCCTCGTCTGGCATAGCATAATTTTATTAATTTTATCGAGATAGATATTACAGATAAGATTATGACGCTTTTATAATAAAATCGCAGATTTATTAGCTTTCAGTCAATATGATTACCATATCTAATTTTAGAGAGTGGTTTCGAGGTTGCGGCCATTATCGTTTATCTGTTATAAAAGCTTGCATTTATGAACTTTTGCAGACTACTCAAAAACTTATATAAACAAAGCCAAACAGTTTCATCTTTCCCTCGTGTGCCGACTCGGCCAGGCCAAGCTGATCGATTGGAGTGCAACCTTTATACCATTTCATGTACCTTTTTCCAATTAGTTTTAATAGTTCGTATAAAAGTTATTTGACGGTTTTCGCGTATATCGAAAAGCTTTTAGGGAAAATGCGTTTTAGTCTGTTCTAAGATGTAAGCTTGTGATAAGCTAAACAATCCTTTTTATTTTCAAAACCCAAAAAAAATGCCGCAAACACATACTGGGTGATTCAAAATTGGCGTCATTCCTCTGGAGGTGTTGTCTGGCGCTGTTATAGGAGTACAAAAAAATTATAAAATAAATTAATTGTTATTAAAAACTGAGAAATTTGCAAAAAACTATATCAGAAATACGGCAGCAATGTTTTTCAAGGTAATCTGCCTAATT
>NW_026017110.1:13152252-13159908 GCF_020466585.1 Dendroctonus ponderosae | reverse complement strand
AGTGTCCAGCAGTTATTATAGTTGCGTCCTACACGAAGTTTCGACTCGACGCTGCAACTGACAATGATTTCTACTCTACCTGAAAGGTTTTCACTTGGGGGTTCAATTAGCGAGAATTTCCAGTATGTATTCTATTATTCTACTGCGTTTTAATTTATTCACTTTGCTTTCTCATTTTTTACTCATCTTGTTAAATAAAGCTGCCATTACTATCCTAAGTACTTCAACTGATAAAGACGCAAACTGCAAAAACCGAAATAATAATTTTTACAACAAACTATTGAGTGATTTTTCGCTTTAACGTTACGTAAATACCTGTTGCTTTGTGCGTAAGTCAACAAAACTAAGACATGGAACTAAAAAAAAGATAAAAAAACATATTTTACCCAACAAGTTATAATTTTATTGCTTTAATTAATGGTAAACATGTTAATGAAGAACAATGTTTCAAAATTTAGTTTTCTAATTGAGTTGAATTGAAAATCAAAATTATTGGAATACGTGCATTCCTATAAGTATTCTCATTATATTAAATTTATCACAGATACGCATTCTATTTTGCAAAACTCGTCAACTTTACTTCCCAGTCAGTCAGTTTTCACTGCTTACAGAAATGTTTGAATCTCATATCACAACTAGTTGTCAAGAAAAATTTTTTCGTGCAAAATGTTTATAAAATGGTAGACATTTTTTTCTGCAATTTATGAGTTGATACAGAGTTCTTCTGAAAAACAAATTAACGATTTGAAAGGAAGTTTACCACAAAATGTAAATTAATTATGCTGCACTGAAAAAGCGAATACATACTAAACTCGTTTGCAAGGGGAAACTTTATACGTACTTCACATTCTTATACAATTGATGATTTCGAAAGCACAATTTAAAAAAAATCTATAATATTTTTAAATACAAATGTAGTAGAAGATTTTTGAAATATTTAGTGTACTAATAGTTTTCCGAATGACCATTCTTAATAATTTAGAATAACTTTAAATTTTGACCTAACAGCACATTTTGAAATTGCATCTTCAAGAGCTAATAACTTCGCGAAATAAATTGAACAAATTTTAACACATTTTTCCCTAAAATTTCAAGTAATACCCAGTAAATACTTAAAAGGAATAATGCTAATTTTGTATCTTGCTTGCATTTCAACTATACATCATAACTTATTATAGTCATTCAATTGAATTAACTGAAAGGAACTCTGAAATACTTTTGAATTATTAAAATAATCAACAAATGACCTAAGTTCTGCTTATTTTCTTCATAATCTTTTAGTTCAATACATCTTTGTTAGATAACTCCTGCATCTAATTCACATTTCAGAAGTGACTCAACTATCCTCTTTACAATTCCGACCATTAAAGGTGCATTATGTAATTAATTCCGTCGCGTCGCTGTAGACTAGACTTTCAAATTAATCCCACGAAATACAAATTTCCATACACTTAATTTAGCGCAGCACTAAAATTAAACAATAGACAAACAATGAACAAACAAACATTAAGCGACACGTAACCATATAGAACCCGAATCCCTAGCAGCAGCATAATTTTGGCAAAGGTTTAATCGGTAATTAAATTTACTACCGAAGTTCCCGAAGGAAATACTCTATGGTAGTGAACATATCATCATAATACCTTACAAAACGTTTATATTGCATCACTTTACCTAATGACTGTACATATACCTGGGGATTTACGTTAATATTGTCTTGGAGAAAGTTTCACCCAGGAGGAATATGAAACAAAACTCGATGTTGGAATATTTTGAAGCCTTGGCAAATATACGATAATTTGTATAATCATTGCCCTCTAAAGCTTCCCAGTACACTTCGATAAAGCACAAAATGAGGATAAATGTTATGTGCTTACCAGCTTTCTCAATCTATTCAACGTCGCTCCTAGAGCTGTGTGAAATCTTTAATTAATTTATCTAGTGATAATAGAGTAAAAATTAATTTTTGATCTTAATTTTGACTCTTAAAAACTGTCAGTAATTTAGAAAATACAAGTATACAAAACACATGTATAACTAAAGCAGATTTAAAAAGTGAGACTGACGGAAATTTTTCTTAACTGACTTGACTTGATTTGGAATACTTTCTTATCTCACGTATGTACCGTAACCGATACACGGGGTATCGAAGGTAAGGCTGCATTACATGAGAAACCGTGAGAGATGCGAAGTCGGTTAAATTAGGAAAAGGTTGCGCAATCAGAGGACCGTATGCATCGCGTTTCCCAAAAAAGTATTTTATTTAATTTTTGAGATATTTATAAAATCGTGGTTCTTCGGATTTTCGCTCGTTTCATTTTTGAAGTTATTTCAAATCACATCAAAAAACAAAAAATCTTCTCTCTAATTCGATAGCTCTTTCGTGCGTCAAAAATATATACATATTTTACGTGTGCAACAAATATCCTGAAAGAGGACAGTTTAATAGGTCAAATTCCAGACGACTAGCTTTCAACTTAAGGAACACGTGTCATTTACAAAACTTACTAAAACCAGAATAAAACTTTTCAAAGAAGAAACGGTGATGCGAAAACAGTAATTTAAATAAAATGAATCTATTAAAACTAGAAAAATAAAACAAAAAAGTTTATAATAATTGTTCAAAAGGCCACCATTAATTTCTAAACACGTACGATCTTGTAACCGTTGAATCTACAACCCTGAATACTAGGTTTAGAGTTATGGAATTAAATGCATCGGTAAATAATCGTCCAAATCTACCTATACAAATAATTAGCGGTATTCATAATCAAATAATGAAATTCCCCACTCTCATGTCAATATACACGATCTTAGTTAAGCCGTCAGAAAAATCAAGTGAGTTGATTATGAATTTTAGGGAAACAAATAGAATACGTCTTCCAATAAGTTAAAGTAATTTTATGCTGTTAAACTGTGGTGGTAAATAAAAGGCCCCCATATTCAAATTGTTCTCCCTTTCTAAAATTGTTTCCTGACATGATGAAAAATTCCCATGAAATTTTGATACTATTTTGTATGAAAAATACTTATTGATGTTAGAACTGACAAGTGTAATTTTTTTATAGTTTACTAACAAAAATGGGAACAATTAATAAAAAATAATACTTTGTTATACATCGTTGAATTCGCTATTAAAAGGGCTACATAATCCGATATGTACTTTTTTTCGGCCCATATGAAAAACAAAAGTTGATGATGATTTCAAAGTAACCAAACGTTGTAATCAATTTTCATAGATACCATCTTGTAGCGCTCGAATGAGAAAGTATTTTTTTGTTTTTTCATATGATTTGAAATAACATCAAAAATTAAAAACAACCAAAAATCCTAAAAACCACGTTTTTCTCAATATATCAAAAACTAAAATAAATACTTCTTTTTTGAAAAGGCTATACATATGGCCCTCTTATTGGGCAGCTTTTTCCTAATTTAACCGACTTCGTATCTCTTACGGTTTCGGAGATCCGCATGCAGTGCTTCCTTATCTTGCTCACCCTGGATATAGTTGTTTAGCGAACTCTTGCCTCTAATTTTTTAAGTTAAAGATTTTTTTGCTTCAGTTGCACAGGTCTTAAGACAGGTAAAATGATTTAAGTTTATGCGTTACATATTACGGTATTGTTTATTTAACAGTTAATGCATCGTTCCTGGAATAACTAATTTCCGAACAATCAGTTATTGCTAGGTGTTATACTATTATCTAACTGTATTTATATTGAGAACAGCTTCTCCAACTGAAGGGATTGCAAAGAAATTTAATGCGATATATAAAAATAGTAAACGCGTCCAAACGGATCATTCGTTCTAAATAAGTTGCTAATATTTAAAACTTAAAAAAAAGTTAACAAAGAAACAATAGTGGAAACAAATATTACCGAACGAATGTCGAAAAAGTTATTTTCTCGTACAGTTTAAAATTGCCTTTTGTTTAAATCGCCTATTCTGTCGCACGAGCAGAGCTTCGGTGTTACCTAACTAAATATATAGTACCTATATGTAATATATGATCTAGGATTGCAACATTTTCATTGTGGAACTTGTTTCGACCACCATCTGTTCCTATCTGCATACTCAAATTAAAGTAACTTATTGGAATAAAAAGATACTATTAATTCAGATTGATTTTGTGAGTTCCAAACCGATCAGTAGTTTACGTTTGATAGGGAAATGGTCGAATAGAATTAACACCGAACGCAAGATCGGTAGTAAATAATTTAATCGTTTTCACACCAATGGCTTTGAAGCGGTTCGCATAATTTAGCGAACATTTCCAGTGATGAACTTAATTAAGGTATTACACCGAATTAGTAAATATGAGTTATTAATTTTGGGACGTTGAAAGTTCGTCCATTATTGATCCTGTTTCAACCGACATCATGCATGTCTTAAAAAAATATAAAAAAAAACGTACAAAATTTACGTTTACTTATTCCCTATAAGTTTTTTTATCTCAGTGTGAGCATTTTGCATATGATATATTGAACATTTTATATATACTAAATTGATGTTTTATTTACTTAATGATACATGATAAGATGTATTCTTTTTTAACTGAACTCATAAAAATTCGATGATTTAAATCGGGGGACTGAGACTAGAAACATACTTTGATTGCCTTACAATTCAATCGATCTTTTAGCCGAATTTTCTAACACAACGAACAGCCTCATCGTGATATTTAATTACGTGCTCAGTCAATTTGGTACAAAAAGTCATCGAATTCACCCATAACAACGCGAGGCTCGTTAAGAAATTACCTGGGAAAGCAAATCCCATGTAGCGATTATTTGCTTCAGAGACTTTAGCCAAATTGTCGCATAAATCTTCCGGCATTTTTTTCTGGTCGAAAAGTTATTGGGGCGTTTGGCAATTAGGCGAGACAATCATGTCCAGCATGATTACGAAAAAATGCCTGTTCATCTGCCATTCATATTTTGATTTATCAGCACGGTTTGCTAAAAATTGCTTGGTCAGAAAGTAATTAAAACCTGCATATTATAGATCGCAGCAATTGCATTATGAATCCGTATTTTCACACATGTAAATTTCAGTGTAGAACTGATCGATTTATTACGGTTAATTAATTAATTATTCAGTTTTCACGCGGGTTAAAAATGATATGTATTTAGTTAAAATAAAGTCCAATTTTTTTGTTAAAAGGGACACGCACACATGTATACTTCCAACCCTAAGCAAAAATAATCTTCAATTTTGCTCTGTTGGGAGTCGGATCGCCAGATAAAATGGGCATGCTGCACCATTTGATAAAAAGTTTTAAATTAAACCATTTTTTGTATCGTTTGGCTATTGTTTGCTATGGCAATAAAAATTATATTTTTGCTCCGATCTTAACCAGCAATTTCTTTAGCAAGCGTTTAAAATAACATAAACAGAAATGAGCTAATAATTTTACCTCAAAATCGCTAATTAAAAAATTGTCAGCTAATCACAAATATGCTTTATTGCCAACTAAAGATTCATCAGGGAAATTCAATAAAGTTTCGAAATTATTTCCAGATCTCCAGTATTTCCTATTCTGTAACTGTTTCATCTCACTCAATCCAATATTAAATCCAGCATGAATATTTTATATGGGAGAATGCAGGAAAGAAGCTAAATTGAAAATCTTCTCAACAAGGTTTACGAATTCTCTTTGATGTCATATTAATTACATTCCTGCAATTATTAAAGACTGCATTAATAGCCAAGGGTTTTAGTAAAGTTCGAACTTGATGAGATTAGCCTTCGAAATTCAATCAGATTTTGGTTTGTTAAACTTTTTAATTCTAGTCGAGTTCGAGTTTTAACTTGATGATTTCCGTGTTCAAAAGTTGCGATCCTAATTCAGGCCATGCCAGTGCTCATTTAATGTATAAATCAGAATGCTTCTCATTTAGTGTTCTTGGTAAAGCAGATTACAAATGTTTAATTTACAAGCCAGAAATGAATATAGATGTTTTGACCATTTTGAATTTATTTAAAATTTCAGTATATCTAAATTTTTTTTGTATAAATGCTAAGATTTTTGTGTCCTGGTAGAAAAAAATCCGAGCAGGTGCATAAAGGATGTTAACTAATTGGCATTAACGCAAGAATGTCTTGTAAAAAATAGTTCTATCCAATTCACACTTGGAAAATTTATTAAAATTTTTGATAATAATGACGAATGGTAATCGTCCAGAACTTTGTGTTTCCAGTTCCAAAAACAACCAACAAAACGTTTATCAGTTAACAAAACGTAAAATGCCGTTAATTAACAGATTGGATTTTACTCTTAAAAACATAAAAACTTATAATTTCTTATAATTGTAAGGCCTGTCTTAATATATATGGCTGTGAGACACTAACGGTTGGAAGCCAAGAACGACTTAAGGTCAGAAAGTGTCTTAGTCTTAGTGCTAAAAAACATATTTGGCCACACTGATTCCAGCATAATAAACGAAATAAAGACTAGGAGACTACAGTGGGCAGGACACGTTAAAAGAATTCCAGACCATAGAATGGTTACTAAACTAACTATTGCTTTTTAAGCTCTTTAATGTAATATATCTTTTTATCTAAAATATTGACTTTAATTTGGAAAAGCATTGAAATTAAAAATAAACTACTGATAGTGATGTTGAAAGTGTGAAAACGGTTGGACGTGCTACCTACACTTTTTTCATATCATTAGTTTCAGTTGGTGAGAGAGAAAAATCTAGGACGATTGCTATAAAAATTATGAAATAAATGTTAAAATTAAAAATAATAGAAAGTAATACTAATGTAAACAGTGGAATAGGACTATTACACAAAACCATCTTCTAAACGAAATAATTATTCTATTTGCTTTGTTGTTAGATTAAAAATTGGAAGTAATTTAAGTTTAACACCTCTTTGCTGAGCAAACGTAATGAAATTATCGCACCGATAAACTTCAGAAAGATAAATAATTATTGGATAATTTGCCACAAATTAAATTCAACAGGGGTGAATAAAAAAATCGTAATTTTATACCAAAAGTAGATACATGCCCCGGAAGTGTGCGTCGCGTCTTGGAATTTAATATTTTCTTGCCGGCAAACGACAGAATCATTCCTTAGAGGAATAAAAATCACCCTGCGTCTAGAATAAAAATAATGTTTATTCAAAGATGGGAATTATTTGTTTCACAATTTGTTCGCTTGCGGAAATAAGCCTCCTTAAAAGTGGTAGTCGTCGTTTATTTATTGTGGAGGCGGAAGCACTGACTAAAAATTAATATCGCATGAAAGTTGTTGTGACAAAACTTTAATTTAACTGTTTGTGTGGTTTAGAGACGAAAACATTGTTTTGTTTATGATCCAGTGTATTTAACAATCCAGCAGTGAAGTGCAGTGATTTATGAGTCGCAGGTCGCAGGAGGAGTCTCAAAATTCTTAACCGGATTTGATTGGTGAGCTAAGACGATGCAACATCCACATCGTTCAGAAACTTTGGAAACTTCCGAACACTTCAGAAACAGTTCTGGGAATTCACAACTTCGTGGCAGCATATTTTTTATGGACCATAAATGTTCTGATAAACAGCTTCTATCAAAAACCTCTGCAATGGAAATGGACCTGTAAAAGCCCTGGCGGTGCAGTCAAAAACGATATCGACTATATTTAGGAATTTTTTCCGGGCTTTGAAGCC
>NW_026017110.1:13149081-13151253 GCF_020466585.1 Dendroctonus ponderosae | reverse complement strand
GACTATGTCCAAGTCACGTATAAGCTCATGTGTACCGACGTGACGGTCCTAAATCGCTTTAACGCGGAAAGCGACCAAAGACTACTGAGAGCTAAAACATGTGTGGATACTACATCGTGAAGAAAGAAGCTGTTTGTGGAGAGGCTGAGACCGGAGAGGACTGCGTTGAGAGCGAAGCAGGAGGAATTCAGCAGACAGATTGAACAGATATTAGAACCAACGGATACATTGAAAGATCTGGAGTTAAATCAGCTGAGAGGGAAAATCGCCGAAAATATCCGAGTTGCAACAAAAAAAGTCTGCACGTTTGGAAAGCAGCGAAACTCGAAGGTCACTCCCGACACAACCAGACTTATGGAAGAACGCAGGGTCATGGATCGCGATGCACCGGAGTACGGCCAGCTGAACAAATTTACACGATAATTTGGTTTGATGATTCTCTTGGTTTATTGCAATGGAACTTATAAGATTCTGCTCTTTTCTGAGCACATGTTCAAAAACAGATTTATGTCGGCAATTGACTTTTATATTGACTCTTTTTCGCTGTAACATTATTGTTGTTTGTGTGTGTTTGTTATATTCACTGAATATTCACTGACGGTATCCAATTAAATTTCATGTTTTTGTGTTTTTTATCTGTTTCAAGAATATAGTTACTATAGGTATCGCAATGAGCAATATAGTAACTTACACACACAGGACAAGTCAACCTAACATATATCCTAAATATTTATTACGAGTGACGGTATTTCCGAATATGTAATTAACTGTATAGGCCTAAAGCTCCTCTTACAGGTTACCTACGAAACTTAGCACCTGATTTAGACAATAAATATTGCTGTAACTTAGAAAACATTTGTGTTTCTTCGAAAAGGCATGTGTATTAAGAAAAAATAATTTGAATTTAAACTGGCCTTTTTCATTTCCTTTACAGTCAAAACATTGTATTCCAATGATCAACAGAACACAAATGTTTGAATTATTAATGGTTCCATCTGCTCAGTTGTTGTTTAATTCAACATTACAAAGCGTGCGAAGCGCAATTGAATTGATATTCAAATTCGGTTTTCGCGCTGACTTACAATTCGGGTTTGCGCTTCTTGACAAGTCTTAAGAGAGTCGTATCGGTTTATTTTTGGACGAAGTGAAAAAGTTTTCCCGCTTGTCTGATTTTATAATGTATAAGGCAATAGGCATTATAGTTGAGCCGCTTCCTAACTGCCGTTCTACACGCTTTATTGGGGCATTTTACGAACAGTTGGAAAAGAATAATTGAAACCAATACAGTCATAAAAAGATGAAAAGGGTTTACACTGTGGGTATAAAATAAGCAATAAATTCGATATTCAGGTTACATAATTTTTTGTATAATTTGTCAGTAGAAAGTTAAAAGGTATATTTGGCCAGAATAGCTACGGCATTATTTCGACCAGAAAACGTTATCACGAAATGAAAATTAAAATACAAGAGATTCCAACTAAAAAAGTGGTCGTGACCTATCATGCGAGTCTGATTCACCCTGTGTATTTTTATTCATTCAGCAAAAAAAGGATTGGAAATAAGGCTCTACGTGTTTCCGATGTTTTCGCTATACTAACATGGACGTAATATTTAAAGTTTTTTTACATGATAAGTATAGTTTTGACGTATAATTATGTTTTTGTATCACCTGATCCCGATTCTTTTTCGAAATGGTAATTATTACAATATAATTGGTATATACAGGGTGATTCAAAATTGGCGTCATTCCTTTTAAGGGGTGATAGAGGCTCACTTGGAGAGTACGAGAAAAATATTGAAAATTTTTTTTTGAAAATTTCTAGAAGATATTAACAGTTGAAGATCAAATTTCAATTTTGTTATTAAACATTATTTATAAATTGTTCCATGTGTAATTGGTAGCATATTGGAATACTTAAGCATTCAAAAAGAAAACTTACGATCTTTGCTTCAAATTACGAAAAATTTTTATATCAAAAAAGTTCCCTTCTACAATTTTTTGATGAAAAATCACAGCGGCAATGATGTTTTCTGTCATTAACAGATAGTTACAGGTGGATAGCCCTTGCCAATAAGAACAATAATTTGTCAAACTGTGACTTACTTTGAATTTCCTTTCACGAATTTGCGGATATGCGCTTAGTTCAGGGGAAATGCTACAGTAACATAGCA
>NW_026017110.1:13133224-13149031 GCF_020466585.1 Dendroctonus ponderosae | reverse complement strand
CAGAGCACAATAACTGACACTTTCCCAAGCACCAAATAAATACCGAGGTAGGGCTACATTTCTACCACGTTTGTACGATACACACAGCACAAGGATATACAAATGGAGCACGAGTTAATTAACTGAATACGAGAAGCTGCTTGATAAGGGTGGATAATAAGGAGACTACACAGGCACTAGCTTGTTTGCAGTTAACCATTCAAATGTTTGGTGTTGTATGGATTGTTTATGTACACACCAAACCCCGCAGAATTCGAGGTTATGAGAACAGGTTGACATGTCGAAAGTACGTTGCGCAGTCAACGAATCTCGATGAATTTACCGTTTATCCTTGTCTATCTTATTGTTAATCTGTATAATTCCATGGTTACCGGAGATTTTAATAATTACGAAGCAACAGGTATTTTAATTATTCTTATTTAAAGAATTATTCACGATCAAGCTAACCAAGAACAAGAAACGCGTGCTTAGACAACCACAAGTACCATCTTCTAACCGTCTGCTTTAAATACAATGACTATTTAAACAATTGAATGAATGTGAATGAAATGAAATAAATCTATACAGGAAATCTTATAAATGGCTCTGTACTGGCTTGCCCGAGCTAAACCTAGTGCTATCAATTTACGCTCTACGTGCTCTCACTCCAGTCTTATCCAGACTGCCCCTGGGCATTAAATTCACAATTCCCGTGATTATAATCCCCAGTCGGGAACTAAGAGGCAGCTTATGGTCCTACTAGCAGAATGCAAGAAGACGGAAAAATCTACAAGAGATTGGGCTGAGATGGCGGACTCGATGATCAAATTGGTCTAGACGACTGTTGAATTTGGGACGAACGGTCGACTGCTCTCCACTATGTTGATTGCTGGTTGGTTCTTGATTCCTCTTCGTTGCGTGGTTCACCTGCCGGGACCGATTTTTTGTCATTCCAATCAAAAACTGTGGTCAGCGAAGGTGGGTCAACCACCACGTTGCCAAGCAAAACCATGACAAAGGCTGCTGGTATTTGAGAGCGAGATACAATTTTTTAAATACTGAAATATAAATAATGTTGCTAATCTGACAATTTTGTTTAGTAAATATATATGGTAATTATTCACATTTATTACTTGCAAATATCTAAATTGGCCAATGAGTTAGCAGATAGGTAGACCACTATTCAGATTCAATTTTTAACCGTTACAGTTATTATCATTCGAATTCAAGTCAACCCCTAGGAGAGGTAGCTGTCACCCTTAGAATATAATTACCAAGTGGCACATGGGTTTAAAGGGCTTTCAATTCTCTTTTCTCCTCCAAAAACTTCGGAATAATCGCGTTTCAAAGTTACAGACACAATTAAACTGGCCTGCATTGAGATTTTGGTTTTCAAGTTAGTGTTTTCACAAAACCATTGCACTGGGTCTCCTTGCAGTACAAATGATTAGAAGAGTAGAATACACCGTTAAAATCGTTGAATAACAAAAAGAATATCTAGTTTAAACAATTGATTTATTATTAAAATTTATTAAATGTCTTATTAGACACAAATAACGTTTTATTTGCGGCAGAGAAATGTCTACAACAAAACACATGTTATCTATTTACGCACTTATGAGTTGCACAAAAGCTTGTCCATTTTCCTTTGAACAATAATAGAGTCTGTTTTCGAACTCCTCCCTTACATTTCGGAAAACCTCACCGGTAATTTGTGAAAGTTGTATTTTATAAGCAATGGACTTAAGATGTCCCCAAAGAAAGAAGTTCCAGTCTTGGAGGCCATTCAATTGGTTCCCTTCTGCCAATCCATCTATTCGGGAATCTCTCGTATAACCAATGTCGGACCGGAAAAAATTGATGAGGTCGAGCACCCTCCTCCTGGAGTGTTAACAAATCCTGCTGTAAAACTGAATTACTTTCTGCATCAATTTGTGTTTCTAGCTCATATGGGTTAAGATGATCAATAGATCTTCAACCACTTTAAAGAACAGATCACCTGTTAAGTTTCGTCTAATAAATGAAGACCCAATAATGGTATCTCCAAGAATACCAGTCCAAGTTTTAACTTTTTGACGATATTTTATGTGCCTTTCTCAAAAAATGTGCGGGTTTTTGTGACTTCAATATCTACAATTTTGTTTGTTAACATTTATATTTACAAAATATGAACATTCATCGCTGAAACAGATATTGTGTTGAATATTGGGGATGGCGTTGACTTGGTGACTTATCAATTCACAGAACTCTATTCTTCTATCAAAATCATCGTCATGGGTTTCCTGAAGTATCTGTATTTTGTAAGCATGGAGTTTATGCATCTTCAGTTCTTTTCCTACAGTCTCGTGAGATATTCCTGGCTGTTCGGCTACTGTCCGCAAATTGGTGGGCTCTGTAGCAAATAATCTGAAAACCTCAAGTTGAGCTTCTTTGTCCATCTCATATGTTGTAATGTCGTCTTTTGGGTGCACTTTCCAACCTCTACATAAACGACAATAATTAGAGTTATTTTCGCTCTTAAGAGAATAAACCATTCTCATACTTTATGCACTTAATAAAAATTAAGTTACTGAACAGTTCAGTAAGCAAAACTGAATCAACAATAATATGGCTGTTGGAAATTTGCTGACCTTGTTTTCTTCGTATTTTTATAATTGGTTGATAGAATTTCAGCGGTAAGGTTTCGAATGTATGCAAATTAACTAGGTACTCGTGGTACCATCGAAGTTTTATTTATCAATAATTATTTTCAAGTAAAGTTTGAAACGGTGCTACCCATGGATATAGCGAGAAAAAGGCAGGGGAGGACCATGCCACTGAAAAGGGAATATAACGCCTTTAAAACGATGCGCCACTCGACCCCATTCCCATTTAAGATTCTAAGGGTGACATCCACCCCTGTTAAGGGTTTTAAACCAGCAGGTTACAAATATTAATTTAAAGTGTCCCCCTTACAAATAAAATTGACGAGCCTTTCCTATTTGTAATATGTGAGAGAGATTTTAAAGGTGAAAAGTTTTGAAATTGGCACCCCGTATAACAGACGACTTATAGCCCATTCAGATACGTCTACTAATGCTGAATGTCCACCTAGGGCATAGGCTATGGAAAAATCGAGTTTCCCCTTTGTAACTTTTTATTCCATCTTCAAAAGCATTTGCATTGAAACGCATGTGCCTGTCGAATTTAACACCCGCCGAAAAACTCAATGCATTTTAACTACTGAGCTAAACTTAATGATTTTTTTACAGAAATAATAAACTCCAAAGCCAACTGCTTCCAGGTTCATCAGCAAGAACTGTATTCGCAGCTATATGGTGTAATTTTCTGCGCAAATCTGACTCATTTTGCAACTCACTGTACCAAAATTTGAATGTATATCTTGTTAAACACAAGACTCAACAATTAAGCACGTCGAATTACAAAATGTAAAGACATGAGATTAAAACTTTGAAGTGAAATTAAATACCAGATGATTTATAACAAATTTTACCCTCAGCAGATCACAAGATCTTAACTGAAACCCACCTAAAATGATTCCGGCTCATCCACGAAAATAAGATTTGCTCCTAAGTGACCCTTTATTAAGAGCGATTTCTGGGTACCCGAAACACCAAAACAACTAAAACTCACTTATAAAAATTTTGCAATCCAACCATCAATGTATAAAAATAATCCTATTTGTTTCTGGATGCTGCGTTTTAGACTACTGATTTGGATTAGAAATTGAGTGCATAAAGGCAATAACCAGAAGCAGAATATTGCAATATTACAGAATGCAATAGGATGTTGATTTGTTGCTATTGTGTTTGACCTTAACGTCATTATAAATTGCGCATCGAAAGTTTAATATAAATATTATTGTTTTATTTTTTGTCAAATTCCATATAGCATAGCGGCAAAGAAAGTTTCAGAGAACAAAAAAGTTATTCGATTAGACGTAAGTGGTTTTGTTTATACTTCATTTGGCGTCACTGTTCCTAATTTTGCGCCCTAATGCAAAGTTTTTCAAATAAAAACTAAGCTGAGACACGATTGGCAGTAATTCCGTGAGAAATCCTTCTAAAAAACCAATTTACCTGAACTCTAAAGCGGCAAGGAAGCTACGACGTCAAATAGTAAGTAAATAAATTCCTCAATTTTCCGCTTGTTCTATCGTTTACTATTTACATCATTGCTTGAAGAATGCGAAGGTGACGCCTCGTGTAAATTGCATTAACGGTCGAAGGAATTTCTATTTACTTTTTATCGCCCTCGATTCGCTACATCCCAACGCGGAATGAGAGATGATTGCTATTTACTGGAAAGTAGATTACATTCGAGCCAAGCACAGTTTAAAACATTTGAAACTGCAATATGGGCAAGGATCTCAAGGAAGCAAACGTGTAAGTTTACAGCTCATAATATGCGAGAATAACGCAATAACTTAATCATATTTTTTTAAATTGATACCTAGTTAGCACCAATGGATGTAATAGTAAATAAAATGAATGACTGTACGAAACTCTACCGTTCTCTGTTCTTACTAACTGAAGTCTAGAAACGCTACTTGTGTAAATTACAGAAAAACTTCGAACTTGGCTAATCTCGATATTAACCGATGAATCTCGAATCTGAGACAATATCTGAATAATGTGGAGTCAACCATTTTCGGCTCCGATCTGGCCATCCACATCTCGTATACCTGCAATTCAATTTATCTGCGTTCGTTTAGTCGACATAAGAGATATCTATATATTAAGTGATGTAAATCAATAAGTATATGAGATGAGATGTTTTGTTTTAGTATTCATTATAATTTACAAATGCATATTATTCTGCATTCTGCCACTCTTTCATTTTTAATCGATGTATCGAAATTTGTGAAATCATCTCGATTGTATCTTACCAATACGCTAATCACAACCCATCAAAAAATGCACATGTTTTAGAATTTGAGCGGAAGGCTTATTAATTATGAAATCAATAAATGTTTACATTCTGCCTAATGCCTACTTTATTCAGTAGTCCTAACAAATTACGCTAAAAAGTTAAACTAAAATGTTACTGCTTTGTCTTAAATTGAATTCTCCTTAAAAGTAACATCTATTATTACAATAATAACATCGGAATTGAAGATAAAATGCAAAAATCGAATGTTTTGTGTACAGGTATCAAAAATCTTACTGTTGTACTAATTGGAGTAAATAAGAATTCGTCGTTTTATCTTATCTCATGAAACACATTAAAAAAACTGCACTAAGGCTACAAAGTATGTGGTAGATGTGGCAATCACTGACAGAATTGTGGATCGCTTTATTTCGAAAAATTCAGCAGCGGTGAATCGAATTCCGTTATTTGAAATATAGGATCCAAAGGACTGGAGTTGTTGATACTCATGGGATTTGCAGTCAAACTCCTCTTGCAATTGATAGCACGAATTCAGTAGTTTTTCAGTCTCCAATGTGACCAAGTCGCATGCAAATGCAATTGAGCATGGTCCGAACTAAAAAAAAAAATATTATCACATTATGCGAATTATGTAATGTAATCTGAGAACAGAACAAAACAGAAACAAAAACAAAAAACAGAACATTTGTTTCAATATTCCTTTAAAATTACGTCATTTATTATTATTATTATTAAGTAAAAAAATAATTATAGAGATTACTTTTGTTGCGTTCCCATGTTTTAAATGCCGCTATGTCCATAACTATTGAATTGAATTGTTGTTGAAAAAATACTTAGAATTCAAAGTAGAACCTGATTCTGGATTAAAGAGTAGGCTATTCCATTTAATATATATATAGATATATAAAATATATTTGGAACGCTGAATTGTTTTACTTTGCATGATGATTGGTTTAAAATTTGATTCGGTTCTTCCAAACCTAGCCGTTTTCAAAATCAAATTTGTTCTTTTGTATTATATCTAAAATTGGATGTCGACATGGAAAACACAAGGAGTTAATTTCTACTGCCGGTTTTAATAAAACATGCAGAAACTGCATGTGGTCGTTTTTATATTTTCTGGCTTTCAGTATCTGTATGCCAAGAATGCAAAATTAATTCCTGAAAAAACAGATGCCTGTCGATCATTTCCAATTACCCTTGGTGGCTTTTGAAAATCGTTTAGCCTATTTTCCCCTACTCATTTTTCTTCCAATGTAAATTTGATCGGTTTATTGATCGTCCTTTCAACAGGTTTGAACATTTAGAACAATATTCAGGTTATGTAAAACCAAAAATACAACTTGCTTTAGAACTCGAAACAAATGTACTGGTCAAATGAATTTTTCAATTACAAAATTTTGAATCTGGATCCAAAAATAAAAAATGTAATTATACTTTTGAACCAGTAGAAAGAAAAAGTTATTAACTATAATCTTAAGTTATTTTTTTCGCATGCTGATAAAAAATATGATGAGTGCTTATGGGGTTGTTAAAGTGGTCTGAATAGATAAAATAAAATCTGAGGCAAATAACAAACAAAACGAATTCAATATTAGGGGAAATAAGATTCGAAAACAGGAAATCACCACGAATTGATGAATGCTGGCATTCCAAAATTGCAGAATAATATATTGAAAATAATTTAAAATGCTGGCAGTGATCACTTTCCGGCTAACAAAAATTTGGGTTCTAATTATAATTGGAATAGGTAGAAAAATATGATAAAATGTAGATTACTTTTCTCTAATAAAGATTTAATTTCAGATTCAGATAAAAGATGTTTTGTAAAAAAATGGTTTGCTGTGATCGACTTAAAAAGCATAATCATAGTTTTTCTTGACGATAATTTCTCACAATAAAAAATGATTGCTTCCCTATTAGGATTCCAAGTCTCAAGGATTTTGACAAGTTTAAATCTATCGGCACTCTCCATTTCAAATAATTTTTTAACATTATCAGTATGTGAATATAAACTACTGGTCTCTCTCTCCTGCTTTGTTGCCTGCTTTTCAAAATATAGTAGTTATAAGGATGGTCGGTATTTAAGGTAACCGATAAAATAACAGTGTTCGAGACGTGTACCCTGTAACCGCAGTTACACTTTGCCAATATAACCGTCTCGTAAGCCAGAAAAAGTAATACTGTTAATGTAGATTATTTAATGTTATTGTTGACTTAATGACACGCGTAAATAATTCAAATGCTATAACAAAAACGGTGGTGCCCTATCAATCACAGGAAGTCCAGTTAAAAAATAGACAAGAAGATTATTCAATTTATCAAGATTTTAACAAACTTGTTTCATAACGAAACAAACAGGAATATTACTACTTCTGGTCCATGCGAGAGATTATTTTCCAAAGCGGGTATCATAAACGAGCGAAGAACAAGACTTAGTAAAAAGCAGACGCAAAAAATTATTATTTAATGATAATACATTTTTAAATGAAAATTAGCTTTTTTTTTTCGAATGTAGAACTTTTTCGCATGTAGCGCATATTTTATTTAAATTATTCGATTTTATTATTTTTAAAAACCATCAGTTTTTTTTACCTTTAAGTCGTTTATAATGACCCCTGTGTAGTTTTCGTTTTTGGAATATGCGTTTTTAGTTTACCAGTGCTAAGAATTATGTTTTAAATAAACTCAGTCTTTATTTAACATTCACTATTTCTACAATCATCATCATTGCGAATTTTTCATAAAATTTTTTAAAAGGATCATGTTACTTTTTAACCGCATTTTGGAACCTAATAACAAAGAGAAACTGGAACGTTGTAACCTGTTCCATAAAAACCTTCTATCACACCTCTAAGTGGTTGGCACTTGTCCCTTGATTAATTATGATTATTATGTATTAAGCGATTAATTATATTATGATAAACTATGTGCAATTTTGCATACGCTTTAAGTTTTCTTCAAAGAGCTCATTATGTCTTATATACTTTTCTGAATCTGACTTTACACCGCTTTGTATATATTTTTTTATCGTTTGTTAATTTAATTATTCGTTAATACGTGTTAATATTACTTTCGGTTAAAAATTATTTATTATTTTAATCAATGCACCATTTTACAATTTAATGACTAATTGTCAAAAAATAATACCTACAATAGCTATTATTCTGTTTGTAAATATGAAAATTACTCACCGCTGTTGCAGCTATTCTTCCACTAAGTGACACAAAAAAAACTGAAATAGGACTCTCAAAATGTGCATTGAACTTTTCAGGGTTCAAAATTATATCTGACTGAATTCCCACCTCCAAAATAAATAAAATCCATTGGCCGAAAGTAGCTAAAAGCTGATAGCCAAATATGCGATTGAATAGCACGGACAATAATCGGGCTTCCAAGAAGAGGTGTTTCGCCATCTTAACATTTAATTGTTTAAGATCTAAATGTTTCTCAGATTTTTCCACTTGATCGCGTATATTTTTGATGAATAGCAACATGACCGTCCATTGGCATATTTGGTAGCAGAAGGAAATGCAAGGGCAGGACACCGCTAATATTGTTCTGTATGCAGATTGGTGAGTTTGCTCATAAATGATGAAGATATAGTGAGCCATGACTAGAACCCCAACAACTTCAAAGATGAAAAAGAGCAATAGGGTTATATTTCTAAAGCTGAGTATTTCATTAACCTGACCGTATTCGAATTTACCAACTTTTTGGTAAAAACATTGCCATAAACTATTTCGCAAGTAGGAATAGAGTATTAGCATAAGTATTAAATAGCTCAAAATTACAGACGTGATGGCTATACATATGTTAAATATTTCAGTTTTTGACAAACCATAATTAAAGTTATATTCATATTGAACAGATGTTACCAGTAAAAATGTATATGACGCAAAATAGATAAACGTTTTTAAGCAATAGGTAATATTGACCTGCTGGTCAGGCATTGGTACAATATTCAAAACGTAGACCACTTTGAGCAAGATTTTAAATAGTGTTTCAAACAACCACTGACTCGACATTTCAGAAAAGCTTAAATGAACTACGTGGTTTAATACCATTAGCGAATGCGTTACTGAAAGGAAAATATTATGCTGATCACAATATTATTTAGCTTGATAGCTCATGCTAATTAAAAGTAATTGAGCAATAATATCGTTAATTGATATTGACATTGATCATTTAAACAGCAACGTTTATTTGATGGATTAGTATTTAGCCCTATTCACACTGTTATTGTTTAATTTGCGGCAAAATTACAGGGCGGAGTCGTTTGAAAATATTTTCCTCATTTGACCTTTTTAACACAATATAACTGAAATAGCAGACAAAATTCTAAAGCACCTTGTAATTTTGCGAAATGAACCTTAGATGACTACGTGAAAACAAATGTTTTATTCACTGATTGCTTTTATGTACACTTTCTACAGGGTGAATCGAACTAGCTGTCATTCATATGAAGGTGTTGTTTGGAGCATTTAAAAAATGTGTTCAAAACAGACAGTAAAATAATTGTTTCTAACGAAAACTTTTTCACAGTTAAATATCCGTTGTACCTACGAATTATACATTTCTCATCAACACTACATAGAAATTTCTTATTTCATGTTCATACAGTCAGTCAACAAAGGTTACTGTCGAAACTAAAAAGCAAAAAGACAATTTTATTAATAGAACGATACATTTGGCACTCATAAATGTTACGAAAAATTCAATATTTGATAGCTTAGCTCCCAACGCAATAATTTACAGTGATGCGTAAAGAAAAACAGGACGAAAAAATAATTGGCAGAAAACTAATTCACAAACGAGAACTGTGTAAACTGATTATTAATATGATGTAAATACTTTTTACTTTAAGCATGAATCATAGATAATAGGTGAGACTAAAAGGCAACAGAATTTAAAAAACCGAATTTACTAATATCTCAAAACTTGAGCTTTTAAGGCACTTATGCCAATATATGCAATTACTTTCCTGTTACCAATACATGAGTTGTGTAACAAATCGGAACAATTTATCACAAAACTGTTCACTTTCTCTTCATAACTCTTTGTTGGGTGTGTCGCCTTAAAAACATTTTTTTACATGCTGCAAGTAATATAATACAATTGACAATTTGTAAAAACGAATTATCAGAGCGAATTTTTACATATTTGTATTCTCCGAATATTGTTCCGCAATTTATTAATATACTCCTTTTTAGGTTCTTTTGATAACGATAGTTGAAATTAGCTATTAGTCAAGGCAATTTTTTTAAATTCATTTCTTTACTTATTGGAATTTTCGCAGGATATCCTCTAAGTCATAGTTCGTGATGGCCCTTTGATAAATAAGTCGTTCTTATTGCGAGACTGTTTATCAATCTGTAACGAAAGACGTAATCTAATAGACGTGTCTAAATAGAAATGATAATTAAGAAATATCGCATAAAAATTAAAGTAATTAAAAAACGGCTGTATTTTTTGTTGATGAAACAAGTTTGTCAAAATCTTGAAAATTGAATTCTTCTTGTTTATATTTTTATTGAACTTCCTCTGATTGATGGGGTACCACAGTTTTTTAATAACATTTGAATCATTTATGCGTGTTATTAAGACAACAATGACATTACCTAAATAATCGGCGGATGTCGAAAAATTAGTTTTGAAAACCTTAGCTAGTTTTTCAAAAAAGAACTTTATATTCAGTAAAATAAAAAGAAAAAAATTAGTTTGATGAGCTGTAATTTGGAAAATATTCAGATTTCGAATTTTTGATACACGACTTTCTACCATTAATTTGGAGTGTAGAATCACCCATACAAATTTAATAAATCATTGTCCGAACAACCTGTATAGTTATAAGAAGTATAACATACTTTTGCGGTCTCTGTGGAATTCGATTTCTTATTGATAGCGTTTCTCTTAGAATGTAATTGCGAGAATCGCCTCTTCATCTGTCCTTTCAACTACTTTTTAGTACTCTTGCAGTTTCATTTCCAATAAAGTCTCACAAACACTCATATGCACGAATGTACCGGTGTACAAAGAAAGCTTTTTTTAAAGCTCGATTTCAACATATTAATTATTGGCAGTAAATCTGAAATAAACAATTATCTAGAACATGGCAACTCATTAGATTCTCTCTCTATTTGTCGGGCGCCCGGATAAAAGCTTCATTTCAGTACAAGAGCAAATACCTAAATGCAACCTAAGGGTGTATAATATTTTAAGTTTTTCAATACCTTCTGTACGAATGTCCCTTTTGCACAAATCTACTCCGCCTTCCACAGTACATTCATTAGATAAAAAGTTAATTCTAAAAAAAACTCGGTATTTTATATTTCTTTTCGAATAAAATCGTCTATGAGTTTCATAAAAAGTTTACTGATTTGTTGATGAAGTTATATATGATATTGTCTGATGCATTAACTATATTATATATTTTTTTATTCGAAGGAAAGTAAAAGTGCCATTTTTCTTTACTGTTCATTTGTTTTACTTTTATGCACGGACTTTTACGCACATATACGCAAAAGTAAATGTGACAAAATGAACCTGTTACTGTTATTATATTTTTTAAAGTACTTTCATTAAAAAGTAACCGATATGCTTTTTTAATAAGGTACGTAGGTTTATCCACAATTATTGATTATAATTTAAAGCTTACTTAGAATTTCCAAATTATGACTTTACAAGTTATTTAACGTTATAACATTACAAGTTCAGTCTCAAAGTCGTTTAAATAGTCTATTTTTCTGCGCTCACCGATGTTGCCACAAGCAAAACACGATTTTTTTAAATTGCGCAAATTTCATACAAAATAGGCATCTTATAGTTACAAACACCGTACCGGGAAAGCCACACTTGAATTTTCAAGTTGTTGTATTTATATGCATACAAAAGTACGCTTTTGAAAAATTACATTACAAACGGTAACAAACGGATTTAAAATATGAAGTTGATGCCTTTTATTTTTAGCTATTCTTATTTATTATAACTTATGATTCGTGTTATGTTTTTCATTCGAAGAAAAAATATTGTTCGATACGAGGGTGAAAATCCGTTTTTCGAACTCCTGACACCATCGAGTTCGCCTCGGGAGTCAAACGCCGTCGTCGTTCGAAAAACGACACTTTTCGCCCTTATATCGAAAAGTACTATTTTACTTACCGATGCCATAATGACATGAATGGCCAATATTGCAAGGGAGACAATAATTTGGACATTTTCTGAGTTCAATTTCTGCGGATTGGCTAAGACCACTGCCTGTAACCCAAGCTCTAAGATGTAAAAGAGCCACAGCCCAAAAGTCGCCATAAACTGGTATCCAAATAAATCATTGCACAACTTTGATATTTTGCGAGACGTTAAAAACATATCTTCAGCCATGTATATGTTCATGAATTTGTGTCTTAAACTGTTCCTCGCTGTTCTTACTTTTTCAACTACCTCGTTAATCATCAATAGCATCAAACTAGCGATACATGTATGGTAATAGTAATAGTACCAGGGACCAACATATCCCACAAGCGATTTATATTTGGAATTACTTTCATTTAAATTGACGACAGCGAGAGATCCACAAAATAGATATAGTTCAAATGCACCAAGCGCCAGATACGAAATCAAAGCAATATCAGCAAAAATACTATTTGATGTATGAATTTCGAAATTTTGAAATACCCGTGTTTCTCTATACAGTTGCTGCCATATGTCGTTCTTAACTTGAGAACAAATTATTAACAAAGTTACAGAAATATAGCTAAAGATAAGTGAGAAGAGAAATAATCTTCTAGACATAATGTTATGTGGTTCCACCATATAAGCAGTAACCGGGTAACAAATTCCACAAATCACTATAACTGTTTGAACAGCAACGTGAAGAAATATTTTAATATAACACAAAATTGTTTTTCTTTTGCCAACTTGCGGTGCCATATTTAAGAACATAAGACTATTAATGAGTAATTTTATCATGACTCGACGCAAATACTTAAAAGCCATTAGGAATCAACCTAGCAAAAGCGTTGCTGGAAATGCACTGTACAATGAAATCAACCACTCAGTCAGGGTGTTAATACAAACAATTTATATAATGAACAAAATTATCGATAGTCAATAGGATTCCATTCAATTAACCGTCTATGTTATGACTAATAAGTTGACTCTAAAATAGGTGTAATTTCGTTTATTGACCAAGAATTTGATGACCTGAAAATAATATCCATTGCCGGAAGTGATACAATGCATTCTAAATTAGTTCTGCCTAATTAACAATATGTGAAAACATGTTGCTTCGTAACTATTAAAAATTCCGGTAACCCTGGAAAAATACAGGGTGACAATAAGATAGATAAAGATAAAAGAAGAATTCAACAGGACAATTACATGTGGAACGTACTTTTTCGAAATGTCAACATTGTTATCATAAATTCGAATTGATGTGCATCCTACACAAATAAATAAACATTTCAGTCTTTAACTGTAAACAAGTTAGTGCATGTGTAATCCTTTTCTATGATCACTTTATTATGCACTCTTCTGGAAAAGCGTCTCGTATTCGGTTAGTTAACTCCTGCTCAATTTATACCGGTGTTCAGTAAGTCATTGGTTTAGTGCGTGCTTGTGCTGTACGTATCTTACATACGTGGAAGGAATGGAACTTCCTCGGTATTTATTTGTTGCCTGAGAAAGTCAGTTGTTGTGGTCTAAGTACCTATGGAAGGATCTGCTGCAATTATGTCCAATTCTTGTTTCTCTGCGACTGGTCTGGATCTCGTCCACTGTCTTCCTGGAGTGAGTCACAGTTTCACAAATATTGTTATTATTGACAAAGGCTATCTACCTGTAACTGTCTGTTGATGAGAAAAAACATCATTGCCGCCCTGACTTTTTATCAAAAAATTTTAGAAGAACATTTTTTTAATATCAAAAATTTTTGTAATTTGAATCACAATTTTTCGTTTTAAATGCTTACGCATTCCAATTCCATGCTATCAACTAAACATGAAACAATGTCAAAATAATGCTTAATAACAAAGTTGAAATTGAAGTTAAATCAAGGTCTAAGCAACAATTCAATACATTTACAAGCACAAAAGCAAAATTGCATTATTGCTTTTGCCTAACGAAAATTTAACCAGTTTTAGCTAAAAAAATTTCAGCTAGTAGCGGAAAAAACTACAATTATTTACCCACACGGTAACAAAAATACAAACGTTATTAACGAACCAAGCAGCATTTTTAATATTTTCTCGCATTAACAAAAGATCACGCTTTTGTCAAAACACGTTAATTGATGCAGTAACTGTTGAAGCTAAAACTAATAAAAATCGATGTAGCCGTTTAGGAATTATTTGGAAAAAACAATACTAATCTGAGAATAATACTGTTCAATATAAATGAACATTTATTGCGACAACCTTTATGGAATGTTAACCTATTACTGTTGCAAATTCTACTAGTCCTCGAATCCTCCCTATAGATAGCAGAATCAATCGGTCCTGTATTGGACATATCTGACAGTTTCATGCATTTCACGAAAAATAGAAATAATACCCGACCGTTCGTCAGTTTTCTCAATATTTTATTGGATTAGGAAATACAAATTCCATTGCAATTGAAATATTGCAGGTTCCGAAAACGCGGTATCCATTCCGGTTTGAGGACGAGACGACAAAACTGACACCTGTTCCCGTGAGAAAATTGGATTTTGCAATCGCCTGTCTGTTTTATTAAGGACACTCGTCACCGGCTGTCTCTCATCAGACCCCAGACGGCGTTGCGATCGTCCATCACCGCGAAGGTTCTGCAGAAAAATTCATCAGCGCACTTCCATTAATTATTATTTGTCGAGATAGATGAGAGGAGACGATGTCGTTTTTCTGACGCTCAATTCTAATCAGTGGTTAGCCGTTACCTAATCTTAAATTAACTTCCTCAGAGCAAAAGAAAACTGCTAAAGAAATGTAAGTAATTTCGATAGGAAGCTTGCAACAACCGAATTTATGGTTTAAACTGGCGAAAATTCCTGATAGAAATATACGTAAAAAAAACTCTAACAAAAAGTTGTTACACCGTGAAGCTACCAATAAAAATATCTGTATTTTACTACTCAGTGACTTTTTTATGAGTACAGCTGCACTCCACAGTAAGGTTAGGATCGATAAACCTGTCAACGTGCAGTGGAGACCTTAGATGTCTGTTAAATGATCAATTGTTTGACTTTAACTTAAAAATAATTGTTTAAACCAATAAAGGTAATATAAATTAATAATTTTGGTGTATTATATTAATAATTAATATTAACTTTATTGTTTTAAACAATGAGATTTAAGTCAAAGTCAAACAATTGACAAATTTACAAAAACGAATTATTAGAGCGAATTTTTACATACAGGGTGATTCAAAATTGGCGTCATTCCTCTGGAGGTGTTGCCTGGCGCTGTTATAGGAGTACAGAAAAAATAGTAAAAGAAATTAATTGCTACTAAAAACTGAGAAATTTGCAAAAAACTATATCAGAAATACGGCAGCAATGTTTTTCAAGGTAATCTGCCTAATTAACATTGCGCAAATACCTGTTGCTTCGTAATTATTTAAAACTCCGGTAACCATGGAATTATACAGACTGACAATAAGATAGACAAGGATAAACGGTAAATTCAACAAGATTTGTTGACGAAATGTCAACCTGTTCTCATAACCTCGAATTCTGCGGGGTTTTGTGTTTACATCAATAATCCATACAACACCAAACATTTGAATGGTTAACTCCAAACAAGCTAGTGCCTGTGTAATCTCCTTATTATCCACTCTCATTAAGCAGCTTCTCGTATTCAGTTAATTAACTCGTGCTCCATTTGTATCTTCTTGTGCTGTGTGTATCGTACAATCGCCTTTCCTCGGTATTTACTTGGTGCTTGGGAAAGTGTCAGTTATTGTGCT
>NW_026017110.1:13125590-13132225 GCF_020466585.1 Dendroctonus ponderosae | reverse complement strand
GTCCCAATGTTGTCGAAGAACAAGTTAAAACAAAATGGAGTGATTTCAATTTAGCTTTAAGCGATAATGATAAAGATGACGATTTATGTGAAACGTATTCTACTGTAGACACTAATGCTGTTCCAACCATTTCTGAAATAACAAAAAAAGTGTCAGAAACTCGGAATTTTCCACAATCACGCCAAGTTCCTAATCATATCTGGGAGCTCTTTTGTGATCTTGAAAACTACATAAATAACATCTATTTTAGCAGCAAAAATGTACAAACAAAAATTACAGACTTTATGAAGTAGATTTCAAATTGAATTTTGTTTATCTTTTTGTGTTCTTTTTAGTCATACCTACTAACTAAAAATACACCACGTGTTTTTGTATTATAATTCGCTTATAGCAAACTCCGGATATAACGAACCAGTTTTAGTTCATTTTTCGTTATATCCGGACTCAACTGTACTCTTTTTAGATTGATTTTGGTTCCTTTGATAACGATAGCAGAAAATAGCTACCGAAACGTCAAGGTAATATTTTAAAAATTAATTTCTTTACTAATTGGAATTTTCTCTTACATCCTGAGCCTGTGTGTCGCAGGATACCCGGTAATCCGGTACCGTATATCGTATATCGTATGTATACCGGTAATCTTTTTATAAAAAATACTTTCTTATTGCGAGATAAGATCACTGTTTATCAATCAGTAATAAAAGACGTGACAAAAATATGTCTTTTTTAAAAGCAAAAAGTTTTGAGGCGAAACACCCAACAAACATTTTGTGAAAAAATAGTAATAGTCTTGTGGGGGAACCCGATCGGTCCGGCTAGTTGGTCTTGAAGGCCCTTTTCGCCATGCAACTACCAATAACTTTATTGGCCAAAATCTCCAATTTCTTCAATATATTGATCCAATTTTCGAGGTATTTCGGTTAAGTAAGAATGCTTTTTTGTTCTACTTACATTACTTTCTCTCTGTGGAAATATCCGTTTTAAAGATTTCTCCTTCCACAATCTCAATTCAATGTTTACTGATTTGTAGTTATAACATTTCAAGAAGCTTGAAAAATGTTGATAACATCCATGCTGATCTTGGTTAATGGAGATTGACGAACAGCTCAAATTTGTTAGATCATATCTATTTGTGTGATTGAAACGTTCAGTAACGCATTTGAATAATACGTTCATTATCACACTCGATGAATTATGTCCTGGTAGAATGATTGAAAATCAATTAATTCTAGGGCTGTCAGGCACAAATTCCAGGCCAATCAAAAGCCGATGTATCAAATATTAGCAAACAATGTTAAAAGGAAAAATTGGCATATACTTACGATGACATGTAGTAATGAAGACTCAAGGGAAAACTCATGACGTGAAAGCCGATATCATCGATAACGGGATCTACATATGGGTTAATAGAAGCCATACAAAATATGCAAGAGTTACGGTTGCATTTAAATTGCATGCCATTTTCAACGATTGTGTTTATTACTTTTCAAATCAAATTTGGAAGTTTCAGCTAATCAATATTCAACGAATTTTTGAAATAGTGAACTGCCATTGAATAGTAATTAAAGTTTTCATTGTTTTTATTTTGTATACAAATATAACATATTTTGGTTAATTTTATTTCTCATCTAAAGTTCTATTAAATGCAAGCGCTAAATACAATTGATGTACAATCTTCGATGTACCTTCTTGTACAAATTAGGCATTTGTATTGTAGGAACTGAATTTTATAATACAGATTGTTATAAAATTGTTATCAGTAAAAAATGACTAAGGCATTTTTAAAATTTTTTAAACAACGTAAAAGCAACAAAGGATGATGAAGGAGAATATAATTAAAATATGATAATGAAATAATTTGTAAACGGAAAATTAATTCTTTCAAATAATATTTTAAAAATCCTTGCATAGTCGTATGTCTATTTATTTTCAAACAATTTATTCGACACTAAGCAATATAAATTCAAGCAAGTTTACTAAAAGACTCATCTTAAGCCGCGTGCTGATAAATAAGGAGCCAATACGACACAAACTGAAAACGGAAAAATTCAGCATACAAAAATGGAATTTAACTACCTATGCCTAAATAAATCCAACAAACGAGCTGAGAGAACAAGTAATGAAAGCCAACAAAGTAGCCGGATGCATGATAACGTACATCGTAGAGACACATATATAGGACAGTTGTAAAACCTATCATAACGTACACGGCAGAAACAGAACCAGACACTGGAAGAACAGAAAAGACGATGGATACTACCGACATGAGAATAAGAATCCTTAGACTAATAGAAAGTAAATCGTTGCGAGACAGAGGCAGAAGTGAAATTATAAGGGACGCAGCAAAGTCGCAAAGCTCAATGAGTGAGTAAGAAAAAGAAGGAAGGAATAGAATAATCACATCTCTAAAATGAGAAGGAACAGGGTCATCAGAATTGCCAGATATAAATCCCCAGCGGGAAGAAGATCAATAAGAACAAGATGGAACGATCTGACGATGAACAGGCAAAGTTCTCTATGTAAACAAGAAGAAGCCATATCCAGAAGTGTAAGCCTCGTAACGTAAGTTCGTCGCGAATCAAGGTGACGTTCGTTTCGCTTTGGCACGAACAGGGTACACACCCACTGTTCAACTGAATCTCGTAATTAAGTTTACAGCAAATTTTAATTCTCTTTATGGTCATCGTTATTGAAATATCGATAGGAGCATTAAAGTAATGTTAAAATTTAAGGTTTCAATATATATCTCTCTAAAAGATTTGTCTGCAAGTTAAAGGTCCAATAAGAAGCAGCCGAATTTATCTGAAACTATTGCGGGAAAACTTTTGAAATTTATTATATATTTATTTAATATTCTTTGAAATATGAAAATTCAGGCGGTTGGGAGGAAGACTATAAAATTGGCGTTTGTGCACATATTTATTGGATCAGGTGTACTTAAAAATTCCGGTGTACAAGCCATTTGTTATTGTTTTCCTTGAATGACTAAATTCAGATTTCTGAGGAACAGGCCGCAGAACAACAAAATGAGCTTCGATAATAACTATTAGCCTTTAGAATCCAGTGACATTTTTAACAGCTGTAATTTAAAAGGTGAAGAACAACACATAGGTACTGGAGCTGTATGAAAATCGATGTTAGAACGAAACTTTTGTTAAGCGATTGTGTTTAACAGACGTACGAAGAATGTAGACGAATGTTTCACAATACGCGGTTTGGCTTAGTTGTCTGAACGTGGTAGTTAGTACGTAAATGTTCTGAACATATTCTTTGTATTTGAATTTCCATTGTAGCGGGCGAATAGTAGCTTTTACAATTTTCGTGGTCCTCCACTGATGACTCCAAGCCAATTAATATAGCTTTAATCATGATAAATGCCCTAGAACAGAGTTCTATTCCCGAGGAGGTTGTCTTGCAATTGATTGCAAAATTCGGAAAATGCAAAAAACATTAAAGCATCTGAAGTCTATAATAAATAAGTCATCTATGAATAACTTCCGTTTCTTCTGACGGTTTTTCGAAAGTTCTATTCATAGCTAGCTGCAGACAGATATAGAAAGTACAGCTTCGCGCTGTTTAGAGGTATTCGAAAATTAATATCACCATGGATCAGGATTTCTGATTGAATTATTTATGCCCTGAGTACTTATATTATATTTTCTATAACGAACTATCGATTGTCTAGGCGAACCATAATTATGCGTAGGCATCTACTGACTCCTTAGATTAAACAGATGCATTTGTTTACGTATCTCGATGGGAGAAACAATGGTTCACATTATATATAAAAGTAGGTACTTATGAAAAATATCGAAGTGGGCAAGCTTGAAAAGGTGTGCTATTTGCGTAAACAGCAAAAAAGTGAAAAAAATCGGTTTTTTTTCGGAAACAATCGCATATAACTCGGTAAGTATACATTTTGGAAAATGTATACTTATAAATTTGTTCGATATGAAATTCTCTATAGGAAACACTCGCTCCGATATTCGTAGATTTCAACCGTTAGCTTTAAAACGCTCGACAGTGCAAAAAGTAAGTAAAAAACAAGGTAATTTAAAATTATTTATTTAGCAATGAAAGAATAACTCAATCAAGTCATAAGTTTAGAGAAAAGTACTTGACTGCAATATCAAACGAGAACCGCAAGGCCGATTAATATAATTAATAATTGCCATACTGCAATTATTAAATAACATACCTAAAAGATCCCTCTTTTTTATTTTGTGTCTTGCGCTAATCTATGAATATTTTATTGCGCCCCGCTTTTACAACTTCTTGGACCCTTTACCTATCATAAACAATTGCTATATTAACCAATTTTCAATAATTGTTAATAATTTTTTAGCGGTTTTTAAAAGGTCTCTTTAACATCATCCACCCAACGTTTCTGGGGTGGTCTCCACTGTATTATTTTTATATCGTTCTAAACAGTCATTTACATTCTCTTTATGGACCGAATGGATTAAAAGCCGTCAATTTCACCACAAAAGAGTATCAGTCATCATTCCTCACTTTATTTTAATAATGTAGAATCCATTGCTTCACGATGTTTTATATTTATCAATTCTATATATCAATCTATCAATTCTATATATATCTTGTATTTAGTATAAGAATTATTCAATGCATACTGCTACCTAATTACCCGACGATTTAAGATATTGGTTTTTTAAAGTCTTCACGCTCAGCAAAGCATAACATTAATCTGAAATTTTGCAGCTATAGGGCTACGAGCTACATAAAAAAATCTTTAAACGCCACGCCATGATCAGATCCCAAAAAGATTCTAAAAAGTGCATAAAGCTTAATACAATTTGATAACTTCAAAAAATATCAGACCTTGAAGCGACGAAAAATGCCACCTTCAACGTTCTGAATAACGTGGGGTTAATAAAAATGTTGTACAAAAATATTTACATTTTCCTCAAAGCTCAATAATTGGCATCAAACTGCAGAACCGCAAAAAATTCGTCTGCTCGCAACGAAATTTATGTTAGACGTATCAAAAGTCAACGTTGATTTTTGTAATACTCAACGCTTTATCGAGAAATACAATTTAATCCCCAAAGTAATATCACAATTAAAACAGCAAACAACTAGCATCACTTTTTCAAACAACCTTTAAAATGTAACTTGCAAGTTGATTTTTATTAATAACTTTTATGGTCTTTACTAGTGAATTATTTTCACTACTACACTACCAGACTTCCAAAAACAAACCGTACCCGGCAACTATCCAGCAGATTGGATTAATGCAACTCCGAAAACTCGTTATACAACAAACTGTAGAATAATTAGTTTCAAGTGGTGTTTTAACAAGATGCATTCATATTTCACGCACAGCTGACGTACGGAATTTGTGTGGCAATAAATCTTTCTTAAATAGTTTAATAACATGTTTGGGAAATAAATGCACTGGAAATTATTACAGTGATACCCAGATTTTGTGTGCATATGTCATTTGCAGACATTGACCGATTGTGTGAATACATCGTATAGGACGTTTGTTTATACTAAGTGATACACACAATTTTACTATAAAATAGAAAAATTAACTGAGATATTGTGAAACAATATTTAAGTAGCTGCAGTTTTATTTAAAATTTAAATCCGTCGTTCTTATTGGAACACCCTTTATAAAGGCACATCGGAATGGGGTTCATATTGCATAGTATTTCCCCCCATTTTACCAACAAACAGGACAAACGGGGAATTTCGGATCTGGGGTGAATTCTCCGAGAGCCATCTGGGTTACCTACCGTGCCGTATATAGGAACTCGTTATTAAGTTAAAAATGAGTTAAAGTGAGGGCCAAATCAAATTTAAATAACACTTTTATTGGATCTACGAAGTTTGATACGCTGTCTTCCACGGTACACTTGCTGGCAGCTGTGGGATGTACCAGAACCCAAGTTGAGTGTTGACAGCAACACCAAAGCAAGAGCAAGAGAACAGGAAGAAGTTTGATAAACATGAAAATGAAAGATAATAGAATCAAGGCTACACACCATAAAGAACTTATTAGAAAACAGACAACTACAAGTACGAATTGACAACACACTCTCTTTTGCTTTTTTCCCTGAACAAGGGCTTCCTCAAGGATCCCCGTTCTCACCCTTTCTCTACAATATATACTGCCATGACATGTACAATTACAACTTACCAGACGAAAATCAAATCGACAGAACGACATACATATTACAATACGCTGACGACACGGCACTTATTGTACACGACAAAACTACTGAAAAAGCGACTGAAAGACTCCAAACACTAACAAACAACACAATGACATGGTTTTATAAATGGAGACTAACGCCAAACGCGACAAAAAATCAATTTCTGCTCACGAACCACAGGCTCAACGCTGACTCCCCACAATAACTGCAGACGGAAAAATAACACAACCGAAAAACGACGTAAGGTACGTTGGGATTACAATCGACCACAAACTGAAATTCACTAAACACACACGAAACAACAAAACAGAAATGATAAAAAGAACAAAACACTTTCCATCACTAACATACAAGGACAACGGAATTAGTACAAATACCGCGACAAAAATATACAAAGCGATCTGCAGACCCCTCTTGGACTACGGACATATACTCATGGCCAACGGAACAGAAAGG
>NW_026017110.1:13109245-13124591 GCF_020466585.1 Dendroctonus ponderosae | reverse complement strand
GCAAAATTGGGCAGAATTCGATTGCCTATTCATTACCGTTTTCGAAATTTAGGTACCCGACTTGGTTCCTGAAATATCCTGAAAAGACAAGAAATCAAAACTTTATTAATTATCACTTATTACGTAAACTGCTTAATTTAGAAAAAAAGTTAAAACTGCCCTTATTACAACTTTTTGCGTTGAATCCAATAAACTAGCACTCGTTATCATAGTAAACTTGATTTACAAGTTAAAAACGAAACTTGTGGTTTTTTAAATGGTAATCATAGTTGGCTGTGGGCCTGTTAAAATCCTTATTTTTTCTGAATTTAACGATGTTATAATTGTTTGTATGTTTTTCTCCTTTTGTTGCCGTAAAACTTTAAAAGAAGATAAAAAATGTGTAGTAGGCTATGGAAACAAGAACTATATTATCACACAAAGCACAAAACAGTAATGAATCGCTTAAATTAAATGATAAAATTAACTTAGCATATTTTAGCATCTTCACATTCAACTCGTGAGTTGTGTGAAGGTGCACTATCATGTTGAAAATATGCCAATTTTCGATACGATGCTAACGGAAAACTATTGAACACGTCTTTAAGTTCATTTGGTCAAAAGTGTAAATATCTTTCCATATTTAAATTGTAATTATAAAAGAATGGACCAATAATTTTATCACTAAAAAAGCCTCACCAGACTTACACAAAAAAAACACGTTTATCTAGCCTATTTACAACTAGATGATGATTTTCATTAGCCCAGTAAACATGATTGTGTCTGTTAATTATTTCATTTTTGTTTTGTGCTTTGTGTGATCACATAGTTCTTGTTTCCATAGCCTACTCCACATTTTTTATCTTCTTTTGAAGTTTTACGGCAACAAAAGGAGAAAAACATACAAACAGTTATATCGTTAAATTCAGAAACAAATAATGATTTTAAAAGGCCCACAGCCAACTATGATTACCATTTAAAAAAACACAAGTTTATTTTTTATCTCGTAAATCAAGTTGACTATGACAACGAGTGCTAGTTTATTGGATTCAACGCAAAAAGTTGTACTAAGGGCAGTTTTAACTTTTTTCCTAAGTTAAGCAGTTTACGTAATAAGTGATAATTAAAAAAGTGTTGATTTCTTGTCTTTTCAGGATATTTCAGGAACCAAGTCGGGTACCTAAATTTTGAAAACGGTAATGAATAGGCAATCGAATTCTGCCCAATTTTGCCCMTTTAACGGATTCTCTATCTTTAAAAATGTAGAAGTTACCCATAGAAATATTCAGAAAATGGCCACCCTGTATATATAGAATCAAGATTATGGGTGGAATGAAATATGGGAAGGCAAAATCCGAAATACAAAAGATTAAAGAAGTTAATGCTAAAAACGATGTTAAAGATGATGGTTTCAAGATTTAGCCAAAGAAAACATCTCGCTCGGTGTGGAAAAACAAATAATCACAATTATCGAAGAATTGTCCATGTACAATACCGAACGAATTGACACGGTAACAATTGGGACGTTCTGTTGCAAAAAACATCTCACACAGTCCTGACAGCAAAGAAATGAAGCATTCGACAAAAGAACACTGAAACCATGTTAAAGCAGGCAGTTTACGTCAAAATTACATTGTTTAAGGAATAGGCACTTATTGTACTATTTCAGATTTCAGAAGAATAGTACTGCTTTTTGTGATTCTGGCATGAGGATAGCGGTTCATATTTTGCTACAGTAGGAAGAAAAATATAGAGAATAGAAATGTAGTTATAGGGAATACGTCTTAATATACAGTTTTGTTTAAAATTGAAAGCATACATTCTAAATCCTTTGATGAGTTACGATCATTTTCAAAATTAAAATAAAGTAGAAATATTTTCTGCGTAATGTTAAATAAGGGAAATTATTTTATAAATTTTTTCTACTCTGTAAGTAGCTAAGTGAGTCACAGGATTACTCAGAAATACCTCTCTGCGGCAAAGACGTTGCTGCAAATTTAAAAAATATGATATATTTGAAGGCACATGAAGATCTAAAAACTAAACGAGATACGTCTATCGTGGTATGTTTAGAAATTGTTTGGTTTCTAAAAGATTCCTTTTCCACTTTAAAAGACAGATGATATCTAAAATAGCTCGGTTGGAAAAAAGTAAAATAAGGCAGTCTAATGTCTTTGAAATCGGTAAACATATCACAAAGGGTGTGAAATCCGAAAAAGGCCGTTTATACAAAAAAAGTAACCCCATTAGTGACGTTTTATATGCCTTTGTGTTATTTATAGCCTTTCTATGAATACATCGGCCGAATGGAAAAAACAATAAATGTAAGGATTAAGTGAAGCCAAGAGCGCAAATAAAGAAGATTTTTATTTCAAGCTGAAAAAGTAACTAAGTTCTTAACTGTTCTGTAACAGCCATACATGATTTACGCTTTAAATCATATAAAATTGAAAGTCGAAATTAGTTAATTATTGCTGAAACCTTAAGACCTGAATATATGTTGTAATATTTTCTCAAATTCATGATCAAAACCGTTCTAAATAACTAATAACACCAAGTTGGAGGACTTCTCCGGTTGTCGTCGCGTCGTTTTTCCCATTTATCAACCAAGATGCTTCACTTACGACAGGCCCTTTCCGCAAATGAACCGTCTAGTGCCAACAATACGAAGAGAATAATAGTGACTTAAAAATGGTTGTCCCCATTGTTAGCCCGCTGAATTAAGTTCGGTATAAGCTGCCTTGATATTAATATAGGGCCATGAGGCTGATAAAACCGCCTTCCCGTCTTGGGAAATTCTTTTTCAGGAGGTAATCTTTTCGAGCGATTGTTTTATATGACGTAAATAAAAAGTCTCTTCATTCCCCAAATATTAATACCAGACTGAAAATTTATTACGGGCTTTGTGAAAAAATGTCTTTGAGGTATAACAGGCTGCTTTAGATCCTAAATACACGCAAAACTGTTCTAAATATTGATATAAAAACGTAAATAAAATTTGTACACGCAATAGGCAGAATCAAAGTTTTATTCAAAATTATACGAAAAAATAGTTTGCTGCATTTATCCAATACAAGGGTAATAATGAGTGAAAGAAAAAGGTGTTAAATTTGAAGAGGTTATTTTTACGCGCTAACAGATTAGCTCGAAAATACCCAATTGCACCTATGCACTTGGGCAATGTTTTATAATGGCGGAGCTAAAGATTCGAATAACTCCCTTGCTACTGCAGAACTATAAAATAAATATTTTAAATGAAAGTATGTACTTATAGATCTTGATTCAAACGAAGTCTGAATGTGTAAATGCTAGTACTAATTATTATTTCAGCTAAATTAATGGTGGTATCCAGCAAAACCCGTGACCGCGAGGTTATCTTCAGCTTCTTATCTTATAGCCAAAATCGTAGATTGAATAAGTAAGTAGAGTAGAGACCGGCTTGCTGTAAAAGTAGACGTATTAAATCAGTATTCTTCAATCAATTCAATACAGAAAACCAAAAGCGTCGTTTTCAACTCGGTATTAATGCGTAAAATGCTGTATAAATAGAATGTGAATTCAGACTTCGTATATAACTTCATTGACTTACCTATAGCCCATTGTTCGCATTCAGCAGACCACCTTGTATAAATATGATATTGTTGTCATACATTTTACATAAATTTTAAAGAGTTTTAGACAATTTTATGTATCGTTGACGTAAAAATCGCCCTGTGCACCATGAACCTTTACCAACTAAACTACCTCACACAATACATTACAAAAAGCGAATTATATTTAAGGATCTGGTTATCGTAGTTTTGAAGACAATGTAAGACGCTTGAGGCAGCAATACGTTTGCTTTCCTTTAAATAGAAAATATTACTGAAAATTAATTAGACCTGTGATTATTAATAATGTTATGTTATCGATCAAATAGTTAGAACCGATAGAATATAATTACTTCACTGCAAATAAATTCATTAAAGTTGAAAATTATCACCGAGTATGTTACATTCGACTCTCATATTTCATCTCAACCCATCCCAATATATTTACCAAAGTTCTCATAATGTAAGTTAAGAAACAAAACAAAAACTTGCCAAATGGAAAACTTTGTTTGGAGCTCAGCCAACTTGCAAAACTTTTTCTCGAACAAAATTTTTTATTATAATACTGAGGGTGAAACACAGAGAGGCTTAGAGGGTAGTGAATATATAAATGTACCAGAGAAGAATCTTCTAATAGTTGTAAAATAGGTTTCAAAAGAATGGAATAACTAAATGTTTTAGCAAACAGTTTACAGTAAGTTGATTAGACTATAAAACTATTTTTAGAACAGATGAATACATTAATTTTAAATGCATTTTAATAAAGAAATTCAGTTAACAAAATTGTAGAAAATGCCGGAGTACATTTATAAAATCATAACGGATCGAGTTGTTCAATAATCGAGTTATAAAATGCTCTTATATTGCGTTTTGCAAATATGATATTGTGTAATATTCGCAATTAAAATATATGCGAAGGATGTATGTAAACCATGCAATGGATGTAGAGTGTATAAAAGTTAATAAATTGTAAAAAAATTCTATTCAGCGAATCTAGAAGTTTAAGGCGTTGTTAAATCGAAAGAATTTTTTTTTACAGCTTACAGCGATTTTTCCTATTTTCAAGAATTAAGTTTGTTGAAACTTCTGGAGTATTTCCAAGAGCTTATACAAACCAAAATATAATTAATTAAAATTAAGTAAAAGTTCTTATTAAGCGAAAGTCTCGCGCGATTAAGTGAAAATAGACAGTTATGATCCTTTACTTACGATGTTTGTGGGAATCACCATTATGTATTATATAAATTACATGTTAATTGGATGTGGAATTTAATGAAGAAAGTGATTTTTGACGAAGCGTACAAATTCGGGACAAAGGCAAATGCTTCCACAAATCTGTCGGGAGAAAGACGAAAATCCCTAATTTTAAAGGTTTGGGACTTTCAACCTTTGGGACTTTCAACCTTTAAAGATGAGATGATTAACCATGCAAAAGATGAGGAATAAAATTAATTTTAATTTTAATAAGGCACAAGTGTGGAAGTGCAGATTTCGAAAGCAATGCTTCTAAACTAAAAAGTAATTTTGAGAAACTAATTATATTTGTGTCCTATTTAAAATATAAGGACTCACGGAATAGTATTTTTGACATTAGCAGAGGAGTACAATAGTAAGATAGTGTGGCTCACACAGTAAACCGTTTTATATAAAGTAGTTAAATCTGTATTTATATATATATATATACACCTACTATATACCTACTATATATATATACATCTACTTACCTACTCTAAGCCAATACTGATTATAAGTATTGATGAAGTTATTTCAAAGTGGAATATTTTACTTCATTAAAGAGCTACTCTGTGATCCAGACCGCATTAGCATTATTAATTAGCTATTAGCATTAGCTATATATGTATTAAATAATAATGCTAATGCGGTCTGGATCACAGAGTAGCTCTTTAATGAAGTTAAATATTCCACTTTAAAATAACTTCATCAATACTTATAATCAGTATTGGCTTAGAGTAGGTAAGTAGAGGAAGTAACAATTTTGGCGTATTAGTATTTACTTAGAGCATTTAATATACCTAAATGCAAGAACCGCACATACATTCTAATGTGACTTACGGTATTGTAAGTACTAAAGTTTAATGAAAAGATGAAAAATTTTCAAATTTAGAAAGATGATTAAGCTCTGGCTTATTGAGTCAATACCTGGTAAGTCTTGTTTTGAAACACGTAAGTTTACTTTGTTTCAAACGAGTTAATCTTTCCGCTAAAAAGTAGTAAGTATAAACTAAAACCTCAGTGTTTAAAATTGAAAATTTGGGGCAGTTCACTTTAACGAAATGCTATTCGTTGGTGAAATGATGAGCACATATTACACTTCTTGATACAATGACACAAAAAGTATTTCAATACTCACAAAATATTAACATTAATAATTATCAATAGTATTTTATATTGTGTGAGTATTTTTATACCAAACCAGGTACAACTAAAATGTTTATTGCTCTTATTTTATTATTGCCCTATTTAAATCGTAAATGCTGTGTATAGGACGTGCGGAAACTTGTTTTGCCTTAAATTGCTCAGCATTTTTTTTTAAAGTCAAGAAAGATCGAAAGTTGCAGGCAAGATCTTACCAAAGTCAATACTTATGTTAGAAGGTACCTCAAATTTCCTATTAGAATCTACTCCTATTAGAACCTGCGATATTAAATCATGCCATAGGTACATAGTACAGAATTAATTCAAATTTTGTGTTTAGCTTTTGAACTCTACACATAGCATATTATTGTATATAGATACCATATTATAGCTTTAGATCAAATGTAATATTTGAATCGTCATGTTATGATACTGCAACATTCTAAATAAAAGTTCTTCTGGCAAATCAACAATTAGAAAATGATACTTTAAAAGTAAGTAATAATAGTATTTCCCACAATTTTCAAAATAGAATATGAGTTTATCAAACTCTATATCTGCATATTCAGGCTGACAAGCAGCGAAGTGGTTCAAAAAGGAGAATCTCTAAATCAGATATCAAGACCCTTCTCGGCTAAAATAATTTCACATTCGTGTTGAAGCCACTCAAGCGACTTATAATATTGTGTCAATGTGATAAAATCTTGTCAAGATTTATATTTTGTCAGCGAGTTCACTAAACGTGGTTATATTGATTAATTGCAGATACGAGAAATGAATTTTGCCCAAAACTAAAATATTGAAATAATGCTCTTATAATAAAAACAAGTAAATCCATATAATTTTAGCATGTATTGCATTGAAATTTGCAATCTAATTAGCAATTGTTTTATTTACAGCGAAATACCTAACTAAAAAAAACAACATGTTCTCCAAAAAGTATTTTTTTTAAATGAACACAAAATATCTTATCAAATACAAGTGAACTTATTCACACGCGTCATAAACTTATTTTTATTTTGACCATAGTTTTAATAATGCTGAAAATATTGTCTAGATTTTCTTCCGGGACGGTCTTCACTAGGCTTACCAATTCACCACCAAATACTAATTTACTACACCAAATTCTACTTCATCGGCAAAAATTTTATGAAACGGTTTACGAAAACAGCTTTTTTCATTTCCACTCTTTTTTATATTGAGGAGGCAGCATTTTTGGATTTATGCGTATATCAATTTTTCCACATAAAATCCTGTCAAAATGATAATATCCTAAAGTTTGGATACGTACTTAAAAAACACCTTCTACAACTTATTACACTATACATGCAGCATCATCTTCTATGTCTGGAAGAAAATTTATGCCTTAATAATTTTCACTTCTTGTAATTTTTCTTTGAAATCCTTTTAATTTCTGACTACTTTTTTTTCTTACTTTATTTGGGAGTTTTGCTTCCATTTCTTCCAATTGGTAAGTGGTTGTTAAATCATTAGTTTCCTGTCTCCTCTTTTTCCCCACTTCTGCGAAAACTTATTATTGTGGAAATAGGGAACGGTCTGAAAGAGGAACTGTTCTTTCAGCACAATTTCAAAACAATTTTTGGCTCATGCCGAAAATGTCGCTTAATTCTTCTTATTACTTCTTGTAATTTTTTTCCTGACTTCTGCTTTTTCGTGTCTATTTTACTTGCGTGAGTCGCATTCGTTTCTTCTAATTGCTCAAAGTGCTTGTCAAATTCTGTGTTCTGATATTTTCTTCTCGATACTCTGGATATTTTTTATTTTGAAAATGGACAAAGCTCTGAAAGTGGAATTGCTCCTCGTTTATTCGGTTCATACATCTAGATCACATTTGGAATCATTGGACTGTATCTGGGGACTCTGTATAACTATTTAAACATGCTAAATGATACATCGAATTTTGTTCATCGTTGCCATTACGGTGCAATTTTTAAGTTATATATATTTTACATTACGAAAATATACTGTAAACTATGCAGAAATTAAAAATTGCGATCACTGAAAATATCTGCATTTCAGGTAAATATCTGTATATCTATTCTAGAGGTATAAGTAATAAATAGAACACTTGCCTTAAAAGTTCTCCGAAACTGCATAGAATAAATTAATTATATCAATTTTTACTTTACGTATTTTACTTTGTTAATTGAATTTGTTACATAGATGTTGATAGAACATCTGCAGGAAATCAGCCCTAATAGATAGCTAAAATATAATATACGGGTAAAAAATCTTAGAAAACTTAAACATCAGATAGTATAGAAAGAAATGGAGATGTACGAGTTAATAAAGGGTGCTGAGTTTCTCGCAAACGAATGATATCAGACATAATATATACAGAAATCTTTAAAAAATGTTCCTATTAAAAGCCATAGACTAATGCTTTAATTAATTTATATTAAGGAGCATTGAGAATGTTTGGAAAAACGTTTTCATCCAATTGATTGTGGGCTGATGTTAATTTTGAAACTACTTTCTGGAGATTTACAGAGTGCGTGTTTAATGAATCCAAACTGTTTTCGCACTTAATTAATTAAATTCGCTTCTAATAAATAAAGTACGCAAAACGTATAGAAAAAAATATTTTGGGCGCTGGTGGTTAAAGTTGTATTTTCTTAAATAAACATTTATTTAAAAATTATGTAAGGACACATAATAAAGTAATGTAAGACAGACTTTTAAATACACAACTAAATTTTAAAGCAAAACAACTCTAATTAACAATTCAATTATAAATAAGCGCATTACAAATATTCATCAGATTATTCTATTTTCTGAGTACAAATAAAATCTTCTAAAGGTTTCTTGTCTTTTAACTTGAATTAGCAATTTGATCTTTTACTTGAAAAAACGACAAGAACAAGATTTCGAGTTTGTCTTCAGTTGTAAAACTTAGCTCCTTGATATAACTTTTGATATAGCCCTAAAGAGAAAGCCCAGATGATCAGGCGCCTTCTCGGAGCAATTTTGCTATAGATTCAAATATTTTACAAGAAAGAGCACATTGATGTTTTTATTATCCTTGTGCTTTCAGCCAAAACTTCAATCTGAGACGATGTTGATGTCTTGACTTGTCTTTATCTTACCCAAATATTTTCTTTGTATCAAAAACACACATTTAGTCTAAAAAGAGTACCTTTACTTCTAAGAAAAGTTTCATAATATTTTATTACTTGGTAAATATAATGTGTTTTTGATGGCATTATCCAAGGCGCCAATTGCAGAGTGTTCGATGTATTTTTAGAACAGCTGAACCAGCCCTTTATTGACATTTTCAATATTTATTTTTTAAAGGAAAAAACGTTTGCTTTTGTTATTCACACATGCTGTTGATTTTTATTTGTTCTAATTTTCTTTTAGTTTTCATACATTATAACATGTTTCGGTATATTGTTCATTTTCGAGTGAAGACGTTTTTTTAGATTAGTGACTATCTTGCTCAGAAGCAAAAATTAAGCACTTTTATATTTGAAAATATGTTTTTCATATTTTAGAGGTAGCACTCCAGGGTGATTCAAAATTGGCGTCATTCATTTTAAGGGGTTATAGGGGCTCATTTGGACGGTACAAAAAAAATATGAAAAAAAAATTTCGATAATTAGTGGAAGATATTAACAGTTGAAAATCGAATTTCAGCTTTGTTATTAAGCATTATTTTCAAAGTGTTCCATGTTTAATTGGCAGCATAATGGAATACTTAAGCATTCAAACAGAAAAATTACATATTTGCTTTAAACTACGACAATTGTACAAGTATTGGACATAATTGCAGCAGAACCTTCCAGGGGCACTCAGAAGATTGCAAAACCACAGACTCTTTCCCAGGCACCTATTAAATAGCGGCTACATTCCTACCACGTATGTAAGATACACATTGAACCAATGGATTACTGAACACCGGTATAAATTGAGCAGGAGTTAATTAACCGAATACGAGAAGCTGCTCGAGAAGAGTACATAATAAGGTAATTACACAGGCATTTGTTTGGAGATACAGACTATTTTTTTAAATTTGTAAACAAATAAAAAATTCGAGTTTATGATTTTCGAAATAGGTTCCGCCATTCAACGATTCCTGTTGAATTTACTGTATATCTTGTCACTTTCTGTATAATTCCATGGTTACCGGATTTTTTAATAATTGCGAAGCAACAGGTATTTCCGTAATGTTAATTAAGAAGATTACCTTGAAAAACATTGTTGCCGTTTTTCTAATATAGTTTTTTGCAAATTTCTCAGTTTTTAATAACAATTTATTTTTTTTATTTCTTTCCGCACTTCTAAATCACCGCCAGACAACACCCCCAAAAAAATTACGCCAATTTTGAATCACCCTGTATAAACACGATATTGAAATAATTTTTATTACAATGGAAATGTTCATCAAATGTTTTAATGCCTCATTTTATTGCTGCTTTACTTTCGCAAATTTTTCCTTATTTCACTAACTTTGCCAGATTCATGTATTCCGATATCCCCATCCTAAATAACAGTTTCGTTGCTTTCGAATTTAAATAAAAATTAGTTTTCCGTCGAAAGTATGCTTTTAGATGGATTATCCATAATGCATAAAAATTTCAAGAAAGAATAAAAAATTCTGAAACGATTACAAGACTAGATTTTAATCAAATACCCAGACAGATTTATAACATATTGCTGAATATGACAAATGTTCATTTTATTACCAGGTGCCCTTAAAGGGCATTAATAATAATTCCAGCATAGGAGCAAAAATCTTCAAAATTGTGGCTATATTGTCTATTCGAGCTTGTGGCTCATAGCCTTACATTAAACCGCAGCAAAAACCATTTTCTCATTTATTTCCGGATGGTTTTTATTCGGCTCTTCTGTTGGCTTTAGTGTGGCATATATCTTCCACTCTGACATTGCTTGCCGTTTTTCACTTTAATTGTTTCATTTTATTTGTGTCAAGAACGATGCATTTTAAAATTATGTGCATTGTTGCAACATAAAAACCTAATAAGTGATAATAAATATCAGATTATTGTGCAAACTTGGGACTCAAATCTATGTATAAAATACTTAAATGAAACAATTGTGGATTGAATTTATGCGGCAAACAAAATAATTGAAATTTTAGATTTGCGACTGTGATCTCGAAAGAATGTACAATTAAATTATCATCATTATCAACCATATTCTATGGCGAAGAGTATTAGACTGGTAATTATTGTCTTACATGGACTGATTTGACTGTATTATTTTTTCAGTGAATTTCGTACACAATAATTTACAGCAAATAATTGGAGTAATACAAGTTTAAAAATTTAAACTGTCTTTCTATAGATCGATTCAGGAGAAAATAAAAACCGCGTCGTAAATGTATCACAGTTTTTTCTTCTTTCAACGCACATATAAAAACATGTTGGCAAGATGTAATGAAAACCAATTACTTTTAATACGGAGTTTTCGAGATAGTTAATGAATAGATGAATATTGATAGGCATCTTTCCATAACTGAGGAAACATCCAAAGCTACTAATGATTCTCTATCGGGACGGAGAAGAATTAACATCGCTGCAGGAACTCAAAGGTTCATAAATATGAAGAAAAATGGTAATCCACCAGTTCATGTAAAATCAAATTAAATATTCCCACGCTCTTAAACGTTCGTTAAGCTTGGGCTGGCTTGAATATGGATCTGTCATTTAGGCAGATTTTACACAATATATTAAGCTGTAAGAGTGCAAAGTTTCATGAAAACTTAGCAACAGGCTAAGCCTGAAACTTATGAGAAAATTATGTTACACATTTAAGTTGTTACTCTGTTGCTCTTAATGGTTCGGGCAAACAAATGTAGGTTCAAATCAAAACGTGACTTCCATATAAAATTGCCATTTAGACAGCTTTTGCACAAACTATCACGCTGCAAAAAACCACAGTTGCATAAAAATCCAGGGAGAGGTTCCTTCGAAAAGTCGAGTCAAAATAATCTTATTTATTCCGTTGCTCCTAACAAGACGAGCAGCAGACAGCATTATTACAGCAGACAGAATTATGGCTTGAGTTGAATATGGATCTGCCCTTTACGTTGCTTTTGGAAAACACATCAAGCAGCACGAACAGAAACTTTCATAAAAATTGAGCAAAACTCTGATCCGAGAGTTTGTGTTGGTGCAAGAATAGCAAAGCAGCATTTCGCACAAATCATAATATAATTCGAATGTCTCAGCTCTGCAGAACATATCATATCAAGTTAAAATGTAATTTAGCATAAAATACTCTAATCCGGCGCATGATTTAAAATGTTTATCTTTGGCTAAGAAAGTTGTAATTGTTATACAGCGACAATCCAAACATACAGACATCTATACAAACCGGAACTTTCGACAACATTGTCAACAAGAAAAAAACTTAAATCGAACGAGAAATTAATGGGATGATACATCTAGCGGGCATTCAAGCAAACAATTTTATAATAATGTTAGTTCTTAGCTCAGTGGGATTGTTCAGTTTTATCGAAAAGCTGCTTAAATATTCGGTTTCTTCCAGGCCATGAACGAAATAAGTGGACAGTCTCTTAGTAATACCACCCATCATCAACCTGCCTGTTTTTAATTTGGAGTGGATCTTTATTGCATGGGCTATTGAAGCTTATTGGGATAAGAGAGATAATGGTAGATGGGGCGACAGCTTCTGAAAAGCTGATAAAAAGAAACGCTATTTAAAAATTTGTTAGCTTGTACTGAGTTGAGCTTTTCCCAAAGCAAGTCAATTTTTTACTTCCTTTCCGTTGCTAAATTCAAATAGTTGGGATTTGTACTAAGTATCTGTTATTCTAAAAAAAACGTTTTTTTTTAGGTGATCCGTTGCAGCTTTCTGTAAGTTTGGCATTACTTTGCCCCTGGTTGCCGTGTATATCCTATGTAGTCTGATATAGGCTTATATTTTTATGAAATTGTGATTTGTAATATTTAGTCAACAAGAAACGACGGTGTTTTTCAAAATTTTCAATTTTTATTCCTCTTAAATTAATGCAAAGTCATATATTTTATATTAACGAGTGAGGTTTTCCACAGTAGTAGTTTCTCTATGAACGTTTGCAATATTAGTGGTAATCTTTGTTAATCTACTGTGAACCACACTTTTCATCGTCCGCCGTGTAAGAGAATTTTTGTCATTTATTAATTATTAATATTATGATATTATGATTTGCTTCTGTGAGTTGCTCCCTAAATTAAACAATGCTTGTATTTACAATTGACATCATTTGATTTTTCAATATTTTATTATTTATATAGAATTTTTTACATGAACATACATTCGACTGTCTTTAGAGTTAAAACATGAATTATAAGTGGTGCAGATCAGTGGTTTTCATTTTTGTTTAATTGATATTGCAATCTGCATCTAGCAATTTTCCAACATCTCATAAATAACGAAGTTGGATGGCTGTCATCTTCGATTTGTTAAAAATAATAATTATTTAATATATTATTTACTAACCACTTTGATGGGGACTGTTATTTACATTTCGAAGAAAGATTGAATTAAATTTATTTTAACTTTCGACCACGCATTATCTTCCAACGTAATAGAACGCCTCTTCATTTTACTAATAATGCGATTCAACAGACAACACGAAAATACAGAACTATAGACCAATTACTCTGCTCCCGACTATAAGTAAGCTATTTGAACATATCATCAAAACTCGAATTTAAAAACTTACAAGCCAACATATTCCGCAGTACCAATTTGGGTTCAAATCAAATCACTCGACGATGCCCCTCTATTTGTTTTGACAAATAACAGTCAAACCTCACACCTACTGAACAAGCGCACAGCTACTCTGTTTTGAACATAAGCAAGGCTTTCGACAGCGTTTAACATACTGGACTGCTGTTCAAACTTTACAAGTTAGGCATACCAAAATACCTACTACTGACCATCAAAATTTGCTAATGAACAGACAATTAGAGGTGCGCGTAAGTAACACTGTCATTCCTTTCCCTTTATTCCTGAACAGGGCCTTCCACAGGGATCACCTCTATCCCCTTTATTGTACAATATTTACTGTCACGACTATAACAAACCGGAACCCAACTACTTTGACGAATCAGCATACGTACTTCAATACGCAGACGATACTGCTTTAGTTACGCACGCGAGAACAACACAAGACGCTACAAACCAACTTCAAGCTCTAGCAGACGCGACCATCAGCTGGTTCTATAAATGGAGATTGACACCTAACGCAACAAAAAACCAGCTAATACTTTTTAAGCACCACATTAAAGACAGCTTACCTACCATCACTATAGACGGGCACACTTCCAGACCTAAAAACACAGTAAAATATTTGGGCATTACACTTGACAGCAAAATAAAATTTACGAAACAGGTCCAACATATCAGAACAGAAGCAATAAAGCGAGCTAAAGTTTTTCGGTCACTAACATACAAAAACCAAGGCATAAGTACAAGGACAGCAAACCGAAATTTACAAATCAATCTGCAGACCAGTACTTGACTACGGTAACATCCTACTAGGAAATGTAACGAACAGAACAAGACTTACATCTGCAAATCACAGAACAAATGGCACTACGAACCATAACCAGGATAAGACATCCAAACAACCCATTGCATTACCCGCCAACGCAACTGCTGTACGACCTGACACGGCTACCAAAAGTAATGGACAGACATATAGTCCTTCGCGAAAAATAGAATAACAGAGGAAACACCTGGACAGTACTGAAGCAACTGTGCTTATCAGGGCCCACACAAAACTCACGTTACTTACACCCCACGGAAACTCTACTAGAACACTACAATAATGGACAGACCACGACATGACCAAATACTTAGTTTTTACTTCTAAGATTGTTAAATTATTATATAGTGAAAATTTTTATTTATTTTTTTGCTAATCATTAAGTTTTGTTTTTTGTTAATCATAATATCATTGGGCGGAAAGACCGCAATGGTCGATAGCCTTTTCACTGAATAAAGATGTTGTTGTTGTTTGTTGCGATACAACAATTTTGAAAGCACATCTCGGTGATCGCTGGATTTAATTCAAAATCGGGCTTGAACCTGCTGATTTAACTTATTTTTCTTATGTTGACACCTATCCTAAAAATGTATCAATTTTTTCCTAAATCACCCTGTATATACTATTAAACTTATCCACAAAATGTGCTTATTATGAAGAGATATAATTTGTTAATAGCGTACATACTTAAAAAAACAATCTAAAATTAAAACGTGAATTCAAATATGCATAAAATTTTCATAGAACTCGTTTATTGAATTTCTTTCGAAATACTTACTATTTACATTGCAAAATAACTTACTTTCTGATAGGTTCTTTCCAGTATGTTTTGCTTGTTTTCGGTTATATGTTATGGCTC
>NW_026017110.1:13090190-13108246 GCF_020466585.1 Dendroctonus ponderosae | reverse complement strand
TATGTATGAAATTTAAGTTCACTAGCTGTTAACATCTTAATTATTTTTCTATAGCTTTCTGCATTGGAACAATTAATTTTAGCTGATGTGTCGTTAGTGAAATTCACTTGAAAGTCGGTTTCCGTAACTTGTTTTACTAGTTCCGCGTACAAAACTTCATAGGACTCTACATTTTCCACCATGATAGGGGGTGGCTTAGGTTCCTTTCTAGTTTCCTGCTCTGCTTGATTGGCAGTCTCTTTCTCGATAATTAAGGGAGATTTTGGCGAATATATTACATTCAATATTCGTTTTTTGGTTCTGTGCTTTGCTCTAATCCACTCAGTCTCTTTTGCCAGTTCTTCATCATCCGTATGGTATTCGGTTTCCTTGCTTGTCGATGGTGAATTGGCTGCAGGACTTGTAAACGTCAGCTTCGGATCGACATTCGAGTTGTTTGCTTCCTTGAGTAGTTGGATCTCCTTTTAAAGCATATTTATGTTTACTTGCATATTGGTTATTATAGCATTGTAGTTCGCTTTATCAGCTTGCCATGCATGCCCTAAATTTGATTCACCCTACGTTTGCGGGATAAAACCTGTCGCCACTGCTGGCGATTCTTTAAGTTTGCGCACTAGTAGTTCACTTTTACTAGTCATTATTCATTCTTCACATTCTTCGAATTCAGTAAAGTTTCCAATGCTCATTGATGTTTCAAGCAATATATTTTGTAGCTAGAAGCACTTGTTCTAGTTAGAAAAAGCTAATGATCAATGAACTGGTAAAAAACATTTCAAAATACAAATTTAAGCGCAGCAAATATTAGTCATACCGCGTGTATGAAAATGGTTTGCCTTTAAGTGGTAGAACAATTAATGCTTTTCAGAATTATGCTTCCAACTATTTTTTCTAGTTAAAATATTTAAATGAAAAGTAAATTGTGAAAGAAAAAATAATAACTAAAAACGTTTAAATGTAACTTTTGCCCATTTTGGTTTATTACATTAAATAAACCCTTTTTAATCAAAAAAAATTATTTTGGAGTTTAATATGTTAATATTGAGTTAAATAATAATTTTGAGTCAGTTTGTTCTCAGAAAGCTAAAGAATAAAAAGACAGGCATCCAAAAAATTTAACTCAAAATACCTTCTCTACTGTTACACTGAATACATGTTATTATAAATATGTTAGTATTTATAATAACATGTTAAATAAACTTATTTATAATAAAGGATGTAGCTGGTATAAGAATATTTCCAACTGTGTAGGTAAAACTAGAATATTTTAATATACCATATAACGGTTCACGCAGAATACCTACTAGAATTTCATGCTTTGTTAATTTTTTATTCAAAACTAATTTATTAAAAAGATTTACCTTAATTATTATCACTTAAATGCACAAAATTTCCCTCATTTAACCAACTTTATTATCTTTTACGGTTTACGAGATCCCAATGCTAAAACTTTGAAATTGTGACACCCTGTATTGCTTGTTAATAGAAATAGGTATATTTTTTAAATGCTTATTTTGGTCACTGTTTGATTCATTGAAAAAATGAAACTATTGTACATAGAATACTCTCTCAAAAGAATATTTCCCAGTGAAATTTTTTTCGGAATTTTATTTAGGAGTCAATGAACAGCTTTGAAAAATATGCGCAATTCATAGGCAAGTTATGCAGAGGAACTAGAGAGTATTTTTCAGATGGTATTATCTAACCTTTCTAGTTGTTTGGTAGACCACCCTAAACATTCATATTGTCCATTAAAGAATCATGACTCTGAAAGTACAAAAAACTAAAAAACCGTTTTACCGGAAAACAATTTTTAACATTATTCCATTGCATATTGCCGTATGTCAAGACAATTCTTGTCTTGCGTAACGAATCCTTATTTATAAAAGAAATTTATAAAGTTGAAGGTTTCATGAAACATATTAGATCATTGAATGGGGTAATTCCATCATGTGATATAATTATGCATCGTGAAAAAATAAAATTGCGTTTAAGGGTATTTTATTGGAAGCTTGAATGATTTCCAGGCAACCGTTGAGCTTTTATAACCTATTGTCATTCCCCTGTTCTCTTACTTAAGCTTAACTTGCACATCATACCAAAATCTAGATATAGAGCACTTAAACACTTCAAAGCATAATTGTGGGTTATTTATTTTAGAAAACAGTGGAAAAAATTGTAAGTTTTGATGGCGATGCTATGAACAAGTCAAATACTGGTTTCGGATACCAACGACAGAATATATGTAATTGAAAATTATTTATTAAACATCTTACAGGTTAGTACTCAAAGAATTATCCACAAATCCCATAATTTCGAATTCGTTCTCAAATATATTTTACCACACATCCAAAAAAATGAAGATACAAATACAAAATCCTTTCAAATTCACGTTTTCTATATCTGATTTTTTTTAATAGATGTCAATATTTTAAATTAAAAACATAGCAGCAGATTCCATCAAAAGGAAAACTCTCAAACTGTCGGTTAAATCTACACGGGCATCGAAATATAAAAAGTGACGCCTTGTGACTAAATTAACCGTGAAGGGGAGCGCGCCAATTCGAGCAAGACTGTAAAATTGATTTAACATATGCGAATTTATTCTTGCAAAGTAACGACAGAAACAAAATAACATTTTTACGTATTTCAATTGCTTTTTGATCATTGAAGGAGAAAGCTGTTCCTGAAAATATACGTTTGAGTTCGAAGAAAAAAAACGTAAAAATCGTTTCAAATCTAGTGTGCAATCATGTGCCTTTTGCTTGGGAAAAATACCGCTCCTGTATTTATTCGAACTCAGTTGACTTTCATATCGAGTTTCAAAATCTTTTAGGACGTTTAAATATTAAAGAAAATAGCTATCTATTAGGAAATGAAAAGCATGCTATAAAATTTCGGTTTTATTAAAATAATGTGTAGATTATTTCTTGGCAGTTTGCAATGTGTATCAGTTACCAAAGACAACGCTACTGTGCGGTGTCTGGTTGGAATTAACTAAGCCATGTTAATAAAAAGCGGCATTTTCGTCTAAATTCGACTCTTAAGAGAACATTGTGCACAATTTCAATTTTCAAAAACCTTTCGAAACAAATTTTTAAATTGCATTTTTTTAAATCATTGAGTTGTTCCTAAAAATACATTTTGGAGTTAAAAAAATATTGGGGCTCGGCCAAACTCTCAATGAACCTTGATCCTGAAACAACTTTTTACGCTTGGTCTATGGGCTTTTTAAGAGTTTTGAATTTCTGAAAAATGTTGATAAACCCACCGAGTTACAGGGTCAAGATTAACAGATTGATTGATATTCCTTACAATTTCCTTCCACTGTTACAAATACAAATTTTCTTACAAAGAGGAATGTGTCGAGAATGTACTTTGCAAGCAATGCAATGTTCTATTTTGAAAGTGAGTTACTCGAGGTAAAAATTCAAACCATTTTGTTCGGAAAATCGTCTTTTCGGCCTTCAAATCATCATGACGTAAAAAATTTTCAACCGATTGTAATTTTCTGAGACGCAGTTTTCATGGAAAATCGTTCGTTTTTCAACAATTATCAATATTTCCAAATCGGCCCGATATTAGCAGATATGCAGACAATTTCTACATGCAAAATGGGGTTTTCCCAATAAACATTGATAACATATATATAAATATATAAATAATCTTAAGTTTCTACAGAAAAAGACTGTGTCTCGAAAAATCGCTTTTTCGACCTTCAAACTCTTATAATCTTCAAGTTTCTCAACGGATTGCAATTTTGTGAAAGGTAGATGATAGATAGATAGATAAAAATTTATTAAACATTCGCATTCATATACGCACAAACAAAGTTAAAACCAAAAAGTTCAGGAGACCCTCCCGTGCCTCGCCAGTTGTGTTCGGCCGGTTGCTCTCTTTGCCCATGATCTAAATAGGCGCGCTAAGTCGTCCATTACCTGGGCAGTGCCCTAACATGGACATTCCCGAGCTAGCCATACGCACGACAACGTAAGGGGATAGTCTTGAAGTCGCGGTTTGACTTTATTCGAGGGGCATTCATTAAGGAAAAAAGGTCTTTCTGAAGGGAAGCCAAAAACCCCTTTTTCTTCGACCTTTAAGTTTGATACTGTCAGCCGTGGCGTTAACCGCCGGCAGTTTCAACCATATGACCAAATCCAGCCTCCCCCGCCCCGATCGGTGCAAGGACCAGCCAGCACCAGCCAGAACGAGACGGGACGAACCTGCCAAGTCACGCTATGTTGGACCTGTGCGTTTCCAGCCAGCTGGAAACGACTGCCTGCATCTGGCAGGCAATGTTTGTTTGTCGTCACGTACTGTCAGGGACAAAATCCTCATATTATATGGGAAGTCGCTTACACAGGGGACCATGGGTTGGGCGATTGTTTGCTCTAACTTGGGTGATATTTCGCGTAAGAACTGAGCCTTGCACTCCGCTATGATAAAATTTAGCAGCGATGGTATCTATATAGTCGGCTATATAGGCCATCCCTGTAGCTTCGTGCATTTCGGTTATTCTGGCGTATCTGTCAGCCGATAGGACGCCTCTCAGGAACCTATTTTGGGTCCTTTGAACACGCCGTCTCGTGGAATCATAGACAGAGTGCCAGATAGGGGAGCAGTAAGTCAGTATGGGCCTTATGGTGGAGGTGTAGAGGAGAAGTTTTCTTTGAGGTGACAGAAATGAATTTGGCGCCAGAAGAGAGTACAACTTTCTTCGGGCTATGAAAGTCTTTTGTATAGCATAGTCAACATGCTTGTTGAAATGGAGTGGGGCGTTTAGTTTGAATCCCAGGTATTTCACCTCTTTTACTGGCTTGATTGGAGTATTTTGGACCATGAGTGGCGATAGGATTTTATAGTTAGTGAATTTGCGCGAAAAGATAATAACTTCAGTCTTCCTGGGATTCACTTTAAGTTTCCATTTGTCGAAATACGGCGTCAATACACTCAGGTGATGTGCAATGCGGGATTTCGCAGCCTGAGCATAAAAAGACGAAGCGTAAATTGTATCAAATCAAATCAAAATATGCTTTATTGCCACGGAAAAATTCACAAATTTTATGGACAAAGCGAGTAAAAAAAACAAAACAAAACAAAATACTACAACATAAACTACGTACAGTACAGTCAACAATGGTAAAAAATTAAAAAGCATAATAAAACAGTGCAAAATATATCACGTACAATCGTCGTGGACAAGCACAGAGGTCATCAGAGTAAGTCACACACAATTTAAAAGTGGAAAACATGGGTGAATGGAATCAAGTAGCACCCCAAACCATAACAAGGAACAACTGTTGACCCTGTTTATGTTATTGCAAGCGGATCGTGATTATACCTAATTGATTGTTATAACAATTAAAGTTAGTGTCCGAGATATTGAAATTTTGCTCGTTGAACTTGAACCCAATACGATTTCGCTCCGCTTGCAACTTGCGGTCCCGTTGATAAACAATAAAAACAAACATGAACTTGCAAACTGATGACCCCGAAGTAAAAAATTGTAACTACCATACAAATCCAATTAACCCCACGGCAACTACCGCATGTGATGCCCAAACGGAAAAGTTTAATTTAATGAAGTTGAAGAGTAGCCAAACTCAGAAAAAGGACACTACACCAATTGTCCACACCAAGTAAAAATCAGTCACAGAACAAAAAGGTGTTTAGGAAGTGTGATTTTGCCCCTTTCCGAAATTTGGAAGACGTAGGGAGAGATTTAAGATGGGATAGAAGATGATTGTATAATTTCTTGGCGTTGTAAATAATTGAGTTTTTAATTAGTTCCGAGGAGGGAAAGGGCAGGCAAATATCTTGACTTGAGTTTCGGGTAGGGTACTTATGTTGTGGCCCTACCGGAAAGGTGACTCGATGTTTGCGTATCATGCAGACAGTCTCCAAGATGAACAAAGCGGGAAGGGTAAGAATCCTATGGTTTTCAAAGTAGTGCTTGCAATGAGCTCCATTCTTCAGGCCAAACAAGTAGCGAATTGCTCTTTTCTGAAGTTTAAATATACTTTGAAATTGCTGGGTGTTACAGCAGCCCCAAAAAGGTAGGCCGTAGCGGATGTGAGACTCAAATAGAGAGAAGTAAGCGAGTCTGGCGGAGAACACATTCAGCTCCCTAGAAACACTTCAGGTTAGCATTAATGTTCAAACCCAGAAATTTCACTGACTCAACGAATTTAATATTGCTGTTATGAAGGTGCAAGGGTTGTAAAGCTCCTCTATAACATAAGGCCACCGTTTCATTGACGTTAAAACCCAGCAAACTAGAGTCAGACCAAGCCTTGACCATAACGAGATTGCTGGAAACCCTAGAGTGGAGGGACACAGCATCAGAATCACTCCATGTTATGCTTGTCTCGTCATCAAAGAGGGTAATTTTGCCATTGATCTTCAAGTAGGTAATGTCATTGATGTATAGCAGGAAAAGAATAGGTCCAAGTACAGAACCCTGTGGGACTCCACTGGCAATCAATTTACGCTCGGAGACAGACCCGTTAGCTCTAACAAATGGTTGCCTGTTTTGAAGATAGGACTTAAACCAGTTGGAAGAAATCCCACGTACTCCATAAAAAGCAAGCTTATCTATCAGGATGTTGTGACTCACACAGTCGAATGCCTTTGCATAGTCACAGAAGATTGTAGTAGTGGGGCGATTGGAATTTAGCGATGAGTAAACATCATGAAGCAATGAAAATATTGGATCATTGGTGCAATCATCAGCGTATTGTGCTATTTTTGTAGTGGGAAGTTTTGGAATGTCTGCTGTATACAATGTATACAGCAACGGCGAAATCACTGTACCTTGTGGTACTCCTGCCGCGATGCGTCTTTTGRCAGAAGTGGAATTCTCCACTTTCACCTGAATGGTACGGTTTTTTAGGTAAGACGCTATTAGGGAAACTAGGTAGAGTGGCAGTGAATGTACGGCAAACAACTTGTACAGCAGGCCTCTCTGCCAAACTGTGTCGAAGGCCCTTTCCATATCGAGAAGCAGCATTACCGTACTTTGAAGTTTATTAAATGCTGCATAGGCATCCGTTGCGATCCTAGCAGTCTGCAGCGTTGTGTTGTGTCTTGGTCGAAAGCCAAAGTGCTCGTCCGGGTTTAAACTTCGAAGCTCGGCTGCTGCCTGTAATTAACTTACAGGCATGGCTGCGGTTAATTTTCCGAGGGAGTTTAGGAGGGAAATTGGCCTATAAGAGGCGGGATCAGTCGGGTTTTTGTCCGGCTTTAAGATAGGAATTATTACAGCGTTTTTCCAGTCCTGTGGGAAGTGCTGCAATTTAAGGACTGCGTTGACTATTTGTACTATTAGCACAATAGTTTTCCGCGGTAAGTTTTTGAGGAGTAAATAAAGCATGCCGTCTGGCTCGGGGGCTTTTCGGCTAGGGAGCCGCCGAAGACACGATTGTATCTCCGACGGGGTTGTTATATAGGAATGCAAAATCGAGGGTGGTATAGGATACTTCCGTTCTACAAAAACAGCGGTCTGTCTTTCTATTTCGTTATCCTGAAGGGCTGGTTGGGCTTTGTGTACTTCCGCCAAAAAGTCAGCGAGCAGCTCGCATTTGTCACTGGTGGTAATGTAACTCCGCCCCTCTTTTTCAAGAGCGGAGACTTGCTCGTAGCCTTTTCATAGGCTTCTCGACAGTTTCCAAAAAGAATTGTCACGGGGAGATAAGTTTCGCAATTTTTCCGCCCAGGTAAAATTCCTGTATGCGGAAATTTCGCTCTGGATGTCTCGTGAAAGCTCTGCTGCCCTTATACGATCAGCAGATTGCCTGAATCACTGCCAACGCTTCCTGATTCTATTTTTCGCAATAATAAGGTCCAAAATTTCCTCAGGAAGGTTGTCACGCCGCGGTCTGTTCGGGACTTTTTTGGCCAAAGCTTGCTGTGTCCGTTATATATTATTTGCCAGACCTTTTACTGCAAGCTCTAGAGCCTCGACAGTATCGATCCGGTTCGGAATACGGGTCAGGTCTTGTAGTCTCTTTCGATATTCGAAAAAATCGAAATTTTCGTATGAATATCGAAAGTCGTTAGGTTGTATGCGCTTTAAATCCCTAATGTCAAGGTAAATGGGCAAATGGTCACTGCTGAGAGCGTCTATAACCACCATCTCCGTGAGATTGGCGAATCCTTTGGCTATTCCGAAGTCAAGGAATGATGGGTTCATTCCACTGTTCAGATAATGCGTTGGAGATGAAGTGGGCATAACTAGTAGGCCATTGTTATTATTAAATAGTGGATGACGGGCGTTGTTATCTCCCATAAGCAACACCCTATTGGTGTTTGAAAAAAATGGATCAACGTCAGTGGCCTGTAAGCGAGTAGCAGTAGAGTACCCACAGTAGATCAGAGCACCATCAGGATGCTCGACGCCAACGTTCTCTATTACTGACTGCCTGCATGCCAGTCTCCTGTATGGGATCGTTGCTCTGACCGCTATGGCCACTCCACCCCTTAGACCGGGCCTATGGGCACGCTCGAGCCTGTACCCCCGTATTCTGATTCTGTCTCCGGGGCGCAACCATGTTTCCACGATTAACGCCACATCGACGTCCTCAGATGCGAGGAACTGCTCGAACTCGCCGAGACGACTCCGGAGTCCACATGAATTCCATTCCCCAATCCTCACAGGGCACAATTATAAAACAGGTTAAAGGACAAAAAGACAAGTTAACAAAATCAATATTTAAAAATCGAAGCTGTTAATATCTTCATTGAAGAACTGCGCGGAGACTAGAAATTTGTCTGTCTTCGAGACGCAACCCCAAACCACCGCAACCGCAATGCAGCGCTATAAAAACGAACCGCTTTTATTACCTCCTGCAAGTTGATCTGCGTCGACAGCAAGGCGAATTCCCGCTGGACACTGCCCAGCATGGCCACCGCGTTCCCATTTATACCATGGGCCGGGTGGGCAGAGCTCGTCGGGATAGTTTTGTACTGCCTCAGCGGAGGAAACTCCGTTAGTGAAGGCAGTGGCGGGGGCAGCATGGTCCTGTTGGCATGACTTGGCGCCATGGTCCTGCTGCTTAGGGGTGGAGGGTGGATCGGACCAGGTGCTCGGCTGTTTTGACCCCAGGCTGGCTTCGTTGGAAGAGGAGCAGGGACGAAACGCTGCCTCTCCGCGGGGACTTGCGCCTGTTTGAACAGGTAGACTGGGCAGGCCTCGTCAAAGCTACGATGAGGCCCACCGCAGTTGGCGCACTTTAGGACTGATCCAGCGGGGCAGGCGGTGATTTCATGTCTCCGGCGCATCGAGAGCATTTGAAGTCCCGGCGGCAGTTTCCTGAGACATGGCCCCAGCCCTGGCACCGACGACACTGCGTGAGAGTCCTCCGGTTCTTGCGGGTTTCCCATGAAACCCTGACCCTGCACACCACCCTCGCCTCGTCGTTCAGCTTTCGGAGGGTGGCTTTGTCATCGCTGACGACGAGGTAGAGCGGCCTGAACAGTGTCTTCATTTTGAAGACACTCCTCACCTCCAGCCCTTTGTCCGCCAGATCTTACTTAATCCCCTCAGGTCGAACGCGTGTGTTTTTTCCGTCGAGGGGGCGTAGGTATGATACTGGCTCTTTTTCTCCTCCAGGGACCGTTTTACCGCCGCCCAGTCCAGGATGATGCTGCAGTACACGATTAGGGATGCCTTAAGTACGTGTACTTAAGCGTGAAAGCCTCACTGGTGATGGTTTTCAAGCCCTCGATCAGTATTGTGTGATTGCTGGACCTTCCAGCAATCACCATTGACGGCGGCTTATCTGGCTTCTTGGACTCTTTCGGAGAGCCTACAGGGCCCGTGCGGATCTCCTGCTGTTCTGCATCGTCCTGGTTTGCTGAGAGGGTTTGAGGTTCCTTTTCGGTGGGCGGCTGGATGGGAGCGAATCGCTTTGCCAGTACCGTGGGGGCATCTGTCTGTTTGATTAATGAACTCCGCGATATTGTTCTTCGTGGAGTCACAAAGCCGTCAGACAACGCATCTGGTTTAGCCAGTTGTGATCTTTGCGTTGTTGCTAGATCAATAGCCGTTTCCTTTGGTGCCGCAGTTGGTGACACTGGGGATGTTGAATCCGACTTCGGCGCCCTACCCCGTTTCTTGCTTTTGGGCCTAAGAAAATACCCGTCGTGAGAGGCCTGGTCTGACTCCGATTCCTGTGAGCTTCCGGGATTCACATTCATTCATTGAAATTCACTTATCGCGCAAACCCGGTAGTTTCACGATAAAAGGTTTCAAAATTTCTCGAATAACTCGCTACTAACAATCCATCCCTAAATTATAATAACAGAATAATATTCATAACATGCGTGTCATTCGCGTTGGTGTTTGCCATCAGCGCGACAAAGTATTTATTTTCTTGAATTTTCTATGAAATTTGTCTGTCTATAAAATTATCATTAGTCAACATAAATCCAGCACGAAGGGATGAACCCCATTAGAATCCGCCCTTGACCTAGGAAGACACTCGTCGACACAAATTTAAAAAAATCAGGTCTAATACAGGGTGTCCGACCGGGAATAGCCACGATCGAAGTCTGGCCTATAATAAGGAGAAATTTGAGAATGGTACAGTGTGCCCTACGAGTGTGCCGAGGTCATTGTGGGCAACCGATCGAAAATATTTTCAAGACGGCTACACTTTGGGTTATACCGGAAGCAGGTATCAACCTGCTTATTTTAAGTGGGACACCCGAGTCACATATATATTATTATGTTTTTGAATTCTACTTTAAATTCGAAATTTATTTCATGCATTATATGCTATACCTAAATCTAACTGTTTTTGATATACAGGGTGTCCCGTAAGCTCATGATCAAAAGGGTTCTGCGATATTCTTTGGACCAAAAGAAGACGATCTGACCTAACTTTTATTAACAAAAAATGTCTAGCTCCTCTGCTATTGATGGTCAAAATTCTTCAAAAAATTTACCTTTTTGGAAATATCAGGAGAATGGTACGATGTATTTTGGTAAAACTTGCTGTGAATTTGTTCTTATGTAAGACTCATATTTTTATGAAACAATCGAGATCAGCCGTTTTGGACAAGTGGTGAATTCTTGAGTGTCGTGGTACAAAAACTACCAGAACTTTTTACTTGGAGGATGAAATCAACTCATTTTTTTTAGGTTGATGCACTAATCATTTGTTCACAATTTTGTGCTCTTCGTAAAATCTTGTAGCATTCATAGATTTTGCGTAAAAAAATATGTCTGTTTTCTATTCAGTTAGATTGCTAAGTGACTAGACATTTACTGCAAATATGCGCCGTGTAAACGCGTACGCTTCACGCAAATTGTCTTCGCAAAACCATAATACTTTGACCATGTCGGTGACTTCTTCATTAGAAAAGGTCATTCAAAACAAATTTGTGAGACTGATTGACAATGATTTTATGCCTCGTATCACGATATATGTCTAACATTGTTAAGTGGCAAGGAAACAGAAATATTTTTTTTCGCAAAAATTATGAATGCTACAATATTTTACAAAGAGCACAAAATTATGAATAAATGATTAGTGCATCAACCTAAAAAAATTGAGTTGATTTCACCCTCCAACTAAAAAGTTCTGATAGTTTTTGTACCACGACACTCAAGAATTCACCACTTGTCCAAAACGGCTTAACTCGATTGTTTTATCAAAATATGAGTTTTACATAAGAACAAATTCGTTTCATCAAAATATGAGTCTTACATAAGAACAAATTCACAACGAGTTTCACTAAAATACATCGTACCATTCTCCCGATATTTCAAAAAAGATAATTTTTTTGAAGAATTTTGACCATTAATAGCAGAGGAGCCAGACATTTTTTGTTAATAAAAGTTAGGTCAGATCGTCTTCTTTTGGTCCCAAGAATATTGCAGTACCCTTTTGATCATGAGCTTACCGGACACCCTGTATTTCAAGTTTTATGTAAAAAATTACTATTATACATATATATAAATATCTATATATAAATTCCTATAAGAGAATATGTTCTACTTAAAATGAGTGACATTTATTTTTGAAAAAGAGTTACATTAATGAAATTTCAACAAAATTTTGATAACTATTAATACGAAGTGTTAAAAAAATAAGTTTCAAAATCACGTTGAGAAAACTGCCCAAAATCATTTTTTTTTAATGGAACCCCGGATTTTTGATAATTTTGTCTTATTCAGTATTAAAAATAAAGGTAAGTTCGTGTAAAGTTGTTTATTCCAAAAGTGTTTTTGTTTTCGAAATATTGTCTTTTGGCTGTCTCTTAGTTTCCATGCCCTTCGGCGCACTGTGCAATTTTCAAATTTCTTTCTAATCATGGTTTGCCAGATATCGATTGCGGCGGTTCCTGGTGGGACACCCTGTATATCAGTATATGTGTACCTACAATTTTATTGATTAATTGAAAACTTTATTTTAAATTGTACACAACTACTGTTTATCATCGAGACTGAGTTAGACATCGAGAGATTGATTAAAGATTTCAAACGACTAATATTTGTTGACTAACATCTATTGACCGACTTTGATTGACTGAATTCTCGTTTCTCGTTTCTGATGAGACTTTTTACTTTAATTATGCTGATCATAGTAGAAACGATACTACGTCTTATTTTAGTTGTATATTCGGCGTAAGTGGACATATGCTTCTACCTGGATGTATACGATATTTACGTCGTAACAAAAGGATGTTTTTAAACAGTAACACTAATAATGCGTATCATATAATTACAGCAGAATTTTATTATCCTATTTATTCATAACAAAAACGATCCATTAAGGTTAAATAATGTTAATCACATTTGAGATGACTTATTCAAATTTTCAAGCTTTGAAGCAAACGAATCGCTTGGCGCAACATTACCTGAAACTGTATAATTCTTGATCGAATTAAAAACGGGGGAGAAACGTAAAAGTTATAAGCATGTCATATACGATCAAGTTATATAGCGTCTCTGCTGGAATTGGCGCAATCCCCTTTACGGTTAATTTAGCTCAAAGGCGTCACTTTTTCTACTTCGATGCCATGTAGATTTAACAGACACTTTCAAAGTTTTCCGTTTGGGCTGATGCGCTGTTAAGTTTCTAATTTAGAATACTGACAGCGAGTCGAAAATACAAGCATTTAAAGGCGACCTGAATTTGATATCAAATTTCAATTAGACACCCTCGCTATACTTGATGGGCAGCGATAATTATTGTTTACCTTCCCAAATTACTTAATTATAATTACGTCAAAGAAATTGTCTGAAAATTGTAAACAACGCCGGTCTCCTTAAAGAGAAAAGCGGCCAAATCAGCATATTGCCAAAATATTATTTCAGCAGTAAATATTGCTGTTGATTTAGGTTTAGTCCTGGAACAACAAAACTGCATTCAAATTTGAGCATTTATTGTCTAAGAATGAGATATAGTAACCACTAAAAATTTCAAAATTACGGAAAAACTACTTGAATTAGTACCTACTATTATCAATGTGAAAATATCAATCAAACAGATAGCAGCACACGTTGCAATATCCATCTCTTCTTAACTAATAAAAATTGATGAGCTCGTGGTATTTGTTGCACCTTGAAAAGTCGTCATCCCATTACAGATACACAATAATTACTTTACTTTGACGATGTGCTGTTCAAAGAAAAACAGGCATGCAAAAAGCTGAATTTATATTTTCACTTTTACAAAAATTGATTTAATTTGAAACTCTGAATAACAGCTGTATATTCCTCAACCGAAGAAGAATACATCCCAACGGTCCATGTAGTTTAGGTAATTAAGACTAGAAAATCTCCAGTGGGCTTACAACTTTCTTCCATAACAACACATAACATCTATGCAGTGATAGATGTTTCTTCCCAGAATTAGAACCATTGTAAGCAAATTGATGCAAATCGTATGACTTTCATTGTCAAGAATAAATGTTCATTTCATGTGAATTTTGCTCAATGTTCAACGCTCTGACTTGGTTCATTCTGATGAATATGGACTAATAAAAATTTTATAATCTAGATAGGTGATTAATATAAGTTTTAAGAAGCTGCAGTATTGGAACATCCTAAATAGATAAGTAAACATCCAGAAGATTATTAAAAAATGCAACCAACTTTTATGCTACATATTTAAATAATGTACTCCAAATCAGAAAGCCAAAAAAACAGTTAAAATAAAATTGGGCGCGCTTCAGAGTTGTTCAACAAAACAAACCTCCAACAATGAAAGCAAGTTGTTTTTATACACCCGTCCTCACTGTTTGCTATTGCAAAATGAGAAGAAATGCGATGAGATTTGAAGTAATAAATAACGAGTCTAAAGCTATCCGATTGTTTTAATCATTTTGCCGAAGTCGTGGTCGATATGAAACCAATATACTAATTACATTGATTATTTCAATTATTTGGTGTTCGGTTCTAGCATAAGAAACTTTCAAACGTCATATTCTGTAGACATTTTAATTGTTAATTATTGAGCAGTTCACTATGACCACTATGTTCTATGGTGATGCAAGGATTAATAAGCTGTTGTTGATTATACAGCTCAATTTCACTACAGGCAAGAACTAGAAATAATGATTTGGCAAATTAAGGAATGTTTTCCACCTACCAATTCCATATAGTCAAAATTCAGATGCAATTCTTTTTGAAAATCTCAATTTTTTCTAAGATACGAACTTACACAACGTGCTCTATTTTTAACTAGTAACTTACTGAATGAAAATTAATTAATTATCCAATAGCGCATTATTTTCAGTCCTTTCTGATTCCACGTGACAATTAGTTCATTGTATTAGCTGGAAAAACACAGTATAAAACACGTCGCAACCCACATTATTGTTCCACTTGAACAAGTTGTGAAAATGTTAGTATGTAACTTAATCAAACTGTGGGCCCATCTTGTAGGTAAACTATTTGTAAAGAATATATTGATAATGAGAGTTTCTCTTTCATCTTTATCAGTTATTATCATTTACGATTATTTTTCACTGTTGACTGTTTTCAGAAGCGACTCGGCTCATTTTCAATTCAGTTTCTATTATCTAGTTTGAGGGCGATTTGCATGCAATTTTTCTTCATCATCAAATCTTTGCGCATATATCGAGATAATTGATTAGATCCACCAGTTTAATTAACAGATGCAGTTAGCAATGAGAACTTATCGCAAATTCGGTAATAGAGAAAGGACCAGTATTGTGTTAAACTTTAGTAATTAGCAAACGTTTCGCAAGGCTCGTTAACTTGTCAATATGTTGAACAATGGCCGGAGGACAAGTACAATAAGCAACCAGATCAGCGACCAACGTTATTTAGATAAAACCAGATGCGGTTCTAAGATCCACCCCGTACGGGTTTAATCCTTTATCAGGGGTTGTATAACCACGTTTGCATGTTGCGTATTCCGGGCTTTATATCGGCTAATGGTCCAAATGGAGGTATAATCTCGGCTGTAGAAACAAATAATGCAACTGCATGATGGCAATGGCCTAGTTCAAGGCCAGCAATCGCCCATTTACAAGCTAATTAAGTGCGGTTGGTCATTTTGATGTTAATTCCAAGTTAATGGCGCTACATCTAGGGTGATTCCGTTTTAGAAGTAAATTGACCCTGTTTGGCTTTGCCCTTACCATCCACTTCCATGTAACAAAGTACTGCCACAGCATGTACTGCTATTGCCTGAATTAAGTATTCAGTTTTCCAAGTATGTCGGTTAAACCGACATTATTTTACTTATTGGCTACTTTAATTTCTAATCACTTTGTTGATTACTCAAAAGCAAATTGCATTTTTGTATTGTTTATTACAGCCTATGATACATTAAAACTTCTTGGATTTATATAAAAATAACTATAATTCTAGGTACACCAACACATTTTTCAATGAGTCCCAAAACATTTTCTTTATGTCAAGTCTTTTTTTTACTGAGGCTGTTACTGCGCTCTTTTGTCATGGAAGAAATGGCTCCCAGCTTAGACTAATTTGACTTAGATACGTGTTAATTAAATAGCAAAATGTGCATCGAAAGTATTTTTTCGTATTTATGGACTTGAAAAATTCGCATGTTTGATTATTTACTAATAATCACTCAGTATCCCGGTTTCTGTCGGCTGGGTAAATATGGGTCTTAAAGTTAATAATTAAGTTAAAGTTAGCGACTTGCTCGTCCTTTTAAAAATTCAGATTTTCCAACCTAAAGCAAGTAGCCATTTGGATTTTCATTCTTTTTCAGAATGCATGCATATGTCCGGATATCTACGGCTGTCGTGGTCTCTCAGTCCCCAGTTTCCCCAATTTTCTATCATCATCCATTTCCTCGTTTAAGTTCCTTGATTTTATTGTATCATACACGTCATTCCTTCAGGCTTCTTCTTGGTCTTCCCCTCTTTCTTCTTCTTCCGGCGGAGTCCATTCTATAATTTTTCTTGGCCATAAATGTTTTCCCTTTTTTTTGTATGTACATATTAACGGCGGTTCCCTTTCGACCATAATATTCTTTTCTATGCCGATATTCTGCTGATTATTTCGTTTCTGATTCTTTCTGTTCTGGACAATCCTACAACTTCTTCTTCAACAGTCCATGAGTCTGTGGCCAACATTTTTCTTCTATTTGCTTTGCGTACAACTAGGGTTTATACAAAACTCGACATTTTAGAAAACAGGCTTTCGAATAATCATTTTTCCAGAAAACCGGTTTTAACCGGCTTCGAATTTTTATAAAAAAAATTTAAAGTGATTAAAAGCAGTTTGTGACTGAAAGTATTTACTGTTCAATTTTATTGATAGTAAATTTTTTTTATGCAATTTAGTAGAACAAAGGAATAATAGTTAACCAGGATTAAATAACTTGATCAATTAAATAACAATTGATCGTTGTTTATGCATAATTTTCACATATAAGGATGTAAATATTTTTATAATAGTGAAACCAGTTATTCAGCAAAGGGTTCGAATAAATAAAAACAATATAGTTTCATACTTTTATAATAACCACATTATTTTTTTTAAAAGCAATGTTATTAGATACAGATGGATACTTATTAAAAACAGTTAGAAAATATATAACTGTGTATTGTATAATGTAAATTATAGTCAAAGCCGAAAGGCAAGAGTAAATAAAGTGTATGCATACATACTTATTGAAATCAATTTTAGTTTTAAAGATAATTAAGCAAAGGACCTAGTATTTTCTATTCCGCAAAGCGGATTCCCAATAAAAAGCGGAATTTCCAAAAGCTAGCTATTGGATAAAATACGTTCCAGCTTATATTTACCAGAACGTATATTTCCATATTTTTTCCAAACTAACCGAAATATTTTCCGTATTTTACTATATTTTCTAAAAATCTTTGCATCCAAAATGACTTGCACAAAACTATTTTTGACTCAGAGTAAAGATTTAGAGCGGGCATTGTTGAATATACCTACCTGTAGTTAAATTTAGGGCTCAATACATTCGGTCAACACTGCTCACATACGCAATTCAACTTAATAATATATAACAGGGAAGTGGTCTTATTAGAATAAACCCCTTTGTCAAAATAAATAATATTATAATTGCTCCCTGTTGAATGTGTGGGTATAAGGATATAATCTCGAGGGTAAAATAACTTAAACTTAACTTCGGTACACCTATCGAGATATCTAAATTGGATCAGATTTATTGCTTTGGTTGTGAAACATTTTTTATATTATATGAAACGGTAACATATTTTTCACTTAACATATTACCCCTTATTTATGAGTCCAAACGGAGTTTTATTAAGATGACAGAAATTCATTAATTTGACTTTGTATGGACAATTTTCAAGTTCTAAATTCCTCTTTCAGTAAACTCTTCTTGTTCTCCAAGTTCGAAGTTAGAATGATTTGAAGTGTCAAAGCAATTCGGTAAACTATTTATATAAATTATTCACATTCAAGAGTTTTTCCTTTATTCTCAAAATGTCACTCTTTCTTTTCTTGCTTCGTTTTCTCGTAGTTTCTAGGTTTTCACTATTAACACTCTTCGAAAAAAATGTCTATGTAAATTTTATTCTATTCTATATATATATATTCTCATGTATAGTTT
>NW_026017110.1:13075268-13090008 GCF_020466585.1 Dendroctonus ponderosae | reverse complement strand
AAAAAATACAAAAGGTGAAATATGAAAAACGACTTAAGAACACCAAAAACGATTATAAAAACATTGAGAATCAATCGGTTTAACAAAGAAATTAGTATTGGAAGAATGACCCAATGTTAAACGAATGCAAAGGTATAATTAATAAACTATTAAAATTCTTCCCAATTTTGCTTGCTTTTTTAGTGATTTATAAACTTTTTCAAACGACAAAAAAACCTAAAATTTTGTAAAATTAAAAGCTGCTAAATTAGTCCTTCTAGTTCATCAGTAATCTGTCACTTTGGGAAAAAGGAAATGAACAAAATGTGGTCTCAGAAATTACGACTTTCTACCAAAATAAATATATTACTTGATTCATAAAGTTGCGTTTACAAACTATAAAATCAGTCTGTTCGTATAAAAACAATAAAAAACGAAAATGTCCTTAATTATATTATATAAAATATCCCAGTAATAAATAGCATTAAAAATTTTAATTTACTTATTGTTTTTAAATAGGTATAACAATATAGCGTTTTAACTAACTGTAAATAGAAAAATATTAAGTTGTTCCCGTAGCAGCGACGATGATAAGCACTTTAACTAGCTTTTATAATATTAAAAAGTGAGCAGAGGCTAAAACTTATCATGGGAGAGATTTTACAGTTTAGTTAATCCCAAAATATAATTATTCCAATTTAACGTTCATAATGATATGCTATGCTAATAGTATAGGTACGATATAATTAGTAAATATTTTTAATGAAAAAAATAATCTATATTACAATCTAAATATCACATCTGCGTTGAGAAAATTTTTAATGAAGACTAATTGAAGTAGTCGTGTAGTAAGAAGTTATGCAAAGAATGAGATTACATTGGAAATTAAGAAGGGGCTGGAGCAACACCAAAAGCCGATATAAAAACGTTGATGACAGTAACGAAAAAGACACAAATCGTCGTCACATTATTCACCCTGTTGGCCACGCATAAAGCTTTTTCGTCCCGGATGTTATATGTTGCATTCCAAATGAGGCCAACACCAACAGCCACCTGAAAATAAAACAAAGTAATATAAGTTTTTTCTTACCAAATAAAAAGCGGATTTGTAAAAAAATGGAAGTTCACATAACATTAATGTTATTAGTAAGTTCGTAAACGCAGTATAAGAGTATATTCTATTTGGTATCGTATTATTTTCAAGCAACTAGTATCTTTTATCGCTTTTGCTACTTTGAGCCCATTGAATTTGTTTAGCCCAAAAAAGCGCCTCAAGTATAAATAAATATGAAAAAATAAATAAAATAATGTTTTTTATTGTGCTGTGATTTTGGTTCAGAGTGGTGTAGTGTTTTAGCAGTTTGCTGGATTTCCTTCTTTCATGTTATAAAAATTATGCGAAATTTTAGGCATTTTGGTCAACATTAAATCGATATTTTCGAGTTATTTTTAATGGATAGTTTCAGATATAAAAAAACTCCAAATGTGTATATATTGTTAAACTCTAAAATTCAGGACAAAAAAAATTGTGCAAGATGCTTTAAAATGTTTTACGAATTCGGTACGGATTTGTCTAGATACTTATTTTATAGGCTGTTTGGATTCCCCGCACCTTTGCGATAAAAATTACTATACATTTTAATGAAAATACTAATTTTTATGGAAAATTTTTTAATTGGTCCAGATCTGGTATTTGGACTCTCTGGTTTGCGCATCAACTCCGAGCAGCACCACGAAATAGAAACTATCGAAGGCAAATTTAACTGGACACTGTATTTGTATGTTTATTTCGTATGTAAGTATCAGAACAGTGAGTTTTTAATCGAAGAAACTATTTACAATTGGTTTTTAAGAAACTTTTAATTGTGCAAAAAAATCTGGTATCTGCGTACGAAAATTTTACAAACATCTAGCAAGGTCTGCACCATTCAGCTCGGGCGCAATGCTTTAGTATCCGTAAATGTATAGGAAATCTTTGTCCTACTTCAGTGCATGTTTTTGCAAACACCTTTATCCCACTAAGGACAAATACTTCAGCAGCAACTCAATATATTATATTCGTAATTTTTACGTCACTTCTTACCTGTAAAAGTAAACTAATCCCAATTAACGACACACTTGGGTAATAATAGGGGTGTGTTTTGAACGTTTCCAGTACATATCTTAACTGGTTAGCATTGGCTGAAAACAAAGCCAAATCCATCATTCCTTGAGCAAGAGTTTTCTTGTGCTGGTAAACATTCAAATCTGGGATGCTGTCCCCGCCTAATGCGAAATAAAAATTAATAAATAAGGAGTTATTTTCAAAGCAATCTCTCATTAGAAACGGTACCTCCAAGTTCCACATCAAATCCCCATGGGCGGAATCCTGGACTTTGAGGAAATTCGGGTTGTGCTGGCGGAAAAGCTTTGGGATCTTCTTCTGGAGGATTGGCGTCATTTGGATTGACGTTGCCTCCATCAGGACCCAGCCTAAAGTAAATAATTACCTCAAAGGTCAAACTAAACTGATCGACAAAATAGACGTTACACGAACAAATTTCGATTAATTTTGGAACTGTTTAAATCCTGGCTGCGTAGAGATTTTATTTTGGTTTGAAGCATTATTTATGCAACTCATTTTCGGTTAGCGCGTGTTTTAAAAAAAATTGAAGGTTTTCTTCCAATAAAGTTTGTACAGGACGGTGTTTGCACAGTTTTTTTGCATTTCAACCCCACAGCTATTAAAATGAACCTCATATCTCGCTAAAAGTTTTTGAATTTTTGGCTCATCTCGTTTAGTTACAGAGTGAACAATCTTAAAAAATCAACATGTTGGTGACAACTTTTTTAACTAAAAAAAACTGAAACTAATTTGTTTCTTTTGAACCGATTAACAAAAGCTAAACCTCTTGAAGCTGAGACGTCGCAGTCGACTAATGAAAAAAATCAATATTGAACGAAATATTTGTAAGTGAACTTCACTGTAGTTGAAGTTGAAGTCTACTAGAATCACAGATTTCGGGGTCAATTCTGACTTGGGTCATTTTTAATGCAATCCCGTATACATTTTTGTCTTAAATTGTTTATGTTTAGCTTCAAAATGAGCGTTAGATCGTAAAAATCGGACCAGACCAAGAACAGAAAAGTTATCACGGCAAGACCAAAAAGTTTATTTTTTGAGACCACCCTGTAAATATAAGAAATGGGCGAAAAATTAAAAAACCGTTTCGAGTTTTGGTTTAACTTTAAACTTTTGGTTTTGAAATCCAAAAAGTCAGTTTTGTCCAACCAGGAGGATGTCGAGCTTCGCAATATTTCACATTTTTTTATTTGCCCTCCTTTAGAAAATATATATGAGGTGCTTAATTTTCACCACAACATGGACTAAAAACACAAATGGTTATAAATAACCTTTCAAACTTTACGAGTTAAATTTCCATAATTTTGAATCATTCATTTTTTTTAATTTTGCTACTTTGGTTTAACATTTTCGATTTTCAACCATCATTTTTACGAAATTTTAAATGTTTTTAAATATAACTTTTTTAAAGACAAACATTTTTGAGGCTGAAATACCCAACAAACAGTTTGTGAAAACTTTTTGATTGAAGAATATTATTCTCTTATTGCAATTAAAAAAAAAGCTTTTTGGAATTAACGGGCAAGATTTAGGCGTTATTTATTACAATTGTTTTGGTTTAAATTTGAAAAAATAAAAAGTTCCTAAAGAAAGATGCATTGAAGAAAAAAATATTGCATATACAAACTAAAACCCCACTCAATAAGCAAATTTCTGGTGTATTTTTAAGACAAACTTGTTATACAATTTTCAATTTGCCATGGTTATTCAGTTAGATGCTTCCAAAATAACGTCGTTTTAATGTTAGTTCGGATAATTAATATGTGGATTACTTAAAGGAGAATTTTCCAAAATTCACATTCGTTTCTATTTTTGGGAATAATTTTGCTCATTTACAAAATCTCTTGCTTTTTTTTTTCACATGTCTCAAAAATTTTGCGATCTTAGCGTGAAATACGTTAAATGTATCACCTAAAGTTAATTTCCAAGCTGAAGCAGCGTAATGCTTCGACTAGCAAGAATAAAAAGAAAATTTTAACATTTTGCTGTTCATTGACTCTAGCAGAATTTAAATTACATTATGTTGATTCGGTAAATCTAAAGTTGAATCTCTCAAAACGTTATCGAACTTTTAGGTTGTGTGTACAGGATTCAAGCTGGCCAAAAATGAAATGATTACTTTCTACCATAATAATAATAATAGCACGTACATTTTAAGTGGAGATTTTGTAAATTATATTATTAAGTACTAATAATATTTGATTTAGCATATTTAAGAAGAAAAGAACAAGATGCAAACAGAAAAGTCATTGGAGCAAGTCAACTATGCTCACAAACAGCGGTGCAGTATAACAACAAACACACAAATTAAAAAAAAACAAGGGTGAATAGAATCAAGTAGCACCTAAAACTATAACAAGGAATTAGTCTTTTGATTTTGTTTCTAGTATTGCAAGCGGAACGTGATGTGTGACATCGGAGAACTTGAAATTTTACTGAACTTGAAACCAATTTGATTCCGTTCCGCTTGCAATGCGTGGTCTTGTTCAATAAAGACGCCGAACTTCTTCTACCATTTAAAATATAATTTAAAAAACTCGTCAGCTATTCCGAAAAGCAACAGTAACAGAAAAGTGTAATAATGTGTTAGTTAAGAATGAACTGATAGTCATCATGTAAGTAGAAACATTACCTTGGTATTAGGCTCGGTATATTACGATCAATATCTTCCGGTTCTTTCGGCTTTGTAGGTATCAATTCAACATCAGGATCCCCAGCGCTTTCACTAGGGAAATTAACATTCGGACCTACAAAAGAATTAATTACCTAATATACAGCGAGCATAAAAAGGAATGAGCCAAACACCCATACCGCATTGAATCTCATCTGTTTTGTGGTTATTACTAAAAATACGAAAGATGTCTCATAACGAATAAAAAGGCAACATTTAAACAATTTGAAAGAGTAGACATTACCAATTCCTTTGTAAAGAATATAACGAAAATGTATATAAGTTGTGAAATTAAAAAGTAGACGATTAAATTGTTGTGTAAATCTGACTTTCTACCTGGATCTACCTTTGTATAAATGACATAATACTGGCGAATAAATTTTCATATTATCAAAATGACACTAATCTTCAAATTGAAACAAGTTTGTGACATACATTGTACATATATTTGACGTATTTCACAAAGCCTGATTTACCAAAATCGGGAAAATCGGTTTTAAGAGTCGTCTACTTTTATGCGCCACCAACTGTACCTGTTGAAAGTTTTTTCCCCATAATTGTAGGTATTATGAGAATGAAATGATACTTATAACTTTAATTCAAATAATAATCGAAAACGAATACATTAACAAGTTTAAATGTATTTTTGGTTCAATATACTACGCCTGTAAACCTGTAAAAACATGGGTGTGTTTTGTCGCCCATGTTATTCAACCTTCACTCGGAAAACATATTTTATGAGGCTTTATATGGTTGCACGGAGGGAGCCAAGATGGGAGGCTAAATAAACAATATTACGCAGATGACACCGGCGTCATTGCAGAATCTCTGGATGACTTGCCGATGCTGCTGAATAGAGTGTACGAGTCTGGACGAAGATGCGGTGTGAAAAGATGGGGTATACATAAACATGAAAAAAATTCCGATAAGTATAAATAGACAGAACATTGAGCAAGTAAGACACTTCAGATATTCAGTGGAACCGAAACAAAACTATTTCAGAGCAACGCAGGAAATTAACGAAATTCAGTATCGATCAATACAATGAAGTATGTGTGTATGTTGAAAGAAAGTGTTTTTTAATCGTAAACGCACTATCAAAATTTTTGATGCGCTCGATTTTCTTGATGTTTCAAAACAGCGTAAGTATCTCGAAAATATTAATGTTACTGTTTGCTTCTTTGCCTTCCCAAAGATGGGTCTTTCATCGCACGCAATACTGTGGAAAATTTACTGGCCTTACTGGTTTCTCTACGCTCGCTCTGTATCAGCCAGGTGTTTAATACGCGATCAAATTAGCAAAGCTTGCAAGAGAAATATCTCCATACATCCGCTTAGAAGTTGAATAAACAATTGTTTAAATTTAAATAGCAATACAAATTTGAAATAGTACGCAGTTCAGTCGTACCTGACGCTGCCTGAATACAAATATCTATACTATTAACGATGGAGATATTTATCCTTACCTTAGGCTAAAACAATTTGGTATGCAAATAACATAGTAGGAAATCAAATCGATTCTCTAATTATTGCATGGGAATGCATGCCATAATCAAATTAACTTATCTGTACGAAGATATTATGTTGTTTTTACCTCCATTTTGATCATTGGTGAAAAACCCATCATCTACTCCAGGATACGGTTTATTTACCACTTCACGATCATCAATTTCATCATCGGTTTCGGTATTTGTCAATGGAGCACCTGGTTTGTATCTGTTGTTCAACAATGGCTTAGATGGAGATGGCGTTCGGCTTCTATTTCGAGCAGCTACAGGTCTCATCAACATGATCAAAGTTCTCCTAATTTATAAATCAAAATAAAACCATTTTAAAATACCCAAAGTTGCCCAATTTTCTTAACATATTGGATAATGTAGACATATGCAGGGTGTTCCGTGACCAGGGGGCTTTAGGAAAGAGTGGGTAGATATTACCTTCTGTTTGACCATAAAAGCGAATAACGTAGTCAATTTGAAGTTGAAAATGAATGCACGTTATTCTGCAGAACTAAATTGTTAAGGTGGGGAATATTTCAAGGGACGAATGTGGTGTGAGGCAGCGGAAAAACATTTTGAACCAAAACGTTAAACTTGCGTTGGTAATAAAACATTAAATTAGTCTTTTCAGCTTGATCTTTACTCTCTTGCATGCTCTCTTAAAACCAATATTGGCGGTATCTCCTTGCATCTAAATCTCATTTATGCGAAAATTGAGACTAAACGCTTTAAGCTATGGTTTGTCACGGGACATCCTGTATATTGCATAAACCAGAAAAAAAAATATTTTTGGCTTACATCTAAATGCAAATCACTTCAACAAATAAATTCGAAACCAACGACTCAAATACACATGTTTTTACATCCAAACTACCTAATCAAATTAGAAAGATTGCTGCGTAAATACTTCAGATCAAAGCATCTGAGGTATGTTCAACTAACCTAAACTAAAACTAAATACTAAATCTATGGAACCAAGAATATAATTTTTTAAAAATTGTGCGTCACGGGACGCTCGACAAAAGTGATAACTTCATATATTTATAGAAACCATGAAATATCGAACTGGTTTAACGCATGATGGCAATAATGATTTTATTTTATAATTTTAATATTCTTGTTAGTCTAATAATTTATAAATAGATCAGGAATAGGTAAAATGTAATTTAATTTCCTTTTGAATGTAAAATATCCCTTTTATTTGCAACATTTAATATTCTTCAACGAGAAGTTGTACATGTTGCTCTTCTTGGGTTTCTGTAAACTCTTCTTCTTGAGTTTCTGTATTTTTTTTGTCGTAATTTCTTATTTGCTTTGTATAATCTTTGACGTTCAGCAATAGTTCGTGTTTTATGAAAGCTACTTTGTGTTGATCTATTACTGAATGCTCTTTTTTAGCACGAAATCGTTTTCGGCATTCAGCATTAGTTAATACTTTTCGCTTTGTAGCATGTTTTTGTGACTGCTTTTGTGTATGCCGTTGATGAACGTCTGCTACAACTTGTACCTGAATAGGACTAAAAAATCAATTAATTTTGATGATTTGAAGACGTTCTATCTGATTAAAATATACGGTAAAACGAGGAAGAGCTATAGAGACAGGATACACTTGACACATTATATGTATACATAATGTAAGCCATCGCGCGTGTTAAAAAAAAAATTCTAACTGAACTAATTCAAGACTAAAAAAATTAAACTCAATTGAGAATGTTTCATCATAAAGGAATCAAAGGGTATATGAAGGGAACAAATCAATTTTGATGCGCAATAGCAAATAATAGAGCATATGTATTATTGCATAAAAAGTTATTAATAATAGTTGTGACACATGATTTGCACTTAATCTTGAGCGTTTTTCATAAATTGGCCCTGCCTTCTTTAGAGAATATCCGCTCAACATCTGGTTTAACAATTGTCTCCGATGAAATGATCGGAACTTTTAATCGTGCAATACAATGCATGCAATGGACATCATCAGGACTAGAGACGGAGGGTAAGACATAGGGAATCGGTACCCGGATTCTATCGATACGATTTAATTTAATTAGTCTTTTCTTGATACGAATTTGCGTCCGCAATCAATCAGGCGATATAAAATAGGTCAAACAGTTTTTCAAAAACTTTATTGTAATGGATCTTAGGCACAATTTTGTGTGTCGAATCATCGGTACACGGCAACGGGCAATCTCATTTGCAATGATAAATACCCGGTCGCTTGAACATTATTTTCAAAATTTTGTAATACATTTTTCTGCAAATTTATGCACGATCCGAATTTTCTTGCACTTAAACTGCTTTAGTGTGTATAATTGTGTGTGTACTTTAATTGGAAATTAAAAAGAACGCGAAACTCAAACATGCATATAGTACATGAGCACCCTTACTTAGTATTTGCAGTATCTGCAGCTTCTCCCTTGTTAAATTGTTGATTTATTGTTATCAGCGTTATAAAATAAACTGCACCCAACACAACAATATCATACTCAATAATTGATATATCAAAAACACCGTCAGTTTAATAACGCAATTTGTATTTGAAAAGTTTATCAGATCTACAGATGCACCCGCACTAAGAGAAAAATGTAGAATTCAAAGTGCATATGTGCGTCCCAAGCCTCAGGCGCGAAGAGGCCGGAGGGGCAGCGGCCGTTACTGAGAAAAATCGTTTCACCATCCCATAAAAAGTTATCACTTCAAAAATCTAAGAAACGAAAGAAAAAACTCAGAAGAAATCAATATAAGAAACTCGGAATATGGCTGCGTCTGGAACTGAATTCCAAAAACCTACACAACACAGAACACAGGCTAAGGAAAAGTACTCAGAAAGTGGGAAAGCACTAATAGGGTAAAATCTAAACCTACAGCTAGGTGAGAAAAGTTTGGAGAATTAGGCGTTTGAATTGAACCGGACACTTCAAAGAGCATGAAAACGTTATAATTGTTGTAATTTTACAAACAATTTCAAATTGGACGCTTTTTGTCTACTATATTGTCAATTTAATGTTTCTCTATGGCTATTTTGTCGCATCTTATTTTAATCTCTATCACTCTTAGTTGCCAACCCGAAAGTGGTCATTTTTAATACAATAAAATGCCAAAGAAATGCTTACAGCTGTCGGTTACCTTTTGAAAAAAATTAACAATGATGCCCAGTCCCTTAAATTATACAAAATACGAAAATTATTTAAACTTATTTATAATTTATGGAGAATGTAATAAAGAACATGTGGCACATTTGCCATTCGATATTCCCAAAAACAGAAGCTTTCACGCTGTGCTGTTGAACAAATTATAGAAAATTTTAAGAATTTTCGATACGTCTAAATAACAGGCAATGTTTAATTTATAAAGGCAAACAGAAAAATTGGAGAACCTTAGATTTAAAAAAAAACATGGTTTTTTCCTTCAACTTCCAAACATTTTTAGCATCTGAGCATTGTCTGTCTGTGGTATTCCAGTATTTCAAAAAAATCAGGCAATTTAACCTTCGTATTTCGTCGTGTAGCGCGAATGACACTGTTATTGTTTCATACAAAGTACATTATCATCTATTATTATATCTTATTACTCTCGTGTTAATTTCGTTTTAATAGTATTGGCAAAAGTTATGAAGAACCGTACCTCTTCTTACCGCTGTTCATATAGAAACAAATCTAGGTTCATATTAAAACCTGTTTAACATTATATGCTTAATAATTGCTATATTTATGGACCTACCTATCAACAATTTTTTTCCAATAAGTTCTGTATGCAAAATCTGATTTATACACTTTTCGTGTGAGAAATAAATCTCCACTTAATGTTCGTTGAAAAAATATACTACACAGTTAAAATTGCACAAATCACTTTAGGAATACCACAAATCACACGCTTTAATAATAATAAAAAAACGAACTATATTTAGAAATGAGATAAATGTTGTTAAACTAACTGTTGGCCAACAGATCGCTTTGTCTGGGAGCAAGTGAAAACACGGGCTCGCAGATACAACTGGGACTGGCGAGTCAACGGCTACGTATTGATGATCTGAGAAATATTAACCTAAAGTATAACGGTACATCATTAAACTGGTCTTTCCCATTTGCTGAAACGTTAATTTTAACTTAACTTGCGATTTGCCAAGAAGTCGACGACAAAAGCATTACTCATTCTATTAAAGGGATTTACCAGTTCGAGGTAATTGCCAGAAGTGAAATGTTTTTGTTAGCTGGGAAAATATCTCAGAAATTTTTTTATTTTGCAAATTTGTTTGCTGCTAATTATGATGATCTGTTAAGTACCAATTATTAGTAACATATACAGGGTCGTACAATTTTAATCTCCAAGACGTTAAGAGCGAATTTAATGTAAAATATTACGAAAATATCATATATAGTTGAAAGTAAGGTTGAACTCAGGGGGTTGAGTACAAATTTTGCAACCTGGTGGTACCTGAGGTTGGTGAGCCTCGAAATTTGCCCATCTTTCTTACATAATTTCTTTTCCCGATCATTCATGCCGAAGGGCGGTTCCAGGGGGTGTCATGACCCCCCCCCCCTTAGCAGGATTTATGTCGACTAACGATAATTTTTCTGATTTCATAGACAACAGAAGACTGAATTTCTACTATATAACCCCCCCTGACTTGAAAGCTGGATCCGCCACTATTCATGCAGAGGAAATGTTTGTCTTTATTTTAATTATTAATAGTTGAGATGATACTCTTAAAAGTGCCTGTCTCAGCATGCATACATTAACTCTTAATTACTTAACCACAAATTCCTTAACTGAAAATAAGACGATCTAAGCAAATTTACTAACTAATGTAGTTTCTTCCAAATAATTTCTAAACGCCCATATCAATTTTCGCTAATTTTGGAATCAATTACTATATAAATTGCAGTATTTTGATGTTGAGTTTGATCTTCTTTTAATGGATGAAAATATCAGAATTAATGCTTGGTTTATTAATAAATGTTTGTTATTTTTGTTACCTTCTGTACAAACAATCTAATTTTTTTTCCACTAACTAATATTCTTTTGAAACTTCCTTGCCTCTTGTAAAATTTTCGTCAGACGTTTCTGAAGAAAAAAATATTTACAATATCTAACAGCCCATCATTCTTGCGAAAAAAGTATGCACATTAGTTTTTTTCTTTGCAAATGTATTTGTATTGCTGCTTAGAAACAATACTTGACTTAACTTTAAAAAAAGTAAATGAAGAGTTTTTAGTGTCCGAAAATTCTAAATGAAAGGGATTTTTCGCGGCTTAAGCTAACAAATAATTGTCAAATCCATGTCCCGCCGAAATCAGTAAATTTTTCTTATCCCAAAAATTATTTGTCCGCTTAAGCCACGAAAAATAATTTTCATTTAAAAAGGTATTTCGTACATTTGACAAACCGATAGTTTTTTCTTTTTTGGTGTTGAACGAAGTTCGATAATAGATGGAGCGTAAAGGTACGGTTTCGGTGATGCGACTGCGACTCGCGACTTGCGGCTGATCGCAAATTATTAATTTAATGTTCATATACTTTGCACATAAACGGTCTCAGTCGTGCGTTCCGATTAAAGACGCAGCGGGTCGAGTCTAGTGATGAGCGAAACTGGTCTTGGTCTTGCAAGTTTTGCCTTTGCAAGTTTTTAAAGGTTGCCTTTGGTTTTCAAGACCAAAACCATGTTCTGCAAGACCAAGACTCTCGCGAGTCTCGCAAGACCACCTGGTTAAACCATTAATATGGTTTTAATCATTTGTTACCCCGGCATAAAACAATAAAACTAAACAAAATGTGCCCAATACGGTAATCCGATATAGCCCTTTGTACCGGTGTTCAGTAATCCATCGGTTGAATCTGTCCTTACGTGGTAGGAATCTACCCCTTCCTCGGCATTTATTTGGTGCTTAGGAAATTGTCAGTTATTGTGCTCTGGTACCCCTGAAAGGCTCTGCTGTGATAATCTCCACTACCTGTTCCTCTGTGTCTGGAACCCAAACATCTATTGTTGTCCACTATCTTCCTGGAGGCAATCTTTCAGCGTCTCTAGCCCTTTGTTGGTGTAAGTTCTTACATCTTCTGTTATGGTAAAGTGACATTCCCCCATAATTAATAGCATATCCGCATATTCGATATTGGTGTACATTTTGTGAACGCTTCAGTCACAATTTTACAAATGCTTGTTATTTTTGAGAGAAGCTAGGTATCTGATAATGTCAAAAACGTCAGTGCCGATTTGACTTTTCATCAAAAAATTGTAGAAGAGAACTGCTTTAATATTAGTAATAACCGCAATTTGAAGCAAAGATCCAAATTTTGCTGATTGGAGGGTTAAGTATTCCAGATGCTACCAATCAGGCATGGGACCATTTAAGAATAATGCTTAATAACAAAGTTTAAATTCGATTTTCGAACTGTTAATCTTCTTCTAGAAATTTTTGAAATATTTTTCTTCAATATTTTGCGCGCACTGTCCAAGTGAGCCCTTATTACCCCTTAAAAGGAATGACGCCAATTTTGAATCACCCTGTATATAAAAAAATAATTTGAAAGACCAGTTGCGGTAATTTTATTTCAGTACCTTGAGGTTTTTTAGTTCTGGTTCTAAGAATAAAAACATTACGAAAATAATAGCCAATAAATTAAAGTGTATCCACAATTTAGCTAACTTACCTTTATACCCCCCAAATTAAACAAAGTTCGAGCCTTGACCTAATATTGAAAATTCTTCATGGTTTGCTTCTTTCTAAAAATACGAACCATACGTTTGTTTCTTCGGTGCTGTTAAGAAGGCTCGAACTTTCCCATTGCTTTAGTAATAAAACAACAATATTAAAACCAATAATTAATTTAATAAATTCAAATATGTATACTTAATTACTAATCTGCGAAAAAAAGTGAAATTAAATGTATATAAAATAAAAAGCTGCTTGAACTATCATCTGCATTTTATTATTTTTTCTTTCGCCCAACCTTTTTCGCGGGCTTCGCTGTACTGAGCGGGACATCTTCTACCATTTTTTCTTCTGAAATTTCTGGTAATTGTGTTTTGGCAATTCGAGACGAGCGACTTCTGGTAGTTCGTGCTGATGAATCGGACACATCAGCTAAAAACCCGCCAAAATTTAGTTAATTTTGATTGAAAATGATACAGTGATGATTATGATCAGCACATGTGGCATTTATTTACTTTTAAAGGCAGTTGTAGTTATTTACCCAATTTATTTAAGCGACAATAACAAATATCTTTACCACTATACATATACTGCTATACCGGGGGTTTATAAATAAGTGAAGCAACGAAAAACTATACATTCCGCACGAAAAAAGAAACACTTTTTTCCTTTGCTATTTCGGTTATCGAGATCTCTTGACAGTCCCCGTCTAACCTTCGAGAGAGTGTGGTGACCTCTCGCTCCATATCTCTATTTATTTTTAATTTTTTACCAGTTGATAGGAACCGTGTAAATCATAAACTTGAGCTTTTCTACACACATTATCGGTATTAATACATAGTTACTTATTCGCACCTCACTCAAATTGATTGGACGTGCCAGTGGTGGAGATTTAAAGCTATGGTATACGTCTTCCCTGCCTGACGTATTTGCTACTACTACTACCGAAACGCTAATAAATTTAACACGAAACAAAATAACAAGTTAACCGTTGTTGAAAACAAATATTTTTCTTGATCCCCTGCTGGAAAATACGTACTTTCGCCACTGTTTTCGAAAATGAATGTTCAAAAACTTTTTATGCACAATTTAATGTTCCAAAAAAAAAATGAAAAATGCCAACAGTTATCATTACACGCATTAATAGAGAACAAAAACCAGTAGTTGGTTTACTAGATCGAGACATTTTAAAGATTAATTTTCCATAAGTAGATAACAAATAGACAGACTCTAAGCATTAGTATTGTTGCGGCTTGATTTTTAGCGCACAGCGGCAACGCAGCTTCCACCGTTTTCGGGACGCCTAGCGCTCGATACTTCGAGAACGAACGGCAATAGTCGATTGGATCATGCCCTGGGCACTCTCACTTATGCCCACTTGCACCAAACTTCTTCTAAGCACGTCCTTACCTAAGTATACCTTGAAATTTAAGTCCGACTTAAGTTTCAATGAGTTGCACCATCCGTTTTTCACGTGTTCTTAGCTAAGCKTCAGGCAATAACCGGCAACTCTGTATTTTTCGTTCTGTTCTGCATGTCTGTGTTGTTTCTAACCGAAATTCGAGACCTTTTTAAAATTTTGTTTCACTCATGGCTGCAAAACAGAAAGGGTCTCCTAATTTTGGCGCTTCTGAAAGAGATACTCTTTTAGAGCTCGTTGCGTTTCATAAAAATCACCAAAAATAAAAAATACAATAATAAAAATAATAACAATAAAAAAACCAGATGCTGTGTCTTCGCAAGAAAAGCAGTCAACATGGTAGAAAATGTCGGGCCAATTTAATGCTATTTGTTAAAACAATTAATAATTAATTTT
>NW_026017110.1:13068470-13074269 GCF_020466585.1 Dendroctonus ponderosae | reverse complement strand
TTATTGACAAGGGTTATCCACCTGTAACTATCTGTTAATGACAGAAAACATCATTGCCGCTGTGATTTTTCATCAAAAAATTGTAGAAGAGAACTTTTTTGATATCAACAATTTTCGTAATTTGAAGCAAAGATCGTAATTTTTCTTTTTGAATGCTTAAGTATTCGAATATACTATATTTTTCTCGTACTCCCCAAGTGAGCCTCTATCACCCCTTAAAAGGAATGACGCCAATTTTGAATCACCCTGTATGTATTGTTTCTTTTTTCTTCATTATTGTTATATTTAGTTGAGTTGTAAATTTTGTTAATTCTTCGCTTTATTATTAGCCGAGAAAATTTTTTTGGGTAGTTATTATTAAGTAATACTTTTCTTATTTTTTTTAAATTTTCTCGTCTGTAATTTGGGTGTGATAATTTTATAGCTCTATATATACGCAAAGTACGCTTTTTTATATTTTTGGGGTGCATATGAATTATAGTTTAGATATCGTCCTGACCAAACTTCTTTTATATACCAATTTGTTTTTATTTCACCTGAATTATCATAATTTACTGTTATGTTTAAAAAAATGTATTGATTGATTGTTATCATTTTCTATTGTAAATTTTATAGTGTCGTGAAAATTGTTGAATTTATCTAGGGTATATTGAATTTTATCTTTGGGTAAACACATTAAGCAATCATCCACATAGCGTTTAAAGAAAGTTGGTTTATAATTTAGGTTTGTTATTATGTTTTTTTCCAAGCTTTCCATAACAAGGTTTGCAATTGTTGCTGATATGGGCGAACCCATTACAACATCGTATATTTGTGAATAATATTTTTCTTCAAACTTGAAATATGTAGATTTTAGGCATAGCTCTACCGCTTCAATAAATTCTTTTTCTGGAATTGTTGAATGTTGTTCGATGTCCTTCCATTTATTTCTTATACACTCTATTGCATATTCAATTGGGACATTGGTATAGTAATTGGTAAACAGTGATTTTGTGGTATTTTTTGGTTTTTGACAAATTTACAGAAATTCCAAGAGCCCTTAATATGATATTCTAACTGTCCTAAGACATTTCTTAGCATTGTGGAGAGGAGCTTTGATAAGTTGTAAGTTGGTGTACCTATATTGTTGACGATTGGTCGTAATGGTATGTTGTTTTTATGAAGTTTAGATAGTCCGTATATTACTGGTGCTTGGCCGTTACTGCAGTACAGTGTTCGTTTTGTTTCTTCAGTTATGTAGTTCGGTTTAAACCAAAAATTGATTATTTTATTTAGGTTTGTTTGTATATTATTGGTTAAATCTCTTTTTTTGTTTAGAACGAAGATTATACACACTGTAACATAAAAACCCAATTTTTTTCACAACAAAATTTTAACAGCAGATATACTGATGGAAATATGATTTGAAATCATCTGCAGTGTCGGAATTTAAACACAGATAAGTGTACGCTCCTGCTTCGTGAATTTTGTGAGAACGACAAAAATTGATATTTACTATCAGATGTGATTGTGTCACGATTCATTTTTTAAAACTTAAAATCGATGGTAGCTTTACATTTCTTATTCCTATCTCTATAATATTGTCTTTTTCGTTTAGCAACTAATTAATTTTGAATGCTGGCAGGCAAATATTTTTCAAAATATATAACACTGCGTATTGGAAAAACAAAATTTTGTTATCCAGTTAGTGGATACGGTGGATGTAGAAAACCTTCTGTTTTCTTTCTTTCTGTTCTGTTGATTGAAAACTTCACTTTTTTCTTCAGATTGCTCACCTTCCCCTAGTTTGCATTGTAGGTTTCTGTACTATTTACTACTCTCTACTACTAAGGATTTGCTATGCAAATATGTACATCCTTGCTTAATTGATCAAACACATGTAATATTGAACACGGTAGTTAAAAATATTAATAATTAGTTTACTTACCGAACAAAAATACAATTGATGACACGAATTTAAGAAATACTCAATAAAATTTAATTTGCAATAAACGCGTATGTATCACTCAATCTATAAATTGTTATGCAAATAAACTAATAGAATGGTGTCTTGCAGTGTTTGCTAAAATGTGTCCGAATTTTGATGGACACCGCATGAGATGGCGTTGTACTCCACAGGCGTTTGTAGTAATTTTATGCGCCAGTATGCAAGACATTCCCATATGCGCTACAACTCCGTTCTATGGTTGTACTGCACGGGCATATGGCTTTACGCCATCCGGCTTTCACAACCGACTGTCAGAATATTAAATGTATATCAATTGATATCAATATCATTCAATATCAAATCGCGCTGTAATACCAGATTTCTTATGGCTATGGCTTGATTAAGAGAGAGAGAGAGAGAGAGAGATTAAGAGTATGTATATTATTTAATATTTTGTAAACCGCTTTAGATAGATATAGAAATTATGAAGCAGAAATTATGAAGTATTTATAAAGCCAACCTAACTGTTCTATTTAAGAAAATGTCCTCATTAAAAATGTCGAAGTTGTTGTACTTTTTGTTCTTAGCGATACTGTCACGAAAATAATATCGCATAATTACAGATAAGCATAGTTTCCTATCAGAGTTACTAGCAACTCACTTGACCAAGAGATTGCAGTTGAAAGAAATTATGTGGAATATCTAACTTACCTCTTTCTTCGCTGGGGTTTATGTGAAACTAGCTGTACATCATCAACCACAGGTAAATGTGCAGTATTTTTCTTTCTCGTAGTTTTCGATGTTTCCGCTGCATAAGTGAGTGCAGACATTACGCCAGTATCTAAGTGAAAAACAATCAGTGAATATGGGATAATTAATATAAATATGGATTAGTTGCATGAATCGCTAATACATTACATTTTCATTTACTTGAATGGTTCCTTACTTACAGTTTGGCAAGTTAGTTCCAACATTAAAATTTTGAAAATTTTCGGATTGAAATATGTATCTGAATTTTGTCATTTGACGAAATTCAAATTTGTACTTTTGTTTTTAAAGCCAAAAACAACTACAAACTTTCCCATCAAGAGACCAAATCAATTTAAAAAGTCAAAAAAATCGTGTTAATAAATAATAATTTCCTTTCTTATTTAATTAGGTCAATAAAATTGCAATTACCTCGTTTGGAGTCCCTTTCTTGAGAATCAGCCAAGTCCACAAATGCATCCATATTGTTAAAATCTGATATCAAACGACGTGTGCGCCGTATTTTTGGTGGTGAAACATTCGCTGAGTCCTCGGTAATTATGCGTGCGTCATCTAAAATGAAATACGCGAATAGAATTAACAAATTTTCGTGACTGTGATTTTATAAAATAGACATAGTGTTAATTGTGATGATAGCCTTAACTGATAAATTAAATTCCATTAAATGTGGTAGTTGTCAACAAAGATTGTGGTGATTTGCAATACGTAATCCTCTTTAAAATGTCATAGAACTTTTTAATAATAAAACTTACCACTTCGAACTGCGGAGCTTCGCCTAGTCGTCACCCTTTCGGAAACCGCTGATTCTACTGAGGTACTGCTTGCAACTGGTTCGTGTTGCGAACGCCGAGTACTTCTACGTGTGACAAGAGTCGTTGGTTTACTAGTGGGTGTTTTACCAGCTTTCGATTCAGCCTTAGTTTCAGCGCCCGAAATCAAACTGGATTGTTTTCGCGGTAGTTTTTTTTTAAGCGGAACATCATTAACACTATCATTTTCACTACATTTCCTTCCATCAGTATTTTCTGTTAAAATTAATACATTTGGAGTCGCTTCCAGGATCTCAGCGGTGTTCGGTTCTACGGTCTTAGCAATATTGCTTACTCTTTCAGCGTCAACAAGTTTCTCGTCATCAGTTTCTTCAGTAACCTTATTTTCTTGAGAATTATCGGATTTATCATCTGTTACTAAGATATCTGGACCTGCCGTAATTGAGAGCAAGTTATCATTTGACTTTTCAGTATTGCTGTCGCCAAACAGAATAATCTTCGTCTTTCTTGAATACTTTCGTGTCGTTAAATTCACAGCTAATTTTGGAGTAGCATCCAGTAATGCTTTAGGACCTGAATAAATATAGTAGCACAGATTAAACAAAATGGCCATCCTGATCTACAATCAATGTTAGGCATTTTTCTAAATAACGTTTTGTAAAAAAGAAGGCATGTACATAAATAACAAAATTATTTTATATTATTTATATCATTATGCGTGAGTGAGAAGATTTACTTAAAATTCTAGGGGTTTGTTTTTTGAAGTATCAGCCATACCACTTGCAATTTGTGACCGCGATTAATCTGATGTAATATGTTTTTCTGAATGAAATTCTTAATATGAGTAAGTGTAGTAGTAAACTACACTTGGAAGTATGCTGTCGGAAGAGGTTAACATTTTGCGAGGCTTTTTGCAAGGCTGTGTGCTTTTTCCATTTCTGTTTAACCTATACAGCGTATCAATTTTCCGATAAGCCCTGAATGACAGAGAAGAAGCAGTAATTAGCAATGGGAATATTTTTAACAACATGCGATTCTCCGATGATACTAGTGTTAAGTTGCAATACTGTGTGTATACTAGTGTTAAATTGCAGTAAAAATTGAACGATGCATGTAATGCCTACGGTCTAAATGAGAATATCCAAGGAAATATTATAAGCGGGTGAGAGGGTATAAATATCTGGGCACATGGATAACCGAAACGTTGGATTAAGGCCTCTGACCCATGTACACGTTTGTACGATACGATAAGACAAAAGTGTTTATATTGATCAGAGATTAACATAAAACAATGAATGCCCTAAATCATCTAGAAAAGCAGCTTTTTTAGACTCAGTTGTAAATGTAAATTAATTTTGTGGCTATAAGGCTTACCTTTATACGATTTCTTTACGGTTCTTAGTACCATATCAGATGTACTAATTTCATCTTTCCTAGTTTCCTCAGCACTTTCATCGTCTTTAAAGGGATTGTCATCAGCCGAAATACCATGCATGCTAGTAGAACGCTGGTGCTCAGAGGTTGACCCTTGAGCCTCAACTTGCAACGACAAATTATCATGAGTCTCATGTGCAGCTAATTTTGAATCCGCATCCACCAAAGCTTGACGTCCTGAATATATAAAATAACATATTAGATAGTGATTTAAAATTGACGATATTCTTGTAAAGCTGTCGCCTGAGGCTCTTTAAGAAGAAAAACAAAACAGTAAAATAAAATAAATCTCAAAAAAAATTACGATATTTTTAAATCATAACAATTTTGCTTGATATACATATATACAATACACTTGCTATTGGAACCATTTATTTCTAGCATTTAAAGTTATTGAAGAAATGAAGGTCAAAAATAACAATTTGAATAAATGTCACTTTTAAATACCTGCAGGCAAAAACGTTATCGTGGCAAACACATTAACAGTTTAATTTATTTCCAAAACTGGATCAAAATGGCAAATTCAAAGTGATAATGTGTTGGAGCAACCAGACTATCCCAATAAATTTAAAAAAGACCGTTTACGATATATTATGTGCATCCTCCCAGTGACAGCATACGAACTCGAGACAATAACACTTACCGAAGGCAGTGCCAATCGGCTTAGGGTCTGTTAAAGAGCAATAGAGAGAGCAATGCTCGGAGTGAGCCTAAGAGACAGGATCAGAAACGAGGAGATTAGAAGAACATGAGTTTATGATGTTGTTGAGCGCATAGCGAGTTCAAAGTGGCGTTGAGCAGAACACGTTGCCAGAAACAATGAAAAATACAGTGGCATCCAAGAATTTCAAAAAGAAGGGTCGGACGTCTGCAGGGGAGATGGAGAGACAACATCCACCG
>NW_026017110.1:13049545-13067471 GCF_020466585.1 Dendroctonus ponderosae | reverse complement strand
AATATACTATCATCAGCGTTAAGTTTTGAAAAAGCATTGTGCTCCAAAACAGATCTCGATAGAGATTTGCGCGGTTTTAACTTAGCAGATCGAACTAACTCCAATGGTGAAGTGGTAGAGGCTTCCTGGGTGAGTAATTTTTTAGCTAAACGTGGACTGGTACGAACTGGACCAACGTTTTCTCCAAAAGATCCTGTAAAAAGATGTACTGTAATGCTAGAAAGCTTTCACATTAAGTCAGATTACTTTTATAACTTCGTCGAGCCTTTGGGCTTTGATAGTTGAGTCTATTTGTTGATAGATCGTTCTCTTCAATAGGAATGCTGGCTTTGCCGGCAATATTAACAGTAACTTCGGGTAATTGTCCGAAAACTTTCTGGCCAATCCTAGTAGATGTATTGCTCTTCACTAAGGGAGTACTGCATTTACCAGCAATTAAATTTTCTTGTTCCTCTAAAGTGAGGTCCGGACAATAGAAATCATTAGTTTCTACTAAAGTAGTTGTGGATATTTCTCGTAAGCTTGTAGACGCATCATCTTGAGGGCTCAAACTCTTTTCTTTAGGGGCTTCAGAATTAGTTGAGTAACGCAAATCGTCAAACTTTACATGCGATTTCAAAGGAGTTCTTAAAAAAAAATACCAATTCAAGCAAGTATTTGGTACAGAGGGAGATTCAAAATTGGCGTCATTCCTTTTAAGGGCTTATAGAGGCTCGCTTGGAGAATAACAGAAAAATAATGCAAATTTTTTTTCCGCAAATTTCTAGAAGATATTAATTAAACATTGAAAATCGAATTTCAACTTTGTAAAAAAGGAATTATTATTCCATTATTAGGAAGTTACAGATAGACAGATTTTGTCAAGAATAACAATCATTTGTCAAATTGTGGTTTAGTTTGAAGCTTTCTTCGCAAAATGTTCCCTAATATCGAATAAGCGAACACGCTGTTAGTTATGGGGAAATGTCACAGTAACATAGCACAGAACTAGTTTTAACAAAAGGCTAGAGACACTGGACGATTGGCTCCAGGAATTGATACATATACTGGACGGTCAAGAGGTATTCGAGTTCCAGATATAGAGGAATACCTATTAACGATACTTGCAGCAGAGCCTTCAAGGAGTACTCGGATGATTACACAGAACACCGGTAGAAATTGAGCAGGAGATGATTAATCGAATACGAGAAGATGTACAAAATGCTGCGAAAGGTGTACAATAAAGTGATTACACGGCGACAAACATGTTTGGAGTTAAACGGGCAGAACTTCGAACACTTGTTGTGAGTTAACAACTTAATTGTAAATAGATCATTGATTCATAACCTTTTACAAAAGGTTTTTGTTGATATTGTGGCGAGTTAAGGAATATCACTCATTTGCCCCAAAAACGTTGACACCATTATTGGCAAAGTGAGAACGTATGCAAACCCTATTTTATTGTTATCACTTGCACTTTCTATTTATCTATAGTTACTAGTTTTTGATAATTAAAATGCAACAGGTATTTACGTGATATTAATGAAGCAGTTTACGTTGAAAAAAAAAACATTCTTGCCGCCCTTCTGATGTAGGTATTTGCAAATAGCGCAGTTTTTAATAACAATCATTTGTTTGTCTTATTTTCCTGTACTCCAAAAATACCCTCCGATAAATAACACCAATTTTGAATCATCCTGTATATACGTAAAGTTTAGATCAAATATTTTGAAATGAAACATTGAGAATAAGCAGGAAAAAATAATTTGCAATAGCGTGTCGCGTGGTGAAGCATGCGATAAACTCGTAACTTCCTGAACTCTTCCATTATTTTTTTTTGGCTCGCACGCACCCTTAAACTAACGGTGAGCGGGACGACGAGTGCGTCACGATACAAGGGTGGTTCAGTGGACGGAAAAAGAAATCGACCGAGTGTGATCGATAGCAGACATAACCAAAACCGACGCCACGCCACGGGTTCATTTTTAGTGACACCGAGTGCAAAAAACAAAATTTTTGTTTTTTCCGGAGTATCTCTTGGATGAAAAGAAAACTTTTGTGCGCTACCAGAGAAAACTCTTAAGCTTGGTTCTCATGGATCCGGAATGTTTTGCGGAAGCGGAGTGTGGAAAGTGCGTGCGCAGCCTACTACTACCATTACTACGCGCGGAAAAATTCACGCAGTTATGTTATAAAGCGTTCAGAATTATTTCGGCGTAACTAATAATCATAATATATAAATAATACTTTTTCAATCAATTAACTTACCCAATAGCTTTTCTAGAAGTAAGGGCAAAGCGAGCTTTCGTTACTGAATTCTCACAGTCCAACTTTAAGGAAGTATTTGTCGAACCATTCTCATTCATTAAACTATCTTCAAGAAACGTTCTCGTCTTTAGAATGCTTTGCGGCAAAATAGCCGGAGTATTAGTAGTTTCGAGAGATGTCCTCCTTCTTTTTACAAGTGGTGTATGAAAGTTGGATTGTACAGAATTTGAAATATCCATATTTTTTTTAATCGGTGTCGCCATTGGTGCGCGCGGTGAAAGCTTAAATTTCTTAGGAGGAGAAGGCCCATATTCTCCCGTTTCCTTCTGTTTCACAACCTAAAAAAATGACTTAATAAGTAAAACTACGTTTCATAATACAAGAACAAAACCAAGAAGCATTTTACAGTAAGTCCGTTCAGTCACTAGAGATAAGATAGCACTTACTCGACATTTGAAAACGGGAGTATGTTCAACCGATTTTCTTAAAAACATCCTTGGAGTTCTTAAAAACGGGGTTTCCTCAGTTTCAATTCGGGTTTTATCAGCTGCATCATTAAAAGTTTGTTTCGCTTTACTTAAAGCTGCAAAAATTATACTTGACTTATAGTGAATTTGGTCTTTAGGATTGTGAACGAAAACTGAGAAAGGCGTTGCTCTAGGTACTTCCTTCCATAGATTGGTGCGTTCTTTCCGAACAGTCTCCACCAAGTTGCGGTTTACGTCGGGCAGCAGATTTTTGAACATCTTGACAACGTTATCTGTGGTGGAAGCATATCTTTGGCCAATTAATCCTGCAAGATGTTGTGATGTTGATTTCAATTGAGAAGTTATTTTTTTTGAATACCTTGAGGGCTTGGCTGTTTTCGCTTTGAAAGGGAATATGAGTCAAATGCTTCCAAAAATCTTGATCTAAGGAGATAGTAGAAGATTTGCAGGTCTTCATATTTAGGATTTCGGTTTCCTTGAAGATATTTGAAAAATGCCCTTTCTTCGTCTGTGTTCAAACGTCGATACAACAACGTATGAAGCAACTCATTTTTATTGCATTCGTTGAATATGTGTGTTAATAAAGCAGATTCATCAGCAGTTCCTACAAAACAAAAATAATAATGCTGTAATTTAAGATACATACAAATAAAAATCCAAACATAAAAAAGGATCAACTTTTTGACAATTCGAAACAAAGCGTTTGCGAATATATGTTCTCATTAATTCCAAATCAAAATTAATTCCTGAGTTTCAGTCATTTATTGTGCAATTCTTGAACTACTACAATTACGTCACAATTATGCAACGTAATTTAAAGCCACCCTGTATAGTTTAAGCAAATATTTTAACTTTGTTAGCGCGCGAAATCAAAGACATTAACTTGAGGGTGAGGAAACCCATATTTGCTTGAGCGCTCGTTATTAAAACATTTGACAAATGCATCAGTTGGATTTATCAAAATTGCCAGTATTTTTTTTGGTACTAGGGAAAAGTCGAGTCTGAAATGAATTTGAGCGGAAAAGGATTTTTTGCGCATCCCCCAATCGTCCAAAATGCAGGGACAGGGTCGCGATTCCCATTCCGGCACAGACACTCCGGAAATGCCCTCCGCTCGCAACTCGAGCGAATGGAGGTGGATCTGCACTGCACACTCATTTAAACAGAATAGTTTAGTTGTTGTTTTATTTTTTGTTGTATAATTTTTTGATTTAGTTCTCATATGTTGTTTGCATCTGTACGTTTCTTGTTATTTGTTTACATCAAATATGGAAAAGCAAAAAATAACCCCGGTATAAGTCTTGGGATCTCCTAAGTTGACATTTTGTTGAAAATCTCGCTGCGACAAAGCTCATAATATTCTAAGCACTCACCCTTATGCTGATCTCGGAAATTGAAAGCTTCATCCAACATGTTCTTGGATATAAGGAGGCTTACTACAGTTAGAAGATCCTTTTCTTCTTGAATCGGAGGTTTTCGAATCTATAATCACTCTAGTTTAAGACATGTAATGCAACATTATAAACGGAAGAATACCTGTAAATATAATAAAGCTAAACCAGACTGGTTTTGCATAAGTAGAGATCGCATCATCGCCGAGTGATGCCACGGCTGTAAATCTTCTACAAGCACTGATGGGTCCAGGATGGATTCCAAGGCGGTTTCGTAATCGTCATGATCCAGATGCCAAAACGCTTGAACTATCTTTATAATACTCTGGCTCAAGTTGAAAATTTGCGGAAATTTTAAAAGAAGTTTTACAACCTGAAACATTTAATCGTGAGGTAAATCGACTGTCAATGATGGACATGAAGGGATTCTTCGCTTACTTTGTTATGTTCATCTACCGTCATTGCGATATCGAGCAGCGTATAGGTAACAAAAGAATGTTTAAATGTCACATCGATACCATCCAAAAGATATATTCGCAGAACTGATTGCAATGATGGAGGTGGATATAAACCAGTCCCACCATCTTCTTGCCACTGTTGCCTTATTAACTCGCCTTCAGCTTAAACCAAAGAAGTTTATAGTAAAGGCTTCAAGCATCTAATTTTGACTACCTACTCTGATTATTAATCATGTTGTCAATAAAAAGCAAACAGTCCTTTTCCACGAAAGTTTCCTTGCTGGCTAATTGCAATTGTTCTCTCTTATTATTGTAGTATTCTCTTAAATCGTCAATTAGGTAAGGGGCGCTCACCAAATTGAATAGGATTCCACTGCGTGGTTGGCATTCTGGTAAAAGTCCTACGTTTGTCATCCAGAGAACAACCTGAGAAAATCAATTTTAGGGTTAGTAAATAGCACAAGTAAATAATACAACTATTTTGATATGCGTTAAAAATAATTTTGGAAAAATAGGGATAGGGTTTTGATTATTGAATTATATTACTTACTTTAATGGAATTTCGAAAACATTTTGAAAACTATTAATACAAAGTGTTAAAAAAACTTTATCACATTCTCCATAACTAATAAATGTTTAAATAATATTTCCATAAAACCAAAAATTGATTTTGGGCGGCTTTCTCAACTGTATTTTGAAGCTTATTTTTTTAACACTTTGTATTAATAGTTTTCAAAATGTTTTCGAAATTCTATTAACGTAAGTCAATTTCAACAATAAATGCTACTCAAATTAAGTATGACAAATTCCCTTATAGGAAAAACGAATAATTATTCGCGTGGCTGCAACTGTAATTTTTTACATAAAATTTCAAATATCTCAAAAACGGTTAGACGGTTAGAAGATATTATACATGAAATACATTTAGAATTTGGGGTATAATTCAAAAATGTAAAATATTGTACCGTGGATGGCCGAGTATCAAACTCTTTCTTCAGCTTCCAACTTTTATTCACCTCGGTATAACTTTAAATGCGGAACAGGAACAAACTAACTTCTAAATTACCGTCAACTTCACAAACGATAACAATAACACACGGAAAACACGCGTTTCCGACTCGCGGCGTTTCCACCTCTTCTGCACCTGGTCGCTCCTGTCACTTCACTTTTCTGTCTTGTTCTCCTCGCCGCTTATATAGATTCCTTCAGGTAACCCAGATGGTTCTCGACATATCCAGAACAGGTGCGAAACTTTCCGCTTGTCAGTGTCATATTTGTCAGTAAATGGGGCGCAAATGGGGCTCCCATTTACTGAAATACCACGAACTTTGATCCCTCCATTTCAAACGTGAGTACCCCGAGCCATTTCCGTTACAATATATAGGGTGTTCCATTTAAAATAAGCAAGTTGATACGCACTTCCGGTATAACCGGAATACCCCGTATTACACCCTGTATTTAGGAAAATTTTATTTGAAATTCAAAACATGTGCTTGGAGGACCCGGAAATGAAATATCGTGGTGTATAGAACCGATATCTAAATGACTTAGCTAATACTACTATTAGCGAATTTACATGAATTTGGCTTAATAGAACTTTTAAGCTATAATACTAAACCATTCACGATGTTTGCTTACCTCAAAATAAGTTACCAAATGTTCGAGAGATCTCTGTTCTTCTAAAAGTTGCTTTCCATCAGCAACAAATTGGATGAGTTTATTAGAGACATATCGATAGAGGCTGCACAGATTCCTCATTTGATTGGTCCCAGCCAATAACATTGTTAGAGTATTATCGTCCAATCTGGTTCCAGAGTAATCAAATAATGGTACGCAGTATTGATCTAAAGAATTTTTCAAAACAATCGCACGATGGAACGCCCAATTTAGAATATTATAGATGGTTAAACCTGAAGAACTAAAGGCATTATTAGCCAGTTTAGTTGCCGCCTGGCATAACCAGCCGACAAGCCTTTGCTCTAATGCCACACTCAGCAGAAATTCTCGTTGGTCGTCCTAAAAAAATATTATTAACAGATTTGTAAGTAACATGTATACGGCATCTTACAAGTTGAAGCGATGAATTAAGCGTTGGATAATCGGAAAATAGTGGTGTAAGGCCTAAAGTGAAGATTTGATCGGAAAAATGATCTGGCCTCAGCAAAGCCAAATGCTGACTATCTGCGATTTTGTCCAAAAATAGCCTCTGCATTGATTTGTTGTGGAATTTAAGTATGGCATTTTTTGTTATACCCTGAAGATCTAAAAATATTAAAATTGCTGTTGATTAGACCACATTAAATCCAAACTCTCATTTTCCACCATCCACGAAACCAAACTCTCATTTTATGAACATTTTTTTACTGTCATTCAAAATATAAAACAAGCCATTTGTACCATAGTTGGGACTAATCAATTATATTGCAACATTTCTCAGCAAAAAAACATTTAATAGAGTTGTACATTCAGAAATATTAGCGTTCCTTGCATATAAGTTGCAGTTAATCAAGTTTAATCAGGGTAGAATGATAGAGCGCATTGAATAAATAAATTGAAGAAATCGAAAATGCGAATAATTGAAAGTATTGAACAAACCAAGCGATTTCCACTCATCAGCAGGGCTATTCTCTTAAACGTTTCATTTGAATAACAACGTTCAACAAAACAAACTTAAGTGAAAATAATCAAATTAGGAAAATATGTACAGTAAGATAAAATATTTATCAAGTACCAATGTGGAAATATTGTTCTCTAAAACTTTGTTATACAGAGTGTTTCGTATACAAGATACTACGTCAGACCCTCGAGTTTAAGTCAAACGTTTTGTGTTATTTTTCGGTATGTCTAAACTCTGCTTTTTCATGTATTAGGGCTTGGGCCTGTTCATTTCCTTATTTTGTCAGTCCGTATTTGTGACGTAAAGTGCCAGCTATCTCGCCATCTTTCAAAGAGCCGTCCTGTGTGTCTATTCTTGACATTGCGAGAAGGGGTATCCCTCTCAATTATTTTTTATTATTTTATTTGTTTATTTTTTTTTCGTCTCTCCTGGCTCACCATCCCCCGCGGAAAAAAGTAGTATTCTTGAGTGATAGGCAATGCCAGTGAGCACGCAGTCCCCGCAAACATTGTTGCCGCATTGTGTGACCAATCAAAATTGAGATAATTTTGACAGTCTGACAGGCTCGCCAACCTCATTCCTTTACTATTGTGGCGGACTTTGTACCAACCATTACGTATAAATGATGCAGACACCTAAGAATCGCCCATTTATCGTTATACATAAGTTTATGTTATGTTATTTATGTCGCTATGTTTATAAGACATGGATGTTGATTTACCTCGCTTTAACGTCTCTTTTGAACAAATCGTACAGATGTATAGATTTTTTCCGCCTAAATGGTTATTTCGCAATTAGACCTTAATCCTGACCTGATAGAGTAAAACTGACCGCGGATTTGGATTCAGCAGGTCAAAGTGTCTCAACCCCAGATCAAAAAAAAAATTGTTGTGTGGCTGTGTAATCAAACAATTAAGTAATTATTTGTACAAAATAAACAATTATAACAAACTTGTAGATTATTATCTAAAAAGAAAAACCTGTGGTACTATATTGTTAATAAAATACCCTGTATGGCGTCTTATAATGAAAATGTCCTCATATAAGTCAAGGTTGACGTGCGTTTTTTTTTCAATATCTATCAAGATATCGTACAGATCATATATCTCCAGCCTGCATGTTCACAGTTAAATAGTTCAGATTTCTTTACAACTTACCAAATGATAATGCCGTAGGGCAAAAATGCTGTTCCAACCGCTGCAACCCCATAAATTGAACCAGAGACTTATGATCAATTTTTATGTCAAACAATAGTTCGCCAACACTATTTCTAATCAGATAGTTGGAGCAGTGAGACCAATGTGGCATACCTAAAACAGAACGACAATGTTTTAAAACATTTAATCATATTTATTGTCAGTCAAAATACATACTAGGCATTTGTTCCTTGTACCACTGGTTCAAGTCAAATAATAAAAAAGCGGTATTAACTTCTTCACTTGCATCCCAAAAAAGCCAAGAAATGAAGCACAAGGCTACAGAACTTTGATCTTTATTTGAAATACACTTGTTGAGAGATTGGAAGCCCAAGCAAAGACCCCCTTTAACCGGGGAACTACATGTTGAAGATTGAGTGTCTCCCAACTCAAGTTGAAATCTGATTGAACAATTTTGAAAATTCTAAAAACAAAACTGTCAAGAATTCAAGAAACTTTTGTCGTTGTTTTCTTACCTCATATATGTTGCCGTAACCATTTAAAAATATTTTCCGGTCAAAAAAAAATGCATACATCACAGCAAACGGCAATCCTGAGCGAAATAGGTGATTGTGGCTATAGGAAACCCATATATAACAATAGGCTTTAGGATCATCCGCTGGTTCTTGGGTGGTAAAGTGTGTAATTGGAATATTTTCGTCACATATTGGAGATGTGTATATTAGATTTAATGATCTGCAGAATACAGAAAGTCCAAAACAATCATTTACTATTTGCACTTGCCGTCAATATTACAATTTTGAAATCGTGTAAAAAATATTAAATCCAGCTAGTAATGTTTACCTCAGATTCCAAGCTTGAAAAGCTCCAAAATTATAACCAATCAATAATGAAGCCATGCGTGCTGAATAGAACAGTGAGCTAACTTCTAACTCAGTTCGATCAACATGTACTCGATCATCGCCGCTTTCACCTTTCAAGATGAAATGTTCTGTAAAATTATCCGCAACAACTGTAAAAAATTGTTTCGTTAAAAACTTTTTGGATTGTTTACTTAGCAAAAATACCATTTAAATGTAAAGCGAGATGTTCTTCGCGTTCAACAGATCTTTCCACATATTTTTTAATGTCACCGGCTGTATCCTTCCTTAGAATAACCATTGGGCACGGGTTTAGTTCGTCGCGCACAGTGGCATCCATGTTTTCAATAACTATTACAATATATAAGTCAGTTTATAAAGCTCATTTGGAATGATTTTCAAGACATACCACTTTCACAAACTTCTTTACAAATATCTAATAACAATACATTGCCACCGTGCGTACCAACTGCAACAATTCCATCGAAATATTTCAGAGGGCTTGAATCAAGAACTGCAGATTTATCACCATCTGATTCGATGACATGAAGACTTGTTATCTAAAAATAGTGTGAAAACAATTATGCATTTTAGGTAAAAAAATAATCTGAAATTACTAAAACTTTTGAGGTGTGGATATTTTCGAAATTAGAGATTTTACCTTTTATACACCATTTAATGGTTACCATTATTGCACATTTAAAATTTGTAATTTACCATTCATCAAATCTACCGCTCATGACATATTTTTAATAATCAAATAATATCAAACAAATTTATAAATTTTATCATTAATTCGTAAAGAACGTTGTCTAAGGAGAAAGTAAGAAAATGTTCTCAATCATGTAAGTACTTACCTAGAACACAAGCAGAAATAGTTAGCTCAATAAAACTACATTATAAGTTTACATGGTTATGGATAGTTAATATAACCGATAAGCGTTAACGCAAAAAATGCTTATAAGCACAAGCACATTAATTTTTACGATCAAGAAAACGCTGAATGTTCAAAAACTTTTGGTGTACAATTTAATGTTCCAAAAAAAAATTTAATGCCGACAGTCAACATTACACGCATTAATACAGAACAAAAACCAATAGTTGTTTTACCAGATCAGTGACATTTTAAAGATTAGTTTTTCCATAAGTAGATTTCCACAAATAGACAGTCAGTAAGCAATAGTGTTTTACGGTACAAGAGACGCGTGCATACGAGCTCGGCTTCGCCTCAGGCGGCAACTTCAAGCAGTAGTGGAACTTCGACTTTCGTCTGACGTACCGTTATACTATTTTCCTTCAACCGAAAGTATAAGGTTTTAGAAAAACCGCTTTGAAAATGTTGTCAAAACAGTCAGCTGACGGTCAGTGTGTGAATAATAATAATAATAATGATTCATGCGCACCATGGATCTCACCATAGAATCCTATTTTCTAATTGGTTTGCTAGTGGCATTTGCGAACATTAAAAAAATATCGGGACTATTGAAGATTGGATGATGCGGTATAATAATTCGAAAGAAATTTAGTAGTGTTTCAATAAAATATCCCAATTATCCTTTCACACAATATTTGTTTCTTGCACAAGCCATGATGGGATCAACACTCTGCTTGAATCAAATCTAGAAGATTGGACCATTATCGGATCTCCTCAAAATGGCATACTTCAATTTCAGCCATAAAAACTAATTTATTAATATTTGTTCCAGTTGTATACGAGCAATCGCAAAAAATGTGAATTTGGCATTCTCTACAATAAAAGTTAATTAATAACTTATAAAGGGAGGAAGCCGGTGAGTACACACTGAAGAAATTCCCAATCAAAAGAGATTTGTCTTGTACTAAAGTGTATTTTAATCAAGGGTAAATGATGTAATTTGACCCTTGAATATCATTATCAGGGTTGCTGGAAAACAGAAAAGTAACAGTTGGCGTTCCGGGAAATGTCGTGCAAATGAATTAAATAAAAAGATGGAAACTTACTGGTCCAACCACAAGCCCCAAGAGTGACGAACGGTCCTTGCCCGATACTGGTGAAGTAGTCATACAATTAAAATTGCAACACGAGAAACAAACTAACAATAAACGCAATAGAAATTAAAAATTAAAATTAAAAACCTTTTACTGGTTGAAATATACAGTCAGACGACCAATCCAACACTAAGCAATGTTCTGGAATTATTTTAGACGAAAGAAAAAGGTATTGTACATTCTTCACTGTACGTGTAAACTGCTGATAGATATCTTGCAGCTTAAAAACGGTAATTCAACAGACCAAGAAAAAAAATGTGGACATAGCGAGAATAATTGAATTAAACAGCTTCAAGAATTTCGAGTATTTGAGTTGGGTGAAATTGCCTATTAGTCCCAATGCAATCGATTGTCGATGTATGGCTTCTGTTATTTTCAAATGTAAATTTATTTATACTCGGTCGAAAAACGTATTATTGATACGTAATTCATTGTAAGTACATACAAGACTTTTTCGTTTCCAACTCGTGCATTAGAGTCCCCAAGCACTATCATGGGTTGATCACTTGGTAGTAAGTCAATTGTGGTTTGGAGTTGATCAAAAAACGAGTCTCTCAGGAGTTGCGGATAATTAAGAAAGATAGATTTTTGCTGGAGAATCATCTCTACATGTCTCATTACTTTTAAGTCACAAAGACTACTTATCGTTCTGTAGAACCGATTGTATAGTTCCCATGGGGTCAATAAAAAAAATAAAAATGAATTGCGGTATGTTGTCTTCTGGTGTATATATTGATAGTTCATTTATTGTTTGGTCGTCTGACTTTAGTGTTACAGCTATAATTCGTGCGCTGATGTAGTTGCATTCCTTTATACAATTTGCTATTTCGTGCTGATTGCCATCGCAACACCCTCTCATGCTCTTTCGAGCACAAGCACAAATAGAAGGAGACCTCACAGAACGAATACCAGCGGGTAACGGTATTCGTCAGGGAGACTCCCTGAGTCCTATGAACTATAAGCGACCAAAACAAATTGCTTAACAACATCAAAAACCCCTCTAAGATGCAAACAAACTTGACGGTAGAGTAAATTGAAATAAAAATTAAACTTACACAGAATTATAATGGTAAAACGAAGAAACTAGAAGCTTACGTGGAAAGAAGTAAACTGAAATTTTTTACAACATTTTATAAAATTAAAACTCTTAGACGGAGACTAATATTGAACAAGATTAACTGAACTGAAAATAAAATTAAATAATGACTACAGATTTGAAACCGTATAAGCCTGAAAATATGGGCATTGAAAATGTTCAAATCGAAATGTATTATTTAACCATTTTGCTCTTGTATTGCTTAGCCGTTCTTCTGATTTAATTTGTTTGGTGTCGTAAATATGTACACAAAACAAGTCAATCGAGCTAACGACACTTGTACAGTTAAAAAGGGCTAAAGGCTAAAGATAGCAAAATTCACTTACTCGCTCCCTAATATGCACGGTTCTTAAAACTTTAGAGCCGAATATATCAAAAATTGATATTATTCCTTGGTTTACGGAGCAGTTCGCAGCAATGACTAATAAAGGCAGTGGGCCCTTAGATCTTTTTAATTCTTCTACAGCTGTTATTTTAATGCTTGATTCTGGTATTATGTTAGCACCAAATCTCCAAGAGCCAAGTTTGTGAGTGGTTTGAATGTTACGCACTTCCAAACAGGGTCCCTTAGCTTGCCATATATGTTTCGAATCTGAGAGAAGACCTCCAATGAGTGACTCGTCTGTGAAAAATATAGAGCTGATTAATATACTGAAGATTTACTATACATAGCGTTTTTCAACTTTTAGCTAGAACTAACCTTCAAAATCATTATCTAAATCACCATAAACAAAATCCTGAAATGCCACGTTATTAAACTCCGTCGTGGTAATTAAATTGAACGACATTGCAAAAGTGTTACTCAGAAAATTCTATTTGAAAAAATAATATATTAATCACATACAAAACCGGGCGGCGCAAAACCCTAACATTCAAAAAATATCTGCTCAGGTGACAAGAGTGACAAATTAGGCGTGACAGATTTCCTCCTCTCAAACAAATCTCAGAGGCTGTTACATGTGGCATCCGCGGAATACATTGTTAAAATGTTGACTGTTATTATAAAGGGCTTTAATTTATTATACAACTTTAATAGTTTGAATGCAATAACAGGTGATTTTGATAAGTTTTTTACATTTAAAATGTTGTACTTACTTTTAAATCGAAAAGGGATATTATGAGAAAAATTAAACATTATTTTAAATAATAAAATATTGCTTTATTCAATTTTTTTAATTTAAAGTGGAAATTGCAAAAACGCTTGACATAATTATATATTTAAGTTTAAAAATAATAATTTTTATTTTGTGGCTTGCCATGTTGATCACTTTAAATATTCTGGTAGTTCAAATAACCACAATTATAAGTGTCACCGGTAGCTGGTCATTCTCATTTTTTGGAGAACACGAGTTTTTTACTATTTGATCAATTATTTTGTCTTTATCCATTAATATATAAATGAAAATAATCGATATCAAAGATGCTTATTTTCCTGCACGTTCGTTGCATTAAGTCATTCATAAGATAACTTTTGTAATGAAACGTATATATACCAACATTTATTACCGTTTACCTATTCATTTATAAAACTAATCAACTGAATTCGCGAGTTCAACTACCGATTGTGGCGCTGCGAACCGTCAAATTACTAGTTGTCGAATGACAGTTGAGAATTTTTTATTTATTGGAGTTGATGACATCTATAACGTAAAATCATTCTTACACACTTTTCGACCTGTTTCTATTTCTTTAAAAGCTTGTTAAATTTGATTAGAACAAAACAAGTGTCAATTTACTACTTAACTTATAGTTATAATTTAAGCCAACAGGCGTGAATTTTTGAACTCGCAAATACGCGCCGTTCCTTCACAGTTTGAAATTGTCAACTACACTTGAAGGTATCTGCAATTTGTAGGCTATAAACAATAATCACTTTTATCAAGTAAGAATCCACTCAAAGAAGTTTGCTAAAATAGACAGTTTGGAAATCGCTTGGCATCTTCCCCATCACCTTTCAGCTTTTCCACTCTCCTCAATAGGACCTTTAATTTTTTCCATGTTAAAATATACCTCAACTTATTGACTTTTAAAATTGCGGGTAAAACAAGGATCAATTCTTATATTACAATATACATTGGCAAACAAAATTAACGCAACCTATAACTTTCTAAAAATATCTCTAAATATAGTGTTTCAAATTAATTAAATGTTTTGAAAAAGTCGCGGTGAAGATGGCACCGTTGTTTTGTTAAACCCGTATTCACTCCAGCAAAAAATCACCTTTTGTTAAGCAACTGTTTCACCTGACATATCCTGGGATATCACATGTGGATAGTTTTATCACCGTATCATCGTATTAAGATCAATTTCTGTCGAAAATGGGAAAACTAAAATGCACATTTATTTGGAAAAAAGTTTAATTTAACTGAAAAATTATTGGCAGTAATGGCTCAACGTCAGACGAGGGGAAATATTCATTGCTTGTAACTCAGTTAACAACAGCTTGCAAGCATAAGGCATGACAATTGACGACACTTGGCCGGAACTCTTACAACTGTTGCACCAACCGCAATACCCGAGTCTTCCACATTTATTACATACGTCCACGTCACATTGATCGCTGGAGACCATCAAACGCTCGACTAACATCATGCTGCAAATGAAATGAAATGTATCAATAGTACACAGTCGCTATTCTTCAAAAAATATATATGTGGGGTGGTCCAAACGTGTGTCTCTGGAATCACTGAACTACAAACTCCTCACCCTCAAATTAGACGATCTGGGTAAATTACCTATATCTAGCAGTGCCACTACAGAGCGTCAAAGTTCTCAAAATGATATATGTAGTTTTTTTCCAAATATTATATATATAAGATTATTTTAATGCGTGGAAATATAAGAAAAATAAATATTTGTATTTTTGTTACCTCTTGGATAAAGAATTTCAATTTTTTTCCACCACTAGCTGATTTTCTTTTGAAACCTTTGTTCTTCATCTTCGTCTAACGTGATGAATGTGTAGTGATTATGAGATTTAATCTTCGTCAATGTTATGGATGACCCTGCATACAATACGTCGCCATCCTTGCGTTGTTCGTCGTTCGTTTAACGTGTTACAGTCTCCAGCATCTTGTTCGTGAGCTTGGAAATCATATGGGTCCATCTTGTTGGCGAACGTCCGCACCCACGTCGCCCTGTCGTTCTTCCCTGAACAACTAGTTTCTCTATATTATCATTTCTGTTCATGTGGGCAAACATTTTTAAAATTTGCCAATGTGTCAGACAAGGCAGTCGCTTTCATTAAGGATTGATATATTGGTGCTTCTAGCCGTCCAAGGTATACGAAGCATACACCAACACCACATCTCAAAGGCGTCGATGCGTCTGCTGTCAGCAGCACGTATCACTCATGTCTCTCAGCCGTAGGAAAAGACATGAAACATGAACGTTCTTACCAGCTGGGCTATCGTGGTATCACAACTTTGTCAGCTGGATGAGCCGTCGAATCTCAGGTTCACTGTCACATATGGTTCAACCATATGGTATGTGAACTGCTCTACAACCTCGCTCTTGCCAACCTTACAGGTTGCCTCTTATTGTCATTTTTACGATCCACTATCATTTCGGTTTTAATATCATTTACTCCCAGACCGTATTTTGCACTAATATTTTCAAGACAATTTAGCAATTCTAAACGTTTTTCTTCTTTTTCCGCTATAAAAACAGTGTGGTCAGCAAATCGAAGATTAGAATTTTTTTACCTCTTGTAAAATTTTCGTCTCGCGTATAGTTTCTGTGCACATAATTATTTACAAAACTTTGCAATTCCGAACCAATTATTCCTAACTTAATTATTCAGAACCAAAAAAACATGTAAAAGTATTAATTCTGAATAACTGAACTAATTGAATTAGGTATATTAGAAAATGTTCAAAATGTTGACCGTTAAGAGTCCCAAGAAGGAAATCTGGCGCCGTTAAATCGGGTGATCTGGATGGCCAAATTATGACTTGCCATCTGTTAGGATATTGTTTCATTTAAAAATCTTCGAACGTTAACATAAAGTGAGGTGGTGCCCCGTCGTGTATAAACCCCATTTCGGCACAAAGTTATAAAGCAAGATCTTCCATCAGGTAAAGTGTTTTGCAAGAAGAATTATCTCCATTTAACCGATTTCGGATTACAACTGGTCCATTAATAAAATTGTCAATTATATCTGCTCTAATATTGATGTTGGAAATATTTCTTCCTGTTAGCGTGAGGATTTTCATTTCCTTCACATAATTACCAGCATGTCAACTTTCTAACTGATACGATTAATTCTTTTAGAGAAACAAAAACACCAAAAACAGTAAAAACTATCGGTGTATAAAAAGTACTAAATAATTTGTTTAAGTTAAGTCAAGTACTGTTTCTAACAAGATATATTTGCAAACAAAATGAATTTCTATATTTTTTTCAGAAAAATGATGAGGTGCAAGGTATTGTAAACACTTTTTTGTAGACACTTTGTTGAAACGAATGTTTTACAAGAGCTAAAAAAGTATCAAAGAAAAATCAGCTGGTAGCGGAAAAAAATGAAATTATTTGTACAGAGGGTAACAAAAAACAAACATTTATTAACAAACCAAGCATAATTGTTAATAATTCCACGTGTTGAAAAAACATCATTTTTACGTGAAAGCACGTCAATTTATGTAGTAACTGTTAATGATTCCAAAATTAGCGAAAATTGATAAAGGCGTTTAGAAATTATTGATATGGGCGTTTTAAGTTTTGCTTTAAAAGGCGTGACTTAAATTGCGTGTCATTCCTATTGAGATCATATAGCGTAGTCTTAGTTCACTTTGTACAAAAGTTTTCAAACGACAGCATTATCTTCTATCAAATCATAAGATAAACTTACCTCGCGCCATAACCAATGAGACAATCCCTCTCCATTTCACCAAAACGCAGGCCACCATCTCGACTTCTACCCTCAGTGGGTTGTCTTGTTAGCACCGCTCTTGGACCTCGCGCTCTGTAATCCATGATTTAAGATTCGAAAACAAAGAAAACCTATTTTTGGCAAACCTAGCATGAATTTTATCTTGTACCATGTGCTTCAATTTTTGGTAATATACTGGGCCTGAATATATATACGCTTCTAGCGGTTCGCCAGTGATTCCAGAATAAAATACGTCTTTTCCTTGGTAACTGTACCCGTGCTTTGCAAGTTCTTCGCCTACATCTTCAACTTTCGAACCTCCAAATGCAGTTCCATAGTGAAATTTGCCTAATAAATGTGTGCAGATTCGATTAAAAAAACCATTTATTGCATACACTAGCATTATTCTTACTTACCTTCAAGAGTGCCCGCTTTTCCTGATAATAATTCTAATAGTTTTCCCACTGTCATCCTCGAAGGATAACCATGGGGATTCATCACAATATCAGGACAAATTCCATCCTCATTGAATGGCATGTCTTCTTGTTCAACTATTAGACCTGCAGTTATAAAAACAAATTTTTGGCTCAATCGAAATGTATTGATATTTCGACGCAATATATAAATATAAATAATCTTTATTTCCTATAGAAAAAGGCTATCAACCCAATCGGTCTTTCTGCCCGACGCAATATATTTGTTCAATATCTACAA